>NW_028186149.1:12882031-12930731 GCF_003343005.1 Rhea americana
GCTCCCCGCCTCCCTCCCCGCTCCCGTTCCTCTCCTCGCTGCCAAGCGGGCTGACTCCAGCCTAATCTGAAAGTTAATTTAACAAACACCATCTCGGGCCCGGCCAAGTTCGGATCGGGAGATAGGACACGCCGCGGGACGGGAGCGGGGGCTGTCGGGGAGCGCGAAGGCTCAGCCTCGCAGTACGTGTGAGAGCTGATGCTCTCCGAGCAATAGAGCGCTTATTATTATTTCTCTTGGATAGGTCACCTGGGAGTGGAGGAATTTTTCATTTTAAATTAAAAAGAAATCTTTTATAATGCTCGTTTCTGAAAGGGAAAAAAAAAAAAAGGAAAAAGCCCTCATCATGGAAGCAATTAGATGGAGGACACAGTGAAAGGAGTGATTAGTTGTTAATTTTTGAGCTGTTGGCCCTGACAGAAGGGTTTTTTTGTCATTTTTTTTAAGGTGTCTTTCATATGCGTATAGTCCAAGGTTACGTCTCATTCAATAGCGGTTACCATATGTCCATTACACGCGAGAGGCTGCTTGCGGCGGATGCGGTGGTCCCGCTCGTGGGTGCCAAGGGGAAATGCCAGCAGCTGTTCGTATCTGTTTCTTCTCTTTCCCAAGTCTGGGTAAATGTTCTAGGGAGTAACTTCCCCCTACCGTGATGTGACCTGAAAATACAGCCCTTCAGTTTACATTTCAAGCTCCAAGTCAGCCGTGTCAAGATTTGAACAAGACTCAAGGAGGATAATGGGTCACATGTAATTAAGAGGCAAAACTACTGGTGAAATGGCTGCGCATTTCGGTTTTATTCCTTTCTGCCCATCAGATTACAAAGCTCAGTCCTGCCACCGCTTAAAAAAACTAGTGTGTAACTGCTGTTGTACAACCACGCTGTTGTATCAAACGGAAACCAAATAACTAGACATCAAAATTAAAAAAAAAAAAAAGCACATTGTACCTCAGAAAAATATGGGGCTGAGAGCACAGAAAAATGCAGTCTTGTTAAGATATGGACATGGTCCATTAATGGAATGAGTAGGGAAACCTGAATGGATGAGAGTCAAAAAAACACTCTGCTTGATTCTTGGGCTTTTTTATTCGCCATTCAGCTTACATCAGTGTTAACATCTACTGAGAAATGCAGCCATTTAGAATTTGCAGTTCAATGTGTTACTTTAATTAGTATGAAAATTAAAGGGCAACTATAGGCCAATGTGAATGATTATGGAAATACATGTGCATCACATGCAGTGCTCTCATTTAATTAATCGTCTTGTAAACTATATCGAGCACTTTAAGTCAGTTGCTGAGTATAACAACTCCATTTTAAATAACCACTTAATACTTAACAGGATGTGGAGAAAACACTATAGCACACGACTGCATCTCAAGTTTCAGCGTTTGAGATTTTTTTTAAAGCTGACCCAAGTCAACTCAAAGAACGTTTAACACCCTGTGTCTGAACACAAGAAACTCTGTGATGTACAGACATTCAATTACATTTTTTTAAAAGTGAGAAACATTTGTAAAATAGTGACTTTAGAGGACTAATTGGCAGCAGCAAACTTGAGAGTGAAGGCCAAAGCTAGAGGGGAACTTTTACCACAGTAACTCCAGTCAAGGAAAATGAAAATAAAGGCATCTTTGTTTCTCAGTCAAATTAGCTGATTAAGAAATAAAACATTTTAACATGCTTTAAATGCAGCATTAATTATTTATATGAAAAAAATTAAAGCCAGGTTCTATGAATTACACTTTGTGTGTGTGTGAATTGAATGTTACGGGAATAGTAATCCTTTTACATTCATGCCTTACTTCATTAGGCAAAACTAAATATTAAGGGCTCTATTCATTCAAAAAATTATTATGCATTCAGGTCACACCTTTTCTATGGCCTTTTTTTTTAAGAGTACAATTTACAGCACTGATTTTTAAATATGACTCAGAAAAAAGCAGCCTAGTTCTATAGGATGGGCACCAGCCAACGGATGGGATTAGGAAGGGACAAAGATACAGTGCTGGGTCATAGGCATTGCTGTGGTAAGGTCCAGGGTAAGTAATACTGTGTGGGCTCAATAGTAAAACAGGTAACCAGATGCATTATCAGGAGGAATGTTCTGAACGCTGTGAATCCCCTTTCTTATAGATTGATTGATAAATGATTTTTTYCCTCCTTGATTATTTCCAATGACTGAGGAGCGCTTTATTCAGGTGAYTGAAGAACAGAGTTTATTTGCTAGGACAAGTGTGTTCAGAGATCTACTTCTCTATTTTCCATGCATGCTGTTTTCAGCAATGCCGCATGCCAAGTGTGGCTCTCTCGGGAGGCAAGGCCGTCCTTCGCGAAACTGCGATGACTTGTGTGATGCGGTTAAACATTCACTAGGATTTAGGCTGGGATCATCAAAGTCCCTTGTCTCATGTTCTTTTAAAGCAGATCTATGAGCTGGTGAATTAATTAATTGCTTCCCTTACATATAGATGAAAAGCAATGGGAAGTGAGTCTAACTGGTTTGTTGGATTAAAAAAAAAAAAAAAACTTTTTTACTGCCTGAACAGATAGAATGGAACAATGGTGATCTTCTGTAGCATTCAAATTAATTAAAAGTTTCACTTAATGTTAAAACAATCACTTAAAAAGAGAAAAAAGAAACCCCAAACTCAAGCAACAAATGATAAAAGAGGTTTGTTCGGAAGCTTGCAAACTTTCAGCTGACTGAATTTAAATAAACTTTGGGGAGTCAGAAGATTGGGAAAAGGGACAAGGTGTCAGATGCTTGGGTAAGATTAATGTAGTTAATAGTTTAGTTAATATGGATCAACATCTGCCTTTAGTTACATCTGTACAACCCCCTGACTTCAGCAGAGTTGTACTTTTGGAATTAAGTTTGGACCAGTGTTTTTAAATAGACCCCAGTGCAGAATATATGCAGGGAACCTGCTCTGCACAGTGCCGATATAACTGTGCAGCTCTAGGGTGAATGAGAAATACAATATGTAATTGTTCCTGGTGTAATTGTAAAAATGCATTGAGGAGTAATATATTTTTTTATAATAGGGTGCTCCCTGTCTCTTTAAGTAACTGTCAGAGGTAGGATGTTGTTGTGCCAAAATGCTACGGTCTGCTCCCTCCGTGCAATTGTTAATTAAATCCATCCCTTATTGTAGAGCCTGCCTCAGTCTCTTACCCGTCCTTCTTATCTGCGATACCAGATGATGCTCTGTAATTCATGGCCAACCTGCTCCCACCTTCAGCCGGGCCTCCTATGCAGTGACCTTAACCAGCTTCACCTTTTTGTTATTCCCAAGGAGAAAAGAGTCCCAGAGGCAACAGTTTTATCAACTTTTCCTGCTGCCCAGACGATGGTTCAGTGATAAATAAATGGAGCGTGCTTGTGCTGGAGGCCTCCTACGCGCGGCCGTGGGCCAGCCCGATGCGCGGCCGGCTGATGCACGGCCGTAGCAGTGACCTGGCAGCAATAATCGCTCTGGCCTACACGGGCAACGCTGCATTTTCCTCCTCCGCCAGGCATCGGGGTAGCTGTCCTGCTAACCTTCTSTGCTTCACCCTGAGCTGCACCACCTGCAGATCTGCTCACCCCACTGGCGAGGCTGATACACAGGAGCTGGTAGGGTTATTTTCATAGCTGACAAGCTGTTTCCCATGAACAGTGTCAAAGATTTAAAAGCCACTTCTGCAAGTGGGACTTTCTGGCAAATATAGACTAAGCAAATCTTTTATTATTACCACATGGCTAGAAAAACTCCTAGAGTTCTGGAAATGGGTACTGTACCAGCGGAAAGTAATATTCTGTTGGTCTGTGCATTGCCTCAGGGGTATTTACTATGGTAATAAGATCAGTAATTCATCTCCTAAAATCACTGAGAGTACAAATGCTTATTTAAGTAGATGGTATCTTGATTGCAACTGAGTCAGGAGAGCTCTTAAACCTGCCTATTTCAGCTGCAGATCTCCCATTAAAGGCAAAGGGCTGCGGGTTCTTGGTAAATACAAGAACATCTTGTTTCACAGCTACCTTACGTTTTCAGCAATTCACAGTGGATGCATGGCATGACCYTTGGAGAAATGGACATTTTCAAGTATGTCGGGAGATGAGACCTGTTGCCTCATCTGTATTTTTATTTATTTATTTTTTTTTTACTTTCCATAGCAATGTAATGGAAGCAGTTATAAATATCTCTCCACCTCCAAGTGATTGGTTAAAATGTAAGAGAGAGAAACCTATCATTGCTCATGATCAAGCAGCACGTTGAACCCCGTTGTGCTGGGAGACTGGCATGAACATAAAGGAAAGGCCTGATTCTGCCCTGAAGAAATTGCATGTATTGACAAGAGAAGAGGCCAAAGAAAATGGAAAGCTCCACGGGTAAAATGATTTGCTTTATCACTAAAGCAGCTGAGGTGAGAAACGTCCAGTGTTCCTGAAACTTGCAACCTCCCGCCTGCTGACTTGCAAACTCTTTGGGCCTCTGCTCTGGAAATCCTGGAGGCAGAGGTCTTAGGTCTTGCTCAACTGCTTTTTTTTGTTTACAAACCCAATCGGGAGAAAACATGGTTTTATGATGAAGGCATAGAAGAAATAGGAGTTTAATTATCTACTTTATATTCTCAAACTCTGCCACAGAAAGTCTTCACAGAAGAGAAGATACTTTCCAAAAACTGAGAGTTTTATCAAACTGTTTTATTTGAGAAAAAACACAGTTTGACCTCTGATGATCCAAAATCAGCGCCTTTATCTCCGTGACAGGAAAGACACAGGTAGTCCATAGTGTTTCACATTGGTGATGAGTTACAGAAAAACTGATCTAGGAGAAGCACCTAAAACATGTCCTCTAGCTTGCCAAGAAGCCCAACCCCTTAACAGAGGACACGTGGCTGAGGTAGAAAGCAGTAAGAGTTTGCCTGTAGTATGTTCTGTGCTTTGACTTCATCAGTACTACTCCTCCTTTACAGTTATTAAGCTAAATATCAGTGAGGCATATGCAAATTTGATGAGAGAAGTCTGTGTTTGTACTCTCTTTATATTTCAGAAGCTAAAGATTTTTCAACAGGTTGATTGCCTTGTGAACCAGAATTTTCACTCTAATTCTTTTCCTGCAGCTACAGAGAATAGTAAACATTTGAAATAAATTTCACCAGTTTGATCACTGTTGTCAGACAGAGTACGTATGCAAATGAAACTAATAAATTTTGCTCTGGATTCCACCAGAATGTATGGAATTGTCTTTCATAAGTTAACAGTGCTTAACACTTATGTAGCAATTTCCATGCTCAGTGACAAGCTTATTAATCAATGCAGCACCTCTGAAAGGAGCATTAGTGCATGCTCCTATTGGATTGTGAAATTTAGGATGTATAGATGTTTTCTGAGGTGTTGATCAAATAGCCCAAGAAACCTGGGATTTGAATGTGGTTTCTGTCGCGTGGTTAGGCCAGACGGTTTTGACAGACAGACCCCTTTATGTGCTTAATAGATCGAACTCTGCTGGGTTTAAAACTATACATCAATGTGGCTATACTCAGACTTTGAAATGTGGTGATAATACAGCTGTTTTTTATAATTGCTGCCTCGAGGTCCGGAGGTGGGAATAAGGCACGCTGCTGTGATTTGCTCTTTCCAGCACTGCTGGGAATTGCAGGAGCTGCAAGGTGTGTTTCCAGCACGCAGTAAATAGCATAGTGCTAAATGACCCCTGCCTTTTTTTATGCTAATAGATGTGACCGTGTTGGGTCCAACAAAGAAGTAAATCCTGACGTAGTGATGATAATTTTGTATGGAGTGAAATCTATTGAGTTCCCTCGTCTCTTTTCTATACCTGCTATCATAGGACACTGTAATGGTACTGCTAATCTACTCTCCTTGCAGCCAAGAAAGTGTCAACAGAGAGTGTTTCTGCTTGCTATCTCCCATGAAAAAAGGTATAAGTTTGGTTTGGGAAAAGAGTGTTGTCCACTGTTACCAAGTGTCTGCAGGAGCAACCAGTCGAAGGCAGTGAAAGAGGCCTCCTATAAAGGGTACAATGAAAGACAAACGGTTCCAGTTGGTGACTGGAGGCATATCAATAAAAATCACCTCCTGCATATATCAAATGATTGATAGCAAGTTTTAAAGCTTTTTCAGTTCCCTGCTAGTGCCATCCAACTGCAATAAAACACGTGGTTTTCTCTGATACCTTCCAGATAAAGCTCCCTCGTGCTGCATGCAAGAAGAGCTTCAAGAACGAAAAAAAAAAAAGAAAAAGAAAAAAAAGAAAAGGCACAGGGAGTTATTACTTTTAAGTAGCTCACTCCATCGCTTTTAGGGRTGACAGTATCTCAACCATAGCAGGAGTGGGACCGTTAAACGCAGTGTTGCTTTGCTCTGTTCGCAGGCAGCCTCTGAGACTTGTCAGCGATGTAAATCAGCTGGCTTAGCAGCAGCAGCCCGGCACGTGCCCTGGGAGCAGGGACAGGAGCTTTGGGATGCCTGGAGGCAGGTTACGGAGGAGAACAGCTACGAAAAATTCAYACTCCTCTGGCAAGGTGAGAAAGCGCTGTTCCTGTGCTGGGTGCACCTCTCCGGGGAGGGCCCTGCCATACGGGCTGACAGGCAGCTGTTCCTGCACACCCAAACACACGGGGTAGACRGAGGTCCTGTTCTCATCTCCCTGCCCCTCTCCTGGGCAGCAAAGTTTGCAAATCTGCCCTTGTTTTGAGGTGGGGAGCATGCGGCTCCCCTTCTCCCTGCATGTGTGCTGAGGGACGRTGGAGTCATCTCAGTGACTCGCTGAGACTGGCATCCTCGCAGCTTCACGTGCCAAACTCCGTGTCCCGGTGTTTGTAGGAACAGGTTGCTCCTAATGACAAGGACTCTCTGTTTTGAGGTCTCTCATGTCCAGATGTGGTGAGATGCTCATACTTAAAAGCTGTGGGAGCATTGTATGAATTTTTGTGACAGAATCCATATCTGTTTCCTTGTCTCACGTTCAAGGAAATCCTGCATTAATCTCAGGGAGCCTCCAAACCTCAGAGAGGTCAAGGGGCTTCTGGGAAACTCCYGCTGAGATTAATATTATGATGAGACACTGTGCACTGCACCACAGCTCAGTCCTTCAGACTTGAAGACCTGGGGAAATGCCTGGAAAATACTGAAGCTGGTTGCTTCATGCACCTGCAGCTTTTCTAGAATCAGTCACAGCTACAAGGCTTGGGGTTGGATCTGGGTCCAAATATCTCATAGTTTAAAGGCAAAAGCTTTATTATGCTTATGACAGTGTGATTTCTACCACTGGCTTAATTGGACCGGGGTTTTATCTCCATGTTTTAAACCATAGATTTTTATTTGACCTATATAATGTAAAGATGGGTATTAACTAGGAAGTCTAAATTTCTAGAAGTCTATCTCCTAGTATTTCTTATTAAATTTACTTCTATAGCCTACTGTAGCTTTCTGTTCTAATCACAGCATTGCTCCACATGGGCATTGCACTTCAAAGGGGTTACCTTGCTCTCACAGCAAAATCTTCCCAAGGTTTGCTCACTCAAGGGACTGACACCAGATCTCCCCAGTTCGGCACATCAGCYAGATTTTCAGCTGCCTTTTAATCTTTGGCAATTTGAATTTATGTGGAGAACTTACAGGTGACAGTCTGGCTCTGTTGAGACAAGTAGGATAGAAACCACGTCAGAACAGTCCCTGAAAGTCCTACGATGTGCTTAAAGCATTTCCAGAGAACCCTTGATCCAAAGTATCAAAGGGTTACAGTAAGATCAAGAAGAATTAAAACTGATGGTGTGCCAGAAATCACGTGCCGCACAAGGTCATTACTCACCCTCGTTAAAGCGGTCTCAGTACTGTGGCCTGATCTGAAGCTTAATTGAAAAGTTTCAAATGATGCATTATAACGAAGACAAGACAGCCACTGCCCATTCCACGACCTCTGCTAAAAAAGGCAGATCAGTAATAGGGTAGAAATCTAAGCAATTGCTGGAGGATAATCAAGGCCTAATGAGGTAGCCACTTCAGTCTTTCAAAGGTGAAGGAACTTCTCCCTGTGCTGGAGAGAAATCAAGGGCCGAAGCGAGCAAGTTCCCGTGTCCCAGGGAACATGCAGTGGCCAGGCTTGTCGTGGTCCTCGGCAGGTGGGGGATGCAAAGGGCAGCACTGTGTCTGGAGTGAGCACTGTCAGTTGTCCAGCAGGCAAGTCCTGTGGCCTAGGACAGCCTTCATCATTTTCTGTTACTGCAGACCTTCACCCAAATGATCATGAATAGTCCATCAGGTCTGAGTTATTAGTTGCTGGTGTGTTAGGAACCAAGATGGTGGTAATAGGAGATAGCTAAGTGCTGATGTTATCAATTTTCCCTAAAAATTCACAACAAAACAAAACYCGTTGGTGCTCCATTTGAGCATGATAACAAATTGCAAGTCACAATTACCAAAAATCAAGTATCTTCTTGGCATCTTCCTCTTTTTTTGCTCTATTATCTGTCCTAGCAGAGGTCAGTGCCCATGTCCACATGATTATCTCCACATCCAGCTGCCAAGTTGTGAACGTTGCTCTTCCTGGGCTACTGCTTGGGCAGCTGCAGTGCAGGCTTTGCGTTCGCCTTGGCTGATGAGCAGTTTGTAGTCTGGAATCATCGCTCAGTCTGCAGCAGCCAAAGGGTTTTAATCCTTTTGAAAAAGTCAGCTCGCCCATTTTAACCTATATCTGCAGGCTTGGCTTCTGTGAGGAGAGGGTGTCTCTCCAGATTTGTATCTGTTTTTTGAGCAGGTTGGCTTGCTGTTCCTAATCTCCTCCAGCCTCGATAAGATCTCCCTCGCGCTGTGACCAACCGAAGCTAGACCAGACAAAAACATTGAGCAGGGTTTCAGTGCTGGAGTACAGCAGTCAGGGATGGGCCTGTTTAAAGGCGTCGTGCACAAGGGCAAGATAAAAACATTCTTTAGCAGCCTGAACCATTTCCTGCAGCCTTCAAGTTCTCTAATTCTAATTGCAGTTAAAATCACAGTACTCATTTTCTCTACTGTGAATCCTACTTTATTTGTTTTTTTTTATTATTTTCTTCAACTTTGAACATACCAACTGAAAAAGGAAAGTATCAAGAAAGGTTATAAATACATAACTAACACCTTGTTTATGCAAATAATCAGGTAGTAGCCTTTAACACCATGAGATGTGCGACTGGATTCATTGGTTTTGCAGTTAATCCATGTGTGCACGTATTTTGCTGAACTGAGACCTTTAATATATTGTGAGTGGCACCAGCTATACAAAATAGTGCTGGTATGTTGAGTGCTGCTTCTGTCTGTTGCTTGCCAATTAATGCTGTAGGTCGCCATGGGTACATAGGGTGTCACCATCAGTGCTCGCTGTCACTGACACCGGCGTTTCATCTCTCCCAGGAGCCGCTGGGTCCTCAGCACAAAGGGACCTAGCCCTGCTGGCTGCTGCCGAGCAGCGGGCACATCTGCCGGCCACTGCTGAACAGCTGGCACATCTGCCAGCCAAGCAATTTGGGAGCAAGCGGGCCACCCCGGTGCCTCAGAGCCGGCCCTCACTGCCTGCCCATGGCTGGCGAGAGGGACACAGCCAGAGACGGGCTGCTGGTACCGGTGGGAAGGTACAGCCTCAAGGGGTATTYCCTGAGATACTTTTTCTCACTAAGAGATGTTGTTTGATTTAGCCAGTTATAGGATTCGTTTAGTCATTTTGCTGGTATATGAATGAGGAAAAAGTGCAGGTGGAGCAACGCCTGGCATTTCCCTTTGGCACGGGCACGGAGAGTCGGCCGCGGCCGGTCTCTGCGCTGTCAGGGCTGCGTTTTCCCCACGTGCCGCAGGGAGTGCGATGGCCCA
This sequence comes from Rhea americana, assembly GCF_003343005.1. Classification (NCBI taxonomy): domain Eukaryota; kingdom Metazoa; phylum Chordata; class Aves; order Rheiformes; family Rheidae; genus Rhea; species Rhea americana. Next base: position 12,891,886 of record NW_028186149.1, read on the forward strand.
TGCTTTCCCTGGTGCCTATAGCATCTGAAAAACTCATGATGTCTCTCTGCCCACCTCACAGTGTCTCGGGCTAGCGGAAGTTAAGGCCAGGCTGAATTAGTCTATTCTCCTAATGTTGTGTGCATGTGCGGGATGCGCCGCTTATCCGTGCTCCATGGCCACTACTGTTTTAGCTCTTACGAGTAATAAAAACTTCCAAAGGACTTAGGTGTGCTAGTGAGGAAAAGACAGGAGCGAAGGTACGAGAAACAGAGCCCAGGGAGAGGACATCCCGCCAGCGTGCAACCCACTTGCTTGCCAAGATTTTAAGTAATGAGGGGAAAAAACGTGACATTTAAAAAAATGTAGATCCTGGAATCCATGTGGCAAGAAATAGGGCAGCTGAGTTATCAGGATCTGATGAGAATATGAGAAGAGTAATTATTGTATGGTTCTATTAATGAAATTGTACTGCAGTGCAAGAGAAAGAAAAAAAAAAAAAAAGAAAAGTCACCCAAAAGAGGCCAATGAGTTACTTCAGGGGGGGAAAATAGCTTCCATCATATGAACAGAAATATCAGCTTGTTAGCTTAGCAGAGGGCTCTGGACAGTTATAGAAATTCAAAACATTTCCATATATCCCAGTCCAGGATGGAATTAGTGTGTTGTAAAGCTTCCCTGGAAGCCAACATTTATCTAATATGTAAGCATATTTAGATTTAATTTTAAAATGGTTGTTAAAAGCTATCCTTTGGCTGCACTCTGTCTTTCACTCTTTTTTTAGAATTGTTGGACTCCGAGATTTTTATGCTAAAAAAATGTACTTTCAGAACCCGAAATGCCTGAATGACCATTTACAGCATGTACTAACCCTGAAAGATATCCACTGAATCTGCTCTCCTCCTTCAATTTACTTGCTGTTTTTCCAATCATGCCTTGCATTAATGTTCTACACTTAGCTAAATTGTATGTTATATTTTAGATCTATTTTTRTTTTGTCTAAAAAATTTCCAAATTGGCATTAAGTATTCAAGATGTAATCTCTGTAGCAGGAAACTAGTTATCAAATCCATATAAAATAACTGGGCARTAGAAATAACTCTGAGCAGAGCGCCTTTTTTTTTCTTAGAATTAATTTAAAGGGAATTTAATGCCTGTGAAAGGTGCTGGATTGCAACATCAGAGAACTGAAGCTACTATTTAACCACAGAACGGTTACAGGATGGAAGATGGCTTTACGAGATTCCCCATGAGGTTTGACAAAATATTTGTCTCAGGTTTGTTGCCTTTCATCTGGCTGGAACAACCGAGCCTTTTCATGTGCCAGTAACAGTTGCTCCCAGTCAGCTTTCACTTGGGCGGTGGGGAGAGCTCGTCTATAAAAAGGGGGAAATTTATTATTTTTCTTACTAGCCACTTACTAGCTAACATTTGTAGTATGGTTAAACCCAGAAGGGTCAGCCTGCCGCCATCGGTGACAGCGCCCGAAACGCGCGTGCTGAAAGCACAAGCGGGTCACGGGCCGCGTGGGCAGGTGGGAGGTGAGCAGGAAGGAAACCGGCAAAGTGTCGTGATGTGGACTGCACATGAGCTGCGCCTCCGACCTCGCTGGCTGGTGCCGGGGGGTGAYGGTGCTTCGGGTTCCTCCAGGAGGTGCTTGCAGCCCCAGCACGGGCATCTTCTGGTTGATGTTGCCATGTGTGTATTGGAGGAGAGATGGCAGCGCTGGCTGTCGGACGGTGTTGTTGGAGCTCTTCCAGGTTTGGGGGCTGATTCTCATCTTTTCGCCTCTTGCACAGAGGTAACTGCAAGAGAGGTGTTGTTTTAGATCTGTTTATAGTCTAAAGGTGTCATTTAGAGGTTGAAGATCAGGCTCACAATGAAAATGATTGATTCATAATCATTGTATGTGAAGACCATGTGCGGTTCGCACAGTTGGGTCTCATGGTCAGGTTCCTATTAGATAGGTATTTATCAAAAAATGGACAATATCATGTATAGTCTTGCCAGTAGCTGAAGACATTGAAAAGCCTTTTTCATGATACCCGTTAAGTTTCAATTTATGTTGGCTACTGGGTTAAACTAATATGTTTGTTGTTGCTGGTTTTGACTGACTGCCTTGTCTGGAAGGGGTGAGCCTAATAACCCCGGAGGTAATCGTTATCCGTTTCTCTCAAAGGGAGAGACTTCTCTCACAGTACTTCCTGCCTCCCCATGAGCTCATTAGGCAAAGAAAATCACTTTTTCCATGTTCCATATATGCCTGGTTCCAAAGGGAAATTGGAGGCCTACCCAAGCAGGACTCCCAGTGGACTGTCCACATCATGTCTGTTATTTATGCTGGAAGAGTGGCAGAAATACGTCCAGGACTGAATAGATCAGTAGACTTGTTACTGTAATTCAAAGTCTGCTTAAGGACTAAGCCACTAGGAACCAGTTATGTTTTTTTTTTCTTCTGAAGCTTGCATTCTTTAGCRTGTTGTGGTATTTTGGACAGAAGTTTGCATTCCCTTGCGTTGGAATTTCCTGTATAAGCACTGCACAGGAGTGGATTTATTTTGTAGTCCTTGAGATTTCTAAGCTTCATGGATTTTATAGCCTTTACGCGTCACAAAACAAAGATTTGGTTTCTACTGAGGCATCACAGAAAGGATTAGCGTCTGCCATCTTGCTGGTCTACCAAAGACTGATGCTCTCCAAGACCAGATATTCTGCTATGTGAGATTATCTAACTGAAGTCTGAGATACTAGTGATACTGCTTTCGTAGCTCACATGGGTTTTGGCAATCAGAAACTGCTCAGAATACACTGATTTTTGCAGCAGGAGAGCGGAAAGAAATGTTTCTCAGTTCATTGTCTCATTGCATCCTCATGTAATGCTGAGGGAGCTCATGCCGCTTCTGTTGTAGCTGGGGTATGGGTATGTAGCCCAGGGTACCGGCATCCTGCTTTGAACCCCCCATCCTAAATAATTCAGTGGTCTTTTGGATGGGCTCATGGTGCAGTACCTTAAAGGCAATGTTCTAGGTTAATTTTGTGTTTGGAGCTTTTTACAGAGGCCCACGGACTTTTCCTCTTTTCTTAGGCTCACCTTGCTCCAGCCCTGCTGTACTATTCCCACTTCTTCACTTAATCAACATCGCATTTCACATATCCACCTCCAAATTTACTGCTTCATTTTCTGAAATGGAGACAGGTTATTTAAAATGTCCAGCATAGAAATGGGTGATATATTATACTGTACTGAGTTTTGTAGAAGAATGGAAAATATCTGTTTGGTTTTGGAAATAAGCTACGCAATTATTTATATACCAAGTTTTTCATTATTCTAGTTATGTCTTCCTGATCTGCATATTTTTCAAAGTAAATGATTAGATTCATGCAAATTTTAAAATTATGTATCTAATAAATTTTGCACTGTGGTGTTAATTCAGGAAGTGCAAGAAACAAAGTAGGAGCTGCTATTCTACGGAACAGGTTTTCCAAAATTGTCCAGGCCCATCTGTTCTCCATCACTCCTTTATGCTCTTCTCCTTAATTTCCTCCTCTATTTTGCCAGTGGCTGAGTGATTGGTGAAGGAGATTGTTTCCTTTCAAAGTTCAATTTCCCTAATATTCCCAAATATCCTAATATTTCTGACTAAAAGAGATTATTCTCTTAGGATTTTTTAAAATCTAAGTAGGGACACTTTCCACCTTAAGTGCATGCTAATTTGGGTTTTGCTCTACCTCAGCCACCCATCTCTGGGTGCTGCTACCCCAGAAAAGCATTTTCTTTTTTCCAAAGACGACTGTTGTGCTTACTAGTAGGCCAACATGAATTTTCACGGACTTGTCTCAGAGCGCCACAAGCAAACAAATCCCCCTAACTGAACCCTTTTCACAAAGTTTTTTCTCTCACTTACTTATTTTTGATTAAATTGCCTCAACAACCAAAATACTCCAAACCTGTGGAATATCTGAGTGGGAAATTTCATCAGATCCATCCCCTAGAGAAAGAGTGCAGTAGTTTCCGTGTTGCAGCTCCAGCTAACCTGCCCACCAGTATATCAGAGCATTGACTGATCTCATCTCTTATAAGCACTAATTTCATCTGAAAAATATTGTATTTTTAAAAGAATTGTGTGAACTCTCCTTACTCTGCTTCCTTGAAACATGGATTAACGTTCTGGTATCACCTGTACGGCACCTGCATGCATCGCCTCTGCACCCAGGCCCTCCGAGCGTGTAGCGAGGACGGTATGAAAACAAAGGACCATAAAAAGCAACGGCCATAAATTTTCAGTGGTGAGTCCTACAGACAAGAAGTGGTCCTTGCYGGTGACACCCCGACTGGTGCTCGCCGAAGGGCAAAGCCACCGCCCCCGGGCAGGCGCCTCTTGTAGCGCACAGCACTAACTTAGTTGCTGAAAAGTAATTCGGAGTAAGGTAGAGCAGTAGGAAACAGCTTAACCGCAGCACATCCTTCCCTGCAGAGACGAATTCAGGCCCCGAACGGTACACGTGGGCCATTTGCTTGTGAGGTTCTGCTACTCAGATAGGAGCAGAACTGTCGTTAAAGCCTATAACCTTCGACAAGTTCTTAGCTTTTCCTTTCTAAACTTCATGCTTGTGATTTGAAACCATGGTGCTTTTTAAACAAGAGCTAGCCTTGCTGACCCCAGTACCCAGGCCCAGCTCCGACTTTTGAACACTTAACGCTCTACCCGTGTAAAACTCCCCTGTTTCGTGGTTTCGGTGGTATAAAGCTGGAATCCCTCCAGGTTGCGAGGTGCCGCGCTGCGCGGTGGCAGCATGCTGCCGAGAGGCTTCGCCTGGGGAAAAATGACTGTACGGGCGGAAAACAGTCTGGGATTGATGTGGTTGAAAGGGGCTGTTCATGCAGGCTGTTACCAAGGAAGAAGTTAGGGAAGAGGCTCACTCTTTAAATGCAGGTGCTCTCATGCTTTCTCCGACAGATGTGTTCCAAAAGTGTTTTGAATTCTGTTCAAAATTTGAAAGAGCTGAACCTCCAGGCTCTTCTCTTCCTTTCTTAAATTCATTTCCCTGTTTAGATGAAAAAGAAATATTTTGCAACTCACTTTAAACTTTCTTCAAAAGAACTGCTGGAAAAGGAAGCTTCATGTGAAGCATATAAACTGTAAATGAATGTTAGGCGCAGCAGACAGAGCAATTTTAAATGCCCTAATGGACAGACATTAGACTGTAGGAATTTACCTAAGAGAAAACCTCAGATGTGGAGAGACAGGCAGAAAACCTCAGTGCATGAGCCAAATGACAGAAAAGCGTTGCCAGAGTAAAGAGCTGTACATGTGAAATAAATATCAAAATGGGGAAATAACACCAGCAAAGATAATGGCAGATACAGGACATTTTGGCTAAGTAACTGATACAGGAACATGTACACGCAGCTCCTGCTGCTCTGTATTGAAAAATGAAAGATCTTCGGGTGGATCTCGCTCTCTCTTGCTCTTTTTGGCACTTTGTCTCCTGCTCGTGGTGGYAGGCTTAGCAGAGTTAACTGCGCTAACGGGCAAAGCTGCTTCCATCTGACTGTGTCACCGACTCTCTTGTAGTGCTCAGTCAGAGGTTTCCAGGTGTGAACTCACCTCTAAGTTTCTAACAAACTCTTTTCCCCAGATAATTTTTGCTAATTTTGTTACAATTCCTGGCTGCTGGTTAGTCTCTGTGGCTGTGTAGAAGTAGCAAAGCAAGTGGGTGGAGGGTCGCATGATTTGTGAATAWGAAGAAAAGAAAGCAGGCTAAAAAAATACCCCACAGGAAAGAAATAATGGGCAATATGTTTCCTTTTGAACTTTTTCAAATCAACCTCTGGAAAAGGTGTCATAAAGCCCCCAGAAATGAGTAACAGCACAGGGACAAAGAAAACTCTGTTACAGATGTCCCTGCAAGTCTATGAGCAAATTGTTTTTTTCGAAATAACTCCAGAACATTACATGGCCTTAACAAGTTTCCCAGGACAGGAACTCCTAGTTTATTACTTGCTCACATTGTCATCAGAAATTAATTTTGTCCCTGAAAGACAAATTGGCTGGTAGCTTATGAAGTTAAATGGAAAGAACAAGTGAGCATCTGTTTCTTCTGCATTTTGTCTCCTTGGTGTCTTACATATAAATGAATCAGAGTGTTCAAACTTAAATTAAGATCTTTGGCTAGATAAACAGTTAAAACTGGTTCCCATAGCTACCTCTCACACATAGCTGTGATTGCATTATAATCCCCTAGTAATCAGGTCTAAATGAAAGAAAGATGATAAGGGTGCTATTTTCAGTTTTCAGTACTGATTTTTATTAGCTCTCAATCAGATCAGGACTGCTTTGCCTTTCATCACATTGTGGCAGTGTTTGTAGAATCATTAGAGTAATAAAGTGTAAATCTTACCGAGGTGCATTTTTCTTGAGGTGTTTTATATAACGAAAACTCTGAAGATTACATTGGCTGGTACAGGAAAGATTTGTTTCTGCAACTAAAGTGAGGATGTAATRTATGCTATATTCATTTATTCTTTACCCGAGCGAATACCTAATGAATTACCTTGCCGAGGTAAAACAAAAAATAAAAATATCTAAAGAATCAGTCTGTCTGAACATGGTCCTAATATACTGTATATTACGAGTACTGAGTTTAGTCATTTTTTTAATTTGCCTTGTTATCTTGTATCATATCTTTCCCTGTGCATTACCATGCACAAATGAATTACAGACAAAACCACAAGCACTGCTATTACCAGCCTGCTGTTTTTAGTAAACTAGTGCAGCCCAATAAAACATCATGTTGCAGCAATATATAAGTATTTATTGTAGAGTAAATTTCAGCTAAACAAAAGCACACAGGGAGGCCGGATCCCGCTCCCAGGAAAGGCGGTGGCCAAGCTCGTCTGACTCGTGCATCGTTTACATCTCACCTGCACCCTCGATTTGCAGGTAAATTTTAGTTAATAGTTTTACTTCTGAAAGTTTCCCGACTGCCAAATGTAGCCAAGACTTCACCCAGCCCTCAGAGGTGCTCCTGGGCGTTTCTGCAGGCAGACCTGTCCTTCGGCACAGACGTTGCTGCTGGAGTGTTGCAGGATTGTTCGCAGAGTTTGCAGGTGTGCCCCACGTTTGCAATTAACTCCCAGTTTAATACTGGAGTGATTTTACTTTCCCATAGGCTTTTTAAAAAAAAATATCTGGCAAACATTACAATGTATCATCCTATAGCATAGCTATTAAAATGCTTCCTTGTTTAAAATATTTGAATTTCAGGTATCATATATTTAAATGAAGAGTAAACTCTCCCAATAATTTAGTGTTAGCTATTCACAGTCATCCATGCAACTACAGGAATAGTAGGAAGCAGGATAAATTATTAACAAAAGTTTAGGAAAAAAAATGTTTTTCTGTTTGATTTCAGTGTAGTGGATGTAGGAATTATGCCTGCTATTARYATTAACAAGCTTTACATACTTTTTGTTCTATAAAAGATGAACTGGTTCAGCCATGAAATAACACTMTAAAGTTAGTGAAGTCTAAGATACTGTCTGATGTTTAGATACAGAATATTTTAGGATGGGGGTCATTGCATGACCCCCTATCTTATACCTAAGATAATTAGCTATCAGTATTCAAGTCAAGCAAAGAAGAATAAATCAGTTCATATGATTTTATAGATAAAGAAGCAAAATTTATGTTTCAAAATTTAATCTATTAAGACTTTTAAGATGCAGAGAGGTTCTTGGTCTAAAATGATTTATTTGCCATTAATATTTTAAACTACAAAAAGCTCCAATTCAAACACTGTTTCATTAAAATCAAAAGCAAACAGGCAAGCACAGCATTTTGGTCACAAAGGTTTTGTGTGTGTTTGTATGTTGACAGGCAAACGTAATATGTCTGGAAGATGTTGCTATGTCTAATGACACAAAAGAGAGTAAATTGTAGAGCCTGATTATCAACAAATAACAAGGCATACTGTATATAAATAAATGCTCAGCATCAAAACCCATTATTGGATTAGCTATATAATCATGTTTCAGGCTGTAAGTCTGTGCTGACAAATGAACACTTTTCATTTGGCTCAAGGTCCTCATCAGCAACGGAACTAATTTTACATTCTCACCCATTAAGTGAATAAGATGTGGAAAAAGCTGTCTGCTTTTTGAAGTGTAAATTTGCTGCTACAGGCTGTGCAGACCAAAGCTCTTTTGAAGCAGTGAAATGAGATCATCTCTAGGGACATGTGAACCTGACAAAGTTTAGGTCATTTCTGTGGAAGGTATGGGCGGGGGGACGGACCTTTGGATATGGTTTCAGTAGTAACTTATATGGGGCAATTTGGAAGACGCTGAACTTTACGAGCTTTTTGTTCGGATCTGTGAGAGAACTTGAGCGGCAAGCACGGACGCGAGCTTTCCTCCCGCGGAAAGAAACTCCCGCAGACGTCTGGAGCGGGTGCTTGGCCGGGAGGTGCGGAGCAGGCTCTGCAGCGAGGTGCTCCTGCCCAGGAGGCTTCACCCAGGGCTTCCAGGGGCTGGGCGCTGCCCTGCGCCCCACTCTGCGTCCACAGGCACAGGCGGGGAGCGAGACCCGGGAGCGAGCCGGGACGTTAGGAGTTAGGCCCTCCTCGCTGGGAAGCAGCGCTCTGGTGCACTGCGGTGAAGGCTTTGCCAGCTCCAGCTTAGAAGACACTTGTGGAAGTCGTTTAACCTGTTGGCGTTCCAGGCACGCAAAGCAGTGCTTCACTGCTGTTTCGGATCATGAAAAAAGTATCCACAGGCCATGCTGCTCATGCAACCACAGCGCTTTTTCATTTGCAAATCAACTAAAAATTAAGATAGACTTTGACAGTTCGTTTGCTAATCTGATTTCACCCCCTTCTCTTTGCTTTCTRCCTGGCATGTGTGGGACGTGTGTGTATAGTGTTGGACATTCAGGTTTGGTTGAAAAATGCATGGTTGTTTCATCCAYGGCTTTCTGATATCTTGCGGGCAGCTAGTGGGCCATCAACCATAAACTGAGAAACATGGGGAGAACACTGCATTGCACCRTGTGGGTATAAGGAAACTGATGAACATTACAGGAATCCCAGGCTGGTGTATTTGAATGCAAATATATATCCTTGCATGCCCTGGTGTAGCATGGGGCTAGTTAAATCTTAGTTAAATCTTAGTACTTACTTTGAGTATATGGGTTTGAAATTGCTCTTTAAGAGTAATGAGCCAGGCACTTGYATGCAGCAACAACAGGTTTTAAAAGAGAGCACACAAGTGCCCTGCCGTCCTGCTTTCAAGGCATTTGCAACCAGGTGCATTAATACCATGTAGGAATATCTGACCAGCAGAACTCAACAGCGTTCTGGGAAACCTCAGAAGAGTCCTGACTAAAAATATAAACTGAAATTTAATGAATGGAAAGAAGAGATTTTTTATTCTTTTCGTCAGCTYACCTTTCTGACTTTGCTGCTGCTGCGATGGAGGCAGGCCCGTGTCCACGAGCGGGGTGGTTGTCTAACCYGTTGGTATTTCTGGTATCTTGGCCCGTGGACCAGCTCTCTTTGTGGTTGGTATGGATTATTCAGGAACTCCCTTTCAGTTTCCTCAACAAAATAAAGCTGTTAATAGCACTTCTCTACCTCACTGGCATGTTATGAAAGTTAATTATGTCTGCAAAAGACTTTGAAAGTATAAAAAGGCGCCTAAGTTGTAAGCATTATGTTGTGAAGGTCTCCCTTTCCCCAGTCTGAAGGCAGAATGAGTTAAAGTTAGCCAAAGGGGGTAAGAGAAACAAGAGAGACTTTTATGAGTGTATCAAGGGAAAAGGAAATACTGGAGAGAAAATAGACCCATTAGCAAATGAGGAAGGAGATGAAGTTAATTATGATTTTAAAATGGATGAGCAATAGAACCGCTTTTTTAAAAAAAGAAAAAAAAAATCAGTCTTTAACAAAAATAATAAGGACTGACAATTAGGAAGAAGTGAAGGCCTTGTGAAAACAGGTGTTTGATTAAAAAGCAAGGGGGAGAAAACTTGTAAAACATGAATATATGTAAATGAGCAAGCCTAGATGAAATTCATCTTAAGGTCTTAAGAGCAATGCAAAACTGAAACATTTTTCCAAGTATTTACAAGTACTTTGGAAAAACCGTGGCAGATGGAGAAGAGTTGCATCGGAAAAGAAAAAGCAAGAACAGCCACAAAGGAGCTAATGATGTTTGGAAAAAATGACGCCAGCCGTTACTGCCAGGAAGTATTTGTGCGTGCTGGAAGCGAGGGGCGCGAGCGGCGCGTGCGCGGGAGCCGCGGCGTCCGCCGGGCGGCAGAGCCAGGCGAGCCGCGCTGGGCTCCGCTGCGGCGCGGCAAACGCCGTACGCGCTGCGAGGGGTCCAGAGCGGCTGGTTGGCCTCTGATGCTCCACAGATCTATTTGTAACATCCAAACTTGAGTAAATCATTTGACAAAAATACCTTGCAAACTTATGTCTGAGAAAAGAAATCCAAATTGGCTTTGATAGGAAAGGGTGTCATTTGGGCTGGAAATGGCAGTATGAGGCCAAACAGAAAGTGATCTGAAGACAGAAAATTAAAATAGAGTCTCATTGTAAATATGTTATGATTTATTTCAGCATAAAGAATGATTAAGACATAATTATAAAAAGAAAAACAACTTATTCTGTGAGCAGCAGAACTAGGGCACCCTGGTTCCCAGCATCTTTAGATGCGATGGTCGGATTCTCAGGTTTCTAGTAAGCTCTGCCACAGCTTTTCTTCCCTGATTTGAGGCATTGCTAATGTCGATGTCTGTGTCCTGCGCAGGTTTTCCCCRTGGCAGCCACCACGAGGTGCAGGTCCTGCATCCTTGCAGGGGCACTGGAGGTCTGTCCGGGGGGTCAGTTTTGTGACACCCACCGCGTCGGACACCGACCTTTCCCAGCGTTTCCAGGAGAGCACTTGGAGAGGGTGATCTAATTTCCCATATCCTTTTTATTGGGAACTCAGATTCAACAATCTGGAGAAAGGATAAATACTTAGTGAAGTGTGGAATGTTGCAAAATATTCTGAGTTTTGAGTCTCTGTCTCTGTCTTTTCAGTCCTGTTTCCAAAAAAACTGTGGTTGCACAGTTTTGGATGGACTGCATACATGTAATGGCTGTAATAATCTTATTTTCTTACCTACTTCTTACTGCTATTTTAGAAACCTTCCAAAAAGCATGAACTATTTTTCTAAGGAGCTACTATTCACTTTCAGTATAAATGCGTATGGAAGTTGGGAGTTTCTATAGCTGATTATTTTGAGATCTATTATTTTTAAAATCCCACCGTGTTCTGCCTCTCTGGCTGCCAAACAGATGAACCCAACTATGATCAATAAAAACTGCTTCTTGCAGAGAATCACACATATAGCATTTCAGGCAGGTTGAATTTGCCTAATGTAGAGTGGGGATCAAAACTGTCTTACAATTAGATATTCATCCCCTGGTATACGCTAGCTCTGCAGAACCTGCTGAATATGAGGATGGTGTCTCCAGGCCCGAGTGCGAACTGAACGGGATATGAGGGTGCTATTTTTCATCTGTAATCGGAAAGTACCACTGCGTTGTGAGTTTTGTGGGGCACCCAGGAGCTTTTTCGATGAGGACAGAAGGCTGCAACTCTGTTCAAGGGCATGGAAATAACATCATGGTGCTTCCTTTTCATCTCTATCTTTTATTTTTCTCTACCAGCTAAAACTTTCTGAAAAGCTTCTGACCCTATTAGATGTCACATAAAAAAATGTGTCCTACACAGTTTCACGCCAGTAGAGAGGTCACAGCACACATGGACTTAGAAGCATAAATCCCCTTAAACAGCAGGAACTGTGTAAGTAACACCTCCAATATGGTTTTGAGAAAAGTGACTTAGCAGTTTTCCTAGCTGTAAAGCTGGCTCACAGATGCATGGAAATCTATGTAGAAATATGCTGCCCTGTTTACCATCARGATTACAAAGGCCAGAATGGAAAATGTTGGAGGAATGATGTGAAAACACAGTCAGCATATGTTTTGAAAGAGCGGAGAGGCTCAGAGAGCCCAGCTCCCGCTTACTGCCGCTCCTCCTCCCATCGCGCTGGCACCGGATTACCTTTGGAGTGGCAGCTTTAYGGCAGGGAGGATTAATGCACGCACAGAGCCAGTCCCTCCTCTGCCCCGGGCAGGTCATGTACTGGGGCAGCCCCCGTGCACCGTGCACCCTCGACTACCGCCGGGGCAGTTCCGAGCGCGGCGACGTGGATTTGAGCACTCTGATTCTTGCTGTGGTCTCTAGGATCCTGGTTCCCACCTCTCCCTCGCCTTCCCTTTAGATTTCCTTATTTCTTGATACTGCAAAATAGTATACCGTGCATTCTCTGTGAGCCTGAAAAAGCAACACAGATTTTATCATTTGGAATGTAGATATCTAATGCCCATTACGGGCTGACTAAATTTAGTAGAGTGGCAATTCACCAGACTACTAAATTTAGTTAGGCCATCCGGTCATATCGTTTTACTTAGCTTCATATTGGATATCGTAAGATAGGGCCTATCAAACAGTATGGCTCCAGCTTCCCTAACTGCAGATTATATTATCACTATAGCTTTTCAAAACATTCATGCTGACATTTTTAAAACCCTGAAATTTTTTAGTTTGTATATTTTGCTGTAAGTTTTTAAAGATGGCCAACATTCCTTTGGTTTTCGCTGAAAAGATCACAGTTTAAAAAAAGAAAGATGCTACTGCTTTCATCTTAAACAAAATCTTTAAATTTCCATGTAACATTTTAACTTAAATTAGAGTAGGATGAATTTTACTATAAAAAAGAGTAGAAAAGGTGGAGCGAACATTTCCAGGTTTTTCATTGGCTTCGTGCATTTCTAGTTGCCACCAAATCTCGGTTCTGTTCTGACAGAAGGAAAAGCTTTATGAGACTGCAAACTGCTTGGAATATGACAGCTAGAAGAAGTCCTCTCTTTGCTGTCAGCTGAAGCCTGTCTCGTGCAGAGAGGACGGGAGACCTTGGTAAGGATCCTACTTGTAACAGCCAGTCACAGCTATGGGATCTTATATGAGCAACAGAACTGCGCATACAAAGTAATTGGCCCTCGTGTAATTCTCCCTTTGCAGGTGAAAATAAAATTGCAGTAGCAATATTCTGGGAGTCTATAGACTTAATCTGTCTTGGTAGGCCTTGAAAGGGAGCCAGTGTCTCCCCAYCCTGAGCTAATCATTCCTGTAATTCCCTACCCAAGTAAGCCAAACTGAGATCATCTWGATGCTGGTCTTCATTTCTAATGAGCTCTCATGTTAAGACGGGAAATAATAATCTTGAAAGGGGAGGAAAATGGTCAAAAATCAGCCAGAAAACATTTAAAGGTTTGTTCTGAACAAGCAGGGCTAAGAAAAAGGCCTGAGAAAAGTGTGTCCTGGGATCACTCACAGTTAAAGCACTGATTAATTAAGCAGAGGGTCATTCTTCCAAGAGAAGCAGGGCCAGTTTTGGCCCTGGGGCTGTAACTCGGACACTTGGGGAGTTCCCGCTAYGCTGCGCGCGGGGGCTGGTGAATATGCACATTCTTCCGCCGAACAACGGCGGCTTTATCCGAGCGAACCATGGGAGCCGCCAAGTAAGGGGCTGTCTCCTGCTATGGGTGCTATTTCTTCCTGCTCTGCCACAATCTCGGCTGCTTTCCTGTTGCCTTATCAGTGCTTTGTAGCACAACTTGCAAAATGAAATCTATTCATAACGCTAAAACCCTCCCCCTTTTACAGACACAGAAAAAAGCCCCAAATGCTTGCGTATCCTCCAAGTCTGCAGCAGGGTGACTACTCTTTAAAATGCAATTCTGCTTATCTGACACTGGTTTGGAAATTAATAAAATGGTTCCTAGCTTTTATTGTTTTGACTATRGGAAGGAAATTAATCCACAACTATTACAAGTGTTTGATCCAAATGAGCAGAGATAAATCTAATGCTTCGAGAAGCGTCATGCCCTGTTTGTCAGCTGTCCTAGTGCACCTGACGTGTCTGATTTATTCCTCCCGCGTTTAGAGGCACCACTCTCCAGGTAGATGGTGCCCATTCATCTTCCTTTGTGTAGGTATTTCTTTAGGGCAGCCTTATTTGTTATGCCTGAGCTGCTGTTTCTTCTTACTCTCYGGGTTCGGCTCTGCCAGGGGTTAGACGAAGGCTGTTTGTCTGCGGAGACAAGGGTGTGGTGGAAACACTCGCGTGAACCAAGACRCTGGCCGAATTACAGAGCAGGCTGGAAAATAAGAAGTAACTGGCAGGAGTAACCCGGGCCCGGTTGTGCCCCCCTGGGACGGAGGGACAAGGTGCTCCCGGAGGCTGGGTGTGCGGCGGGGGCCCCGCGGGGSGCAGCAGTGCTGCCTCCAGCGTTGCCGCATGGGGAGGACGCRCGCCGAGGTCTACGCCACGTTTCTTCTGGTGTTTGCGAAGAGGGAGGGCGGAAGGACAGCTCTCCTTCTGGCAAACTTGCTTCTGAGTCCTCGGTACTTGCAGTAACTCATTGGTGAGTGCTGGCTAGCTGTGAAACTGTTCTACAGAAATCTGAGCTTAGCTTATCACCGGCTGGCTGCGGTACCGCACGGGATGAGCCAGACCTGTGCCAAAGCCCGCTGACACCAGCAGAGCGCTGCTGGCTGCCGACGCATAGGGACTGGTGRGGGGGACCAAGGATGCTAGGTGTTTCTGCCAAAACCCGAGGCCGTACTGTTTCAGCTGCATGTGCCTCCACAAATATCCCTTCCTAAAATACTTCTGAACATGTGTACAGCCACCAAAAGGTATGGTACTGAGCGCTGATTCGGTATTTCAGGGGCCAGCAGGCCACCCCAGGGCGCTCCTGTTCCACGGCTCAGCTGCCGGGGGGCTCTTTTGGGAGGTTACCAAGACCTCAGAGCCAGCCGAGCTACCTGGCACTCTTTGGGATGGGGACAAAATGGGAGGAAAACCAGCTCCTGTTGTTTTGTGATCCCTTTAATCCGTGAAGCCGTGCGCCCCGCGGTCGCGGCAGAGGAGGGCACCAGACCCGACTTGATGCGGCTGCACGGGGAAGGGAGCTAGGAGTGGAGCCACGAAGCAGTCTAGAGCCCATAAGTTTTGCATTAGTGATGAGGCAGAGCCGGTTACCCGCATTTAAACAATACCAGGCTCTGGGGAAATTCACATTCAGACCTGGACTACATGGCTTGGCAAAAGCCTGTTCTTGCTGCCACGTGTCTGACCTCTTGAAAATAACGTTAATTCAAAAGTTAAACGTGTTCAGCTGACAGTGATGGAGGATTTGTGTTAAGGGGGAGATTTTTCAACAGTGCAAAATCAACTTACTAGGGGGTTATAAATGCCTCCTTTATGTGTCCTTTAGGAGGCCTGAGCGCAGCAGGTCCGGGGAGGACACTCAGCTGCAGGGAGGCGTCCGCCGCGCTGGTGGGGTTTGTGGTGTGGAGAGCTCCAGCGCAGCTTTGCGGAGCCAAGATGCCCCCACTGAAAATGTTGTGTTTYCAAGGGGATTATGAAGATTCATGGTACCTCTAGACACTTTAAAAATGATTATTTAGGAATTATTCCTACAGGTTTAGTTTTCAAGTACGCAGTTAGACCTGGCAACCATGGAYGTGTATCTTGTAACTAGCTTTGAAGGGAGAAAGCAGTGTTGCCGTAATTCTGGAGATATCCCTTTCCTCTCTGCACTAAGCTGGCAGCTCACGATACCAGCATGTCAAAATGACATTCACTCTATATTACGCAAAGTGTATAAGAGCTTGTGTTTACATTGTGTCTCCTTTGCCCTTTTCAATTTTGCTTTATTTCTTTTATAGTTTTGTAATTTAAGCAGTACATATTTTGGGATGTTTTTTTCCATGCCTTGTCTAGCTTTATGGCTTGTTCTGGCYGAGGCATCCTTACATGATTTGATTTTTCAGGAAAGCGAATATAGGCTAGCACATATGTATGTAATTGTTCCACAGTGAACTGATCTGTCTGGAGCACTGGGGGAAGATATACACATTAATACTTTTTTCATGCTATTTATGAACAAAATAGCTAGATTACTAATGATGCAAAATATTAGGAACTGCAACAATAATGCTTGCTCTAGTTAGCTGGAAGCATAGAAGTATGGTGGAGCCAGAGAAACATTCATCAGAGTAATATTTTCATCCGAAACAGAATCTATTGTAACCAGGGGAGATAAGCATGAGCAGGCAAAACTGACTGTGCTTGGAGCTGATGTGCAGGAGCAGCTACAAATCGTACACTGCTGGGTTAAGTCAGAAAAATCCAAGCCTGATTCTTCTACCAGGATGAGGCTCTACTGGTTAGGACCAGGTACGGAGCAGGAGGCAGGTAGTGATGTCTCCCAAGATGTGGCCAGTGGCCTGCCTGTACAGGGGGTTAAGGACGCAGCAGAAAGCCAGGCGGAGTGAGCGCGGGATTCTGCCCTGGAGGATCTGCTTAGCCTTTGCCACAGAGAAAGCCGAGAGGACCTCAGTACCTCCAAGCAGGACAGCAGTGGAGAAAGCAGCCAAGAACTGAAGCTGCTGCAGAGTAGCCAACCCTATTTAAAAGAAGGTGCATTGCAGTGGTATCAGCAACACGGAGTCAGTGCTGCAAGTGCTGCATACTAGGACTTATTTAAAGAGCCTATTGTAAAAGTCTTTGAGCCAGTTAATTACCAGTTTTTGTTATGTCAGGAACTCCTTGAGTTAAAGCAGAAAGAAACTATTCATGAAAATGTTCCAGTTCTGTAGTTTAATGGGACAAATTTAAAAAGAAAGAAAGAAAGAAAGAAAAGGAGAGAAGCAGATAAAATGATTTAGTTCATGGAAGGACTGAAAACCTTCACAAGAAAAAAAAAAGCTGAAATTACATATTGTGCCCCATCTACTCTTGCATAAGCCATTGAATTTGCTGGAGACTTAATTGGACTAATTGCCCATTGCAGCTATGTATGAGACTTGGAGCACAAGGTACATACGGGCCAAGGCATTGGCCTATGAAAGACTAGAGAGAGAAATTATCCAACAGCATTTTTTAAAAAAGTAGATGTCCAGGTATGAAAAAACAAGAGGCTTGGCTTGCATTTCAAAAGTATTATTGGCAAGTGAGGAATTTCATTTGACTTACTGACCAAGTAGCATTTGAGAGATGTGAAAAAAGGACAAAAATGACTGTAGGGAAGAGAAAACTTTTAGTGGAAAAAAAATCTATAGAGGACATAAATGTAGACTCATTCACTTCCTGCTTGCCTCAGCCTCATTCTCCTGCACCACCCTGTTCACCAGGAAGTTACTGATATACCACAGTCACTGCAAGGGGATTCAGACTTAGAAATTTGATCTGATCAGAATAAGAATCATATCACGTGCTGCATATTGAATTGAACAGCAGATATTGAAGTAAATGGGAGTTTGGAGTCTGTACCATACTATTGGTATTCTCCAGACGCTTACTTTGATGCCTTCCAGAGTTCAGAACATCCTGAAATCATCAACACATTTACTTGACTGAGGTTTAAAAGCAACTCAAAACCAGAAACAAATCATAGTTCTTAACACTGCTGAAGGTTAGAAGAATACTAGTTTTACTGAATAGATGCTTTCTGTGAGTGTCTGAGTACCTCTGAAATGGCCTGTTGTATATAAACACGTCCCAGTTTCTTTTTTACAAAGACAGTGTTTTAGGAAATAAACATAACTCTTGGGGGGAAAACATGTTCAGCATAGTAGAACACCCATCTTCTTCCTAACTCTTACCATGCTAAAAGCTAATACTCCAAACCTGCCCATATATTTTGAAGCATCTTGGAGAAACCTTTTCATGATTTTGCACCTATGAACCCTTATACAGGCACAGTGCAGAGGATACTGAACACAGCCTTCTCCCTGCTTATTACTGGCATCTCTGCATGCTTGGTAAATACCTTAGCACTTGGCCTTTGCTTGTGCTGCCCTGACGCAGGGCAGCCCTGTTCTGCAGAGCTTGTCTGCGTGCAGTTTCCTTCTCTCTTCCCAGGACTAGTTTCCCATTTGAAGGGCTGTTTCCCACTTCTCACTGCTCCTGCTTCCCCTCCTCTGCCCCAGGCCTCTGCTCAGGGTGACATGGCACCTGTGCTGCCTTGTGAACCCAAGATACAAAGCTTTTTGCTGTATTGGTCTTCAAAGCGCTAGCTTGGCCTTATTTTCAATGGTTGGGATTAGCAGAGTTTGTAAGAACGTATCTGGCCTGTCAGGCTAAACAGTCCACTCACCACCCCCACCATCTTACATATATTTTTAAATAACTAATTAAAAGATAATGGCAGTGGAACTAAATACTGTCGCAAGATAAGGATCTCACACTGCTAGAGAAACGTTAAATGGAAATGTTTATTTTCAAAGGGAAGAAACGTTGATCACATGCCTAATCCTATAATTCTTAAACAAGTAAAGTTCCTGTAGAATTCAGTAGTGCCTGAGGTGACAACATCCTTTTACTGTGGTAGTGTTTCTGGATACCTAATGACCATAAATGATGCAGTCATTTTGTCCAAATGAGTCTGGGGTAGTACTGGAACAGATGTTTTCCTTACCTTAACTAGCTTGTTGTATCTTCTAGGTTGGAGGACAAATTTTGCGTATGCTGCATTGCACAAGTTTAGATGATGTTTTTCAGACGCGCTTTAGGAAGCAGTGAGCTGTGGTTTGGATGAAGTTATTGACAGCTCATAAAGGTGATGCTCAAGTCTGAGTTGCTCCTGCAGATTCCCTTCAGTACAGTTGAGATCATCTCTTTTTAAATCAGATGTGGCCTTTTCTCTGTTCTTCAAATACTTCTGAAACAAGGATTAGCTTAAATTCACTTTTTGGAAATAAACTACCTTCAACTCCCTCATGTTTCCAGTGGGGTGAAGAAGTCCACATCAGCAGCAGTACTTGTGTGTTAGCTGCTCTGGTGTAACTACCCCCATATTGCTCTTTTGCTGTAAGTGATGTGAGATGATTTGGAATAGCCTTAACCCTCATTTAGACTTGTTCTTGTGTTTATATTCACCCCAGCAGTGTTAGTGGGGGCTGTGTGGTGCAGCTCCTCCCCAGATCACCTACCAGAGAGCATCCAGCTCTCCTAGCTGGCAGCACTAATGGGATTGGACATTTTCCTTTTTCCTTTCCTCTCTCCCGCCCTGAGGTAGCCTTTTTTTCTCCCACAGGTCTGGACTTGCTTTAGATGTAGGCTTGTCTTGCAGGCAGGTGAATACTAAAGGGGAAATTGGAGGCAGATGCAGACCTGCTTTCTGAGAAAAGCTTGTCAGTGAAAGCATGAAGATTTATCCTAACCAGAATTAACTTGCRTAAGTTGTTAATGCTATGCAATGGATAGTGGCTAGTGGTTTTTAGAAATTGCTGCTGCTTTCACAATTAATGAAGATTCATCATTCCATTAGATCATCTCTAACCTACTGTAATTGTTCTGATTTTTATTTTTTACCTTGTTCTCCAGTTCATGTCTAAATACAAGAAGATGTTTATATTGCATACATTCAGCTTTAATTGGCCCTTAAAAGAAGGTGTTGATTAGAATCTTCTCAACATCAACAGCTAGCTCGCACAACATTCTGTAATTACTGTTTATTAATTTAGTTCAAGTGGCACAGTTGAAAGCCCTGCTCAGATGGGAGAAGTAAATTGTCACTGGTATTGAATATGTAAATTATGTGCCGTGTAAGTTTCCATGAAGAATGTTTAAAGTTAAATGCTGTGCACATAAAGCTTTCCAGTTTCATCTAATCCAACCATATGACGGCTTTGCAAAAAGTGTCATGAAAATTTACCAGCCCTGGCAAAAAAACTACTTGTCTACCCTTTACTTTTTTTATTAACATAATCATGATGATAATAATAATTTATTTGCCAGTCAAAAAAAAAATCATTCATGCTTGTTGGATGGAGATTTGCAATGCTGCCAATTGAATCTGAACTACACGTTGCTGTAGTATAGGCATTCAGCAGCCTGGATTTGTTGCCCTGGTGCAGTAACCCTTCTTTCTCTTTAATTAGCTTATAAAGTCAGAATTTCTTAAACAAAGTACTCATTAAGCATTGCCTTGTTATGTTACTTTAAAATGCAATTAAAAGTTTTAAGAGTGCTGCAAAGTTTGTGTACTGTTGTCAGTGTCCATGTCACTCACTATCAATTTCCACCCACTCACACAGATCAGAGACCTCCTGTTAAATATAGACAGCACTTTATAGCTCTTGTGTATAGGCTAGGCACAAAAACAATACGCTGATGAGAACGACCTGATTGCAAATCATACTTCAAGGAAAGAGAGGGGAATGGAGGGGAGGATATTTGAGTGGTTAGAGGAAGGAGGACCCGGGAGTCTGCGTTGTCCTTCCACCTCTGCAGTTGTCTCCCTTTAACCTTCTGTGTGGGAGTAGCTATGCGCTCCTGGTTAAGTGTGCTGCTTCGAAGTCTTCCCAAAGAACATTGCATGGAAAAAMCCCACCATTATTGTTTTGTGTATCTGAAAGAATGAGACTAGACATCTTGTTAGAAGAGAAGAAAAATATCCAAATCCTGAATATAGCCTGGGCCTTCACCCAGTCCTCACACTCTCGCTGGCTGCTGTTATCATGAATGGCACTAATCAATTCCAGGAAATCTCTACACCAAGCATTATGTCACATGCGGTTACATCATTCCTTCTAACCTCTAGGGCTTCCTGTTGACATCTCTGGAGCTCTCCTACTACCAAATGGTATTAGACAAAATGCCAAACGGTATTTTTAGCCATCTGTGCCTGCCGAAAGGAATCCAAGTGTTTCTATTTTGCAGCTTTTACCTGCTGGATCTCATCTTTGCTCCCTAAAACAAAGCGAACCTTTGTGGGTCTCTTCAGGGTTTGCCCAGGTGTTTTTAAGGACAGAGGGAGCGTGCGAGAAAGTTTATTGAGATAGAAGGGGYTAATTCCTCAGCAGAATTTATTTATTTTTAATGTCTACCAGATTGCTAATCCAGTCTGTCAGTTGTGTAACTTCTGTTATAACTTCCACCCCAGGAAGTTGTTKCTCCGTTTCTTTCTTTCTGAATTCCTTCCCCAGGGATGCTGCTTCGCCGTGTGGTATATGTTTCACCTCGTGGTGGATGCCCAAGTGCTGTTCTGCAAGACATACCCTACCCTCATAGAGCCATCCCCAAAGGTATCTGGGAGCCAATCCTCTCTTGGAATGGACTGCGGCATTGTGTCCTCTTCTCCTTGCAACCCCCACATTTCCAACTGTTTCAGCCAAAAGACGCAGGGCTCAAAGCCTTTCCAGGTCTAGCTTGCAAGACTATTCCTTCTTGAAACTACCACTTTACGTTTCTTGGTTTGGATCTTTTTTCATTATTATTATTTGTCTGGTTTATATCTTCCTTTCATTCTAACGGTTTGATTTTTGTGGCTGTTTCTGTGTTTGTTCGCTGCTGCAGTAGATATCAACAACATGATTAAATTCCAGCTCTGACTGTTGCAACATAAGCGCTCTGCCTTCATTATCCACGGTGCCTAAAACTATTTGATCTCTAATAAGTTCGCCTGCAAGTGTGCCTCATTTGCATGATGAGGCTAACTGGTGCAGCCTGGTTGCATATTGGTTTGTGATTTCAGTTTCTCTTCGATCAGATGTATCAAGTAGAAGGAACTATTAAAATTGCCAGCAACTGTATATTTTTCTTTTAATCATGCCAGAATACTGAGAGTCCCAGACAGCCTTACTAGGCTGCAGAAAACCACCGATAAAAGGCATCTGAGAGCTCCTCACGTCCRGTGGCATGTAAGCCAGGGCTGTACTGGGGATAGCTGGTCTGGTTTGGTGGAGCAAGCTGTTAAAATTGTATCCAGCTCTGAGCTGGCTGTCGGACAGCCTCCTTTGGTGAGTACACTTCCCATCACCRCTGGCCCCCAACCGGGATGGAGTTGTCCCTCCAGCAAGGACCTGTCCCACAGCCYACCAGGCTCAGAGCTGGAGGTCTCCCCTCCTCCCCTTGGGGTGTCTCTCCCTGTCTCTGCCCCAGCCCATGTCCATCCTCTCTGGTCCTGCAATTAACCCAGCTGACATTCATTTGGCAGTGCCTTCATGGCACACGCTTTACTGCCCATGGTTTGCAGGAAGAGAAAATGTGCTTTATTACACCAACCATTTGGGAATGTGAACCCTTCTTTGGGTCTGAAATGGAAGCAGCAGACTTCAAAGCTAAATGTAAGTAGAGAACAGTGGCTCAATTGTTGTGAGATCTGTGCTGATAGTACTGAAAATGTTGCAGGTTGCCTGTTTGCTTTCTGGATTGTGCTCAGAATAGGCCTGCGAGTGATCTTACGAGATATGATTTGCCCCTTTGCAGCATCCCTAACTTATCTGATTTCAGAATTCAGCTTCTTAAATTATAATCTGTGCCAAATACCTGCCTTTTCATTTGAGACAGTTTTTTAATTTAAGCTGAATCAACACTTAGCACATGAAAATGTCTCTCGTTGATCTGCCTAGGTCCTAGATTGAGTTCTTATTTCATACAAAAAAAAAAAGGACTGGTTTCTTTTGTTCTTGGGCTGGGGACATAAAACGAGGAACCAAGCCAAACTGAACCAAACAAAAGAATTCTTAGGATCTCAYTGGCAGTATTTGCTTCACATGTGAACAATATTTTTTCCCTAGCATATACTTGCAAGAATTTTTAGAAGTGTCATTCATACATCACCTGCCCTAGCAGACAACAGTTGTTCCGGAGAAGCTGTTGCTCTCTGTTAGGTCAATGACCAGTGAACTAAACATTTTCTACTTAGGCCTTCATGTGATAAAAGCCTAAGAGCTTTGAAGGAGCCATTACTGACTATTGCCTGGAAGAAATAGCCATTTGAAAATTCTGCAATTATGTACTTCCATAATAGCGTGTAAAAGGAGCTCTGGACCCATTATGGATTATTGAGTAAATAATGTATTTTTAAAAGTGACTAAGTAATTTATATGATAGCCTGTATTGGCAGCGAAGAGTGACTGTAGACTAAACATTCTGTCTTTCTTTCTCTTAAAAAATCTCATTTAAATCCCTAAATAGCAATTAAAAAGAAATCCCTGATGCAGGTTCAGTATTTCTACAGCAGTCAGTAGCTAATGGCTCTGACTTTACTCCACCGAGGCTGCCATTTTGTGCTGAGCCAGTTTCCTCTGGTCCGAGTTATTTTTTTTGCCTTCATTGGGTCAGACAGGAAGTTTAATTATCAAATACACTACAGAGGTATCCAGAGGCCTCCTAGAGGTCAGACCCACAGTGCTCGCAACCAGAGCTACCCGTAATCAGGAACAGCCACTAGCCAGAAGAGACGGGCRCTCAGAGAAAGAAGACAGGAAGCAGTCAATCCCTGTTTTAGGGAAAAAGCTGAAAAAAATGAGGCTTGGATGGAGGCAACTTTGTCTGAGATCACACAGGAGACAAAAACCCTCTCCCTCCCAAGACCAGCTTTAGTTTCTTAGCTTCGTGTTTGGACAACTCTTTGGAAAGGCACAGCCCGAGATGCCTGCTGCTGTGGATCCGTGGTGAGAACGCAAACAGCTCCTTTATCAGTTGCCCGCAATGGTCTTGCTTCAGGCCACTGCACTCAACCATTTCAGGCACAGGCCCTGGTCAAGGCAGATAGGAAAATCCTGCAGTTACAAAGRATTTATATTGCAGCAACAATGCACCAATAAACAGTCGTGTTAGAAGAAAAACTTGTTTTTTAAAGCATGGAATAAGCTTCCCTGAGTCCTTCTTTTTATTTATCAGGCTGCTTCCTGCCATGGCAGGGGTAGTCTGTCTCTCTGATAATTTTTTCTGTCAARAATTGAAAGAGTAAGTTGAAATAGTTGCCTTTTAAGAATCACCTGAGTTTGAATCTGAGCTGTATTGAACCTTAGTGTTTATTTTCACATACCCACTAGGCCAAGCAGCTTGGAGCTGTCACATAGAGACTACCATACTTACATATTATAATATGTAATTAACATTAAAGTAATGTGATGGACTTGACTTAAAAGACAAAAGTAAAATAATTCCCTGCTTATAGTGGTGCTCCAGCCTTAACCTTTTTTGATGGTACTTTCACTGGCATAAATTAGAGACAAAGTCACCTCATCTGCTGAATTCTTGAACTTGTAAGTCCAGATCTGTGTTGTAACTGATCTTGCACATGAAATCTCCTAACAGTTAGGAGGAAGCACACATCTATTCATGCGGCTGTCAGGACTACTGAACTCCTTTTCTAGAGGCTGTGCAAAACCTACCCGTGCTGCATCCATGTGCATGTTCAAAGCAGATCATGTGCTTCCAATAACTAYGCTGTTCAGTCACACCTCAAGAACATAACCTTTAGACCTGAATTTGAATACATTTGTATAATTTCTCATTGTATAAGGGAAGTGCTTTTCATGCACCAAATGGAAATGTGGCATTTTGGCTGYCCTCTGGGGAGATGACAAGAGGCGGGTATCCACAGCAAGGCCAYTGGCACATGAGAGTCTGTTTTTCGCACTTGGAGATTTTTCAAAACACTTTGGTTGGCATATTGTTTGTTAAGAATAAATGAAGAGTGAGAAAGAGTTACTCTCTTGCTAATATAAATGCCCTCCAGAAAACACTGCCTCTGGAGGTGGTTTTTCCCACTGTGCTGTGAAGTTTCACCCTCAGAGCTCTGCCATAACCCCAGCACATGTTTAGAGGAAAGGAGGAGCACCAGAAGAGAAGAAATGCAAGTACATATGTGTGTGAAAAAATAAACAGAAAACACATAGCTGAAAAGATGAAAAGGAGTTGCTTAAGGAAGAAATGATAAAAAATAGGAAGAAAGAGGAAGTAAAAAAAAATGATGGAGAGGTAATAGAGCCAGAAATAAATGGAGAATAAACAAGGTGAAATATAAATGTATATAAACATTTAAGCTGTGTTTAAGCAAAACATATAAGAAAGCAATTGCTCTCACTGTTAGGCTCTATTTGTTGGC
Source organism: Rhea americana (assembly GCF_003343005.1). Taxonomy (NCBI): domain Eukaryota; kingdom Metazoa; phylum Chordata; class Aves; order Rheiformes; family Rheidae; genus Rhea; species Rhea americana. The sequence goes on from NW_028186149.1 coordinate 12,916,897, forward strand.
CAGGAAAGGGCAGTTATGYATTGGGATAATTGACTGGAGAGGTGATGAAGTCTCTATCATTGGAGAATTTCAGCAACAGAGTAGTCAAAAATCTGGGGAGTACCGTCAGGTACTGTTTTTTTWACGATCCCTTCCAGCTCTATTTGCTATGACCTCAGCATCCCAAAGCACATTAGTACATTAAACCGGGAGCTGAAGCGGTAGCTCAACTGTGTGAGTATGGGAGACCTGTTTCTGTCCCTGTCACCTCCTGGCTGTAAGGTCTTGAACAATAAACAAGGTCTGTACTTGGAGAAGAAGTCTATGAGGAAGATGAGCATACAGGAAAAAAACAAAGAAAAGGAACTGGTTGGTCACGAGACCACATTTTCTTTTGAGATATGGAGCCAAGGCCCCCTTTACACCTTCCTCCTCATTGGAAGAGCCCTATTCTGTTGCAAATACTCAGTTTGAATTCAGTGTAAAACCAAAGCCCTCATAACTTGAGATAAAAGATCTTAGGGTCCTTCTTGCAAGGACAGTTATTAATTGCTCTACTGTGCTTCAAACCTAAATAATTTCATTCTATGTTTCAAAGCAAATTCCCCATAATTTCAGCCCTGATCATCTTCCCTTCCTGTCCTGGCCTCTCTTCAATGACAGGTGAAGAGCTGCCACAGGTATGAAGTAGTCTGGGCTGCTTCTAGACTGATGTTTATTGCTTTGCAAATCATCAGTTACCTCTGCAGTATAGATCAAAGTGTAAACAGGCTTTTAAAATAAAAGCCTGGAAATGTATCATACTGGAACAAAAGAAAGTTTCGTTCTCCCACCTTTGTCAGTTTTTCAGGGCTTGCCAAAGGGAACTAACAAAGCCCAGTGTGACAACTTCGGGGTTCTCCCCCAAAAGGAAGAGRTTCGCCTTGCTCTATTACTGCTGTAGGAAGGCATAGGCCCTACTCTTCCCTTGTGCAGATCTGCTGTATATCCTCCTTTTTTTCCATTTTGCGCCACCAGGAATGACACTGGTTACTGGAGGRAACTGCTTTTCTTTCTGACATTACTTTAGAGACATGAGATTCATTATTTGAGGGTGTGTATGAGATTCTGCAAGCACAATTTACATCTGCTATGTTGTGAGATCTTTGGTATGATACTGACTCATTCGTTGGCACCTGAAAGAGGTTTGGGGAATTCAGCAAGCTTTCAGCAATCCGGTTGGAGAGATTAAACAGAATTATGGCCCATTCAGATTTGTCCTAATTTTATTAGATTTGCAGTATTTCTAATTGCATAAACATATGCAGCCAAGTATACAGATGGGGACTGGGAAGATGTACAAGGACACTCAGGCTCCATAGTCAGCTAATTGGTGGACTGAGTAATAGGGCACTTCAAAAGACTGATAATTTTTTTCAGAACATTTCAGGGTAAGAGTCTGTCCCCATTAAAACTGTAACAATTAAGAGAAGAAGAATTTTAGCCTTAGTATTTGTTGAAGTTGAGGAAAAAGATGAGAAGTATGTAATAAAGACAAAATCCAGGATGAAGGATGATGTTTTGGGTAAGATTAACTACTGATTAGTTTTAACCATACGAAAAAGATACAATGTCTCAAAAAGACAAAATGACTGGCCTGATGCATATGGTGACATCTGAAGATTTTGATCAGGGGCATGTGGAAGATGGTTAACAGTTTCAAATATTGCCAAGGCAAATGGGAAATCATTTTGTGTGAACATTGTTATTGATAGTAAATGCCAAGCTTTAATGTTTTCAGAAATGTTTTATATTTTCTTTTGGAAAATAAATRTTTTTGCTATGGCTAGGAGAGCTCTTGAGCCACAAGTCAAAGTATGCTGTGGTTATTTCTGGTCAAATGATACCAGCTGAGGTACTGGCATGGCTGTTTATATCACTGCTTTCACATGGAATAATATCCCTTCTCATATTTGTTAAGGAAATGTTGTTGATGACTTATTTTCTGCTATCAAGGCAGAAGGGGACAGGATAAAAAAGTGTGCCCTCAGGAAGCACATCATGGACGCAACTCTCAGACTGAATTAGTCCCAGCTATATTAGATAGGTTTTTTTTGAAATCTCTGCTGGTAACAGATCTGGAAGATATTTCCCTTACCCTTGTCTGGACTGAATACTTGGTAGGTGAGTAAAATATAGTTTGTTTTTCTTCCCCATGAGAAGCAAGATAAAGCAAGCAAGTAGGTCACATATCTGAACCTGGGCTTCTCAGTAAAGTTCTTCAAAGACCTCTCAAAAGACATAGTATTTAGTAAATAAATTGTGTAATATTTTCCGGRAACAAAAATGCAAAAGAGATTCAATAATATCGGGACTTGTTGTTCTATTAATGACTTTATTTTCTTCTCCCTCCTGCTCAGGCAATAACCTACAAACTCTGACCACACCAGCGGTGTGAAATTGCTGATTAACCTTTTGACTCTGACAATTGGGACTTCTCTCAACACCAACTGGTAATGCAAAAGACCATTAGTAGTTAATATTGGGATATCCCTGCTCCAGATGTCAAAAGGTCAATGAAAAATTAAGCATCTTGCTTAATTACTGAACAACTTGGAAACCTCCCACACACACATTTCATTTTTTGTGATAAATAAACCAGACTACTTGAACTGAGAGAGATGGGTGTTTTGCTAATGTATACAGATGTTAATTGAAAAAAAAAAWTATGCTTGTTCTTCTGGATTTAGCTAAAAGAGAGATTTCTTGGCGAACTTTATTTCATCTTGAACACTCCTTTGTCCAAATAAACTACTTAATAATAATGCTTTGTTCTTYCTGTAACAGCCATGGAGGGATTTTGAGCGGAATACTCATTTTCTTTAAGTCATATCTGCCAGTAATCATTCTTGGCTTAAGATCACCTGCCATTTATGTCTTTTATGAAAATGTAACACCATTTCTGTGTTCAGAACCATTCGTTTTTAGGCAAAGGCTTCAGCACAAGCTYGTTCCCCATATCTACCATAAATGCTATTTATCACAGATTTTGGTCTTTAAAACAGAAAGACAATGTTAAAACACGTTGATTACCCTTTCCTTACCACTATCATTCACAAACCATTTTTTCTAATTATGGTATTAGGACATTTACATAACAGGGAAAAGGGTCCTTTAACTACCTTTCTATTATGTTTGGCACTTGTGTGAAAGGATATTATATTCATGTGCATTAGAGATTGCTTATGAAAGATCAAGACAATAATAGCAGATCAGACGATAAAGGTTCCCTTTTCTCCTCCCAGACAGGCTGTCTCTGACAGAAGAATACAGTTCATCAAAAGTGTCTGCAGGTTGTCAAACTCAGTGAGATTTGGGGACACTCGGAGGCTGTCATGGCCAACAAGAAGATTTTCTGTAGGGTTCTGCCATCATTCACCCTCAGGAAATAATCACTCACTACACACTGCATGCTCTCATGATAGAGCTCTATTTGAGAGAAAAGAGCCATTTTATCAAAGGACAATATATCCCTTCTCTTGGTCCATGCAGCTTCCATTATCAGACCATAATAAATCATATTTATGTTCTCAGTTAATAAGACTGATTACAAGGCAGGTTACAGGCATGGGAAAAGCAAAGCAGGTGAAAAGATGTTTTAATGAAAATATGATAAGCAAACAGCTTCTTGTGAACATTTCAGGCTGTTATTTGTAATGATCMCAGGCAATTTTTGATACATCTTCTTTAGCAATGGTTTAAGCTGCATAAATTGGCTTGCCACTTTATACGTTGAAATAAGAAGAATCCCAGTGTCCTTCTTATGTTGTCTAGAATCATTATATACATTATAAGCATAAAATGAGTTTAATGTATGTGCTTTGAAAAGAAGGGGAAAACAGAAAATCAGGGAAGACTGATTTTAATGCTGCTCAAAATGATTTTGAAATTTTCTACTCATCTTTGTTACTAACAGTGCATTTTCCATGAAATTTAGGAATGACATGTACTGCTTTCATCTCCTTAAAGTTAATATACTGCTCTTTCTGTTTTTCTCAATTTCTTCAAAGTTCCTTTTAGAGCACTGTACAAAGAGACAGAGAGAAATTCTCCACTCGACGTGTGAGCATAACTGCTATTAATACTGAGGAGAGTTAAGTGTGTGCCTCTAGAAGAGAAAATACCCAGCGTTTCATATTGAAAGGTATGTTATTTAAGAGGTGCAAGCATGTTTAGCTCCAGCATATTTGGCACATTCAAGGGCCAACTTCCTTAGGATTTTTTTAAAGTGATTAAGACCTTTTTTGGTAAGATAAAAGTTCTGCAGCATTTTGAGCATATAACTGTTCAGAGGGAAGAAGCTGATGGAATGTCTTGCTCTCATCTTGTGAAAAGTCTTCTTTTGCAATTGTTATGTTCAGCATCATACTTTCAAGATGAACTTAGATATTCAAGGAATAATCTCCTGCAGCTGATGTATAATTTTGACCAGGCACCTGAAATTCTACAGCACTTGCAGAATGCTGGTGGCAAAAAAATTCCTAGTGTTCTGTATCTGCAGAAACTATTCTGGTCTCTAACATTTTCAAAACTCACTCCTAAACAAAATTTAAAGCTCCGTAATTGGCCTGGCACCAAGGAATGACCACGAAATTCCCTTAACCTTTTTAGAGCTCTTCACCAAGAGAAGCGCTCACATGAGAAACAGCAAACTGCTCTTCAAAGGCAATATCCTGCCTATGACAACAGACGTAGATAATGCACTTCATGATGGAACTGCTTGATACAGAGAAAAACATGTTGTAACTGCCTCCACGGTGAAAGAGGTTTAAAAATGCAGCCTGCCAACTCCACAAAAACCAGAGCTGCTATTTCAGTTAAAGGCCAGTGGATTGTATTTTTCATGTCAGTTTTCACTAACCTCAAACATCACTGTTATGACAGACTGTCATCCAGGCAGCCCCGCACTGCGTTGCCGTTCAAGCACACGGGAAGAAAGCAAACATGGAGGAAACTTAACAGTCCAGTTAGCAAGCAAGGGGTATGAGTGTGCATGGGAGTGAATTACTTCTGGATAATGTTACTGATTAGTGAAACAAAACATTTAAAATAAGATAAACAAAAACTGCTTTCTGAGCCATTGGTGTTTTCCTGGCCAGCAATTTCTTTGTTCTGTTCCAAGATGCCAGCATCAATGGGTGCAGGGGTGTGCTGGACCAGACGTCAATCACAACATCTGACATAAACAAAAATAGCTAAAAAGACATGCCAGCATCTTCTTTTTGTTTTCCCATTAGCTCCATTTTTCTTTTCATAGGCTGACAAAAAATTACTGCCTCCAAGTGAATTCAGTAATGTCACTATATATCTAATATCTAGGAGACCTTTTGTTTTAGCTTTACTGGGCTTAACCACAAAAGACACTTGACATTGACAAAGAATCTGTCAAATATACAATGATCAGTGCACTGAAATCTCTCGTGACAGAAGGGCACTATTACTTCCCCCCACCCCCAGCAGCAGCATCCCGCCTGAGCAAAATATGCTGGAGCACATGTAGCAGCTGAACCATTACAGAACAGGCCATAAGCTGAGATGTGTCTTGTTTAAATTGTCATAGCATATTAGCATAATTAAAACCGCCAAAAGAGTAGAAAAGATAGATGGAAATGTTATATTACTTGTTTCTAGAGATTAACCTCAAGCCAGATCTGAAACACATAGACACATTTTGGATTTCTTAGAGCTCTAATATGCACAAAAACAAGCCTGAGAGTACATCTCTGGAAGTGTGAGACATGAAGTCATAGTTCCTGTATTTACACAATAAAGCAGAAATAGCGTTTCAGACAGACGTGCTGTTTTCTCTGTGATTACAGCTCCCATTGTGGCTGTACTCTGCAAAGCAGCTGTATCATCTCTYGGATACTTCCTTCTCATTCGCCTTTGCCTTTACGCCTGCAGAAGCTTGACAAGCCTTGGGCCTGCCAAAGCATGGGTGTCCCTCTGCCCCCTCTCCATCTGTGAGCTCAGCTGATGCTTCAGATGCCCTGCCCCGAAGCAGTGAGCACCCTCCCAGTGGGGGCTGCAYGGCGCCCAGTGCCATGGGGTGCATGACTGCGGTTCAGGTTCCCGGGGTGACTGCCCAGCCAGGAAGTCCTTCTACAGAGGCGTCATCCTCTGGGCACACCTGGGGTTGGGGAAGAGAAGCAAACGTCTGCTGGAGCCAGGCACGAGCCTCTTGACTTACTTGGAGGACCCGGACAGTGAGATGGGAGGTAGCTCATCAGTGGTTCCTGCATCTGCTTGCAAAGGAAGAGGTTTGCACCTTAGCTTCAGTTTAAAATCTGACCTTTTAAACATCAGGCTGTATGCATGCTTCTYTGTTGAGTTTACAGATAAAAATACAGAGCTTTTTAAAATTGACCCTCAAAATTAAGTTTGCTGTATCAGACAACATGTTTTATTTCCCGTGCATTATTACCCATTACAAACATTACAAAGATTATTCAGGCCTGACTAGTTATGACCCCTGTTTCTACTTATGCCCTGAGTTATATCTGGTGGTAAAAAACTCATGAACATCTTTTTATGGATTTTTCCAGATGTCAAGACTGGAACCTGATTCACCCAGAAGCTCCGGACAAACACGGTTGGCTCCAGCAGTTCTGAAAGGAAGCAAAAGCAGTACAGGCTTTTCTCTAACTTAACTGGAACATTCAAGGAGAAGATGCGTGAACCAGGTAGGTGTCATGTGCATTCCTTCTAGTATAACCGAACTTTAAGGATCAGCTCTGTTAGCTGATCTGCTTGAAGCAGAGAGATTTTAAATCTGGGCCCCAAATTTTGGATGTCCCCACCTTTTCTGTATTTCCCAAATTTAAATCTCAGTTAATGACTTCTCCATATACAGCTTCTCTTAAGTCTCTGGTCAAGGCCTGTAAATGTGCATAACTAGTCAAAAATATGTTATCTACATTTAGTGTTGGCTTTTGGTATCCTCACCGCCAAGTTACCCCACAGACATGTCTCACCTTACATATGTATTTCAGTGTAGTGCCAAGAAAAGAATGGAAAATAACTATGAAGTAAAAGTAGATTCTAGTCTCATTAAAGGCAATGAAAACTATGCTTTTACTTCTACTTAGTCATAATAGCAGGAAAAAATKGAGTGGAAACAAGCACAACAAAACACCTCTGCCAGCTATCTACAAGCTAACCAAGGCTTCTATTAATGAAGTGATCTGGCATTTTGAGAAAGACAAGTTCTTCCAGAAATGGAAAAAATATGCTGAGTTTTTCCTGCAAATCTGAAAACCTASTGAGAGAGTAAGAAAGTGTTTTTTCAAAAATGGGAGAGCAGTCAAACCTTTAATGCTGTCTGTGTTGTTAAATGCCTACAGTTACCAGTGTAGTTCCCTGTTAATGAAATRTTTTTATATGTATATTTGGTAGATTATTAAATACTGAATCTTAAATATTTTACCTACTTACTTGCTGTATTTACAGGTTCATCTAAGTGATTATGAAATACTTGAGAAAGTTATYAATTTCAAATTGCAGTTACAGAGTAATTGCGAGGTCAAGTCTTCTAAAAGATGACTCAGTACCATAGACAACTGCATAGTATATTAAACAAAATAGTACCATTTGTAGTAAAGATAATAGTCCAGATCATGAGATAGCACCAGATTTTACATTAAGATCTCCAGATGCCTTTGGAACTTAATGCACCCAGCATTGGCTCAAGTCTGCTCTGTATGGCAGAAACTTGAGTGGTTCCAATTTTCTCCTCTCTGGGGCTTGTGTGAGGAAACTGGCTCTCCCAAGCAGGTACAGAGGACAGCCTGCGGTAGTTTGRCCGTGCCTTGGTAAGAATATTCCCTGCATTGCCAACTGCTCCAGTGGAGTGCCCAGTGGTATCATATGTGGACCATCCACTTCCCATCTCATCTGCCCCTTCCCTGCCTGCTTGCCTCCTCACAGATGAAACAGCCTCCCTGTTTTGCCCCATCCTGAATTGCTGAGGCACCAAAATTTAAGTTTGCCTACAATGCCAAAAAGCCCTSAGTTACAACAGTCTTTCCCAGCTGTCGGCTTTTGTGACAACCTTGGTGTATATTATTAAAGCAATATGAGTTGATTCATTGGAGAGAGTTGGTGGCTTTTGCCAAACTGAGGTGTCATTTACTTGCCCAGAAAGTTCCTGGAGTGAGGGTCTCTGCCACGGACAGGCAGCTCTCCAGTTGTTCCCAGGGTATGACTTTTGAGTTTGATATGTTGCCCTGAATGTTCCTAGTAAAACAGGATATTACATGAGTTCCCTGAGCCAGGCCCTAGTTAAAGTCTGTGGTGTTTGGATAGGGATTAAATCCCTGCTCCTGCCAGCAGCAGGGTGTCAGTAGTCCTTGTAGAGCTGGGAGAGGAGCACACTGGCTGCTGGGTCCATGGCTGCTCTCCAGCAGGAGGATCTGTYGTGCAGGAGATTCACAGCACTTTGCAGGGCAGCCCAACATCCTATCGTGCCCAGAAGGACCACAGCTGTCCAGGAGTGGGCCACCGGTATCTATGAACACGATACAGGATTTGCTCCATTGCATTCCTGGTGGAGAGCAGTTTGGAGTCAAACTGTCCTGGGAGAGGGTAGTGGGTAACAATGCAAGTACTCTGCCAAGCTGTTTGCTTTTCACCTTTAGCACCATTGGGCCAGGGAGTAAAAAGCAGCTTCTGAAACAAAACAAGTGTCTTTTACATGACACTACAATGCAGAACAGCTTGTGGCTACTTGTCCTCCATGGAAATCTTTACAAAAATCATCAATCTGGGACTTTGTGAGTTGCTCTCTAGAGTCAAAAATTCAGTGGAAGTGCACAAAAGAGTGCAATGAGAGCATTTCAGCTCCTTCAGCTTTGTGCACAAAACCTCTCAGGGTTTCAGATAGCATTTTAGCATTTCTCGCAGTCTTCAAATGTTGTGTTGTGCAAGGATGTGCTTATACATAATTCTGTAATTGAAATGGCATGTTTACTGTTCTATTTCATGCTTGATTGTGTTTTTTAAACACCTTTACTCACGCTGTTAGAAGTGGGATTATAATTAAAATGTCCTGTTGAACACCTTGTTCAGTTCAATGAARGCATAATAGAAGTATAAATACTTATTCTCATTGACTGTATGATGTCAGCACAACCAATGCCAGTAAATGTCACAAAACTGATCTGTCTTTTGCCAAAGCATCCAGCAAAAGGGAAGGGGAAACAGAAGCTGTGGCTGGGAAGAGAGGGGACCTATTTCTTTGTGGATAGGAAATATTGTGAGATACTGTTAACCTCATGGGTACAGTAAATCTGAAGAATGGCCAAAAAGGCCTTCTGATCTTTGGTAGAGTACCAGAAGGAGTTTGAAGTGAACAATACTACTCTTATATAAAGTCTCTTCTCTGACARTTTCAAAGTATTTTCCAAGCATAAGTAAATTAAGCCTTAATAAGCAGATTTTTGTTGCAGTATTGCCTATGGTAAGCATGTGTTAACTAAGGCATGTAACAAYTGACTGATTTAGCCAAAGTTACTGGCAAAAATGAAACTGGAATTTGTATTTTTACTTACAGTCCCTTGGCATAAAGACTAGGCAGTACTTCTTTTTACAGTTGCCATTAGGAAATGCTGAACTCAATTGTAAAGTATGAAAGAATAACTTACATGCCTTATCACTGCTGTTTCCTTGAGATGTGTGCAGATATGTGGGCTTYGTGTCTTTATGGGGAGACTGACTTACAAGACAAAGTCCAAATGTGTCTGAGTCAAAGGGCTTAAAATCCAACTCTACATCCAATCCCCATTGCACTGTGTGCAGGTGTAGTGTTTGTCCTAGGCAGATAAAGATGCTGACTGTAAACTTGTAACTAAGCCCTTGCCTGGAGTTTGAATCCAGTTTTATGGATTACAGCTTGTTRCTGGATCAAGATTTGTCACTCTCCCTTCCCATGACAATATTATGAGAGAAGCACTTTTGTTCTCCAGTCCATGGTTAGGGCACTTTTGCATGACAAAACTGGTTTAGTTTTCTTCATGTTTTCTCTTGTACTCTAAGTTACCACCAATGATGAGATTCCCACCCATTCTGTCAGGAAATTGTTCAGTTTTAAGGGGCTGTAATTTACTTTACAGCTTGAAAWCCCAGGTAAGTAGAGGGGCTCCAAAGTTTAGTCGTATGTTTGACACTTACTTAGGCAATACACTTGTACGTCTTGGCTCAGTTTCCTCCTCTGCAAAACAGGGAGAGCAATGTCTGTGCTCCTTGTATATTGATGTAATAGCAGCTTAAATACACTACATACCAGGCTCTACAGTACACTTAAACCATGAGATTTTAGGTTTGTGTTCTTTCACTGGCTAAAAGAGAGCTCTCAAYACCAATCCCAAGATGTTTAATACCAAGACGATCCATGCCAGGGCAGGACTCATGAGTTGGTGGCTGCCTCCCTGCAGAAGTTAGCATGAACTCCATGAAGCAGGTGTGCAAGCGGACCCAACGAGAGTGCAGATCACGCTTGGAAAATGCCCAGTTTCAGATCCCTCTGCTTTCAGCTCGCTAGAAGTTGGGCACAGAGATGATTTGCAGGATTTGATCTTTAGAAAGAAAAGCAGTGACAAGGTGGCAAAGCAGGAGGTTTTCTCTCTTGGATGAGCAATAGCGAAGGGTACGCAGGGCAGCCCTGCCCAGTGCAGAGAAGAGTTTCACCATCAGGGGTATGGCCACTGTAAYGCACAAGGCTGTTTGTGTAGGGTGATCGCAACAAAACTTAGTGAATTTATTTGAATGTCTCATTATATGTACAGGTGCAGCTCTACACACCCACACACGCTGCATTTATTTTGGTGTGTGATCATAYAAATACCTGCAGGTGCGACACTGCAGACGTGCCCGTGCTGAGGCATGAATATGGAGTTCCACATCTGTATTTACTGCCTTGTTCACACAATGAACCAGGGCAGTCAGGGAGTTCGCTTCCACCTCCCACATGTACTTTAAAACTAATTCCAAAGGAAATTCAGTACTATATTTAACAGGATGTCAGGGCATAGAAACAAAATATATAAGGTATGGAAGTATGRAACTGTCATCATTATCCCACTGTATTGCACATGTACATACAAAATTAGGAAGAAATTAATTTCAGATAAAGTAAGGCCAGATCAGGTTAGTGCATGGTCTTAAAATCATAAAACYGGAATGTAACATGCCTTTGGGGGCATCTAAAACTTCAGCTGGCCTTTAGTACAGTGGCTAGCTTCTCTCTTATGGCACGCAGAGATGCTTCCTTGTCTATAGTACTGTCAAACAGTCCACAATACGTGAGGGCAAATCATGGCTGCTGCAGAAACCACACTTTTGAATTCACTGACTTGTGTGCATGTAAAAATCTCAAATCACAGCATTGCACTTATGCAGCTGGTTGCATTAAATATTAATCTGATGATAACTACCTGGCTACAAATGTCCTCCTCCCAATGTCGAAAATGTAAAACAGCTACAGGATATAAACTGGGGATAATATTTTGCATGTAATGGCTGCCTGCAGAGACTCAAGGTTGTGAAAGTTTCTTGCTTTTTTAAGGCCTTTAGTGGTAACTTTTGTTTTCCAAAGAGAAAAATTAGCCTACCAAAGTTCCTTTGAACATCGCAGCAGCCTTTCATAGTGTTAGCTGTGAAAGCAGTGTTGTCACATTCCTAATAAGGGCATATGGGAACGTTTTTTAGGAGTCCTCACTGCTTTCTTTGTGGAAACCACCTCAGGATGCTCTGGGATTATTTGGCAAAAACTTCTTTTTGCTCCATAACYTCACAGGGCTTCTTTGTTATCTTCTGTTCAGTATATTCCATTGAAGGTCTAGGGAGAAGACATGACACTCAAGAGCGTTCAGTGAAATTGTGTTTACATCCCCATTACAACTAAGGACAGGGAAAGAGTTTTCCTATGACAGAAGGTGTGGAGCAATCGTAGTGCCCAAAATTCAATTCAGAGAAAATTTTAGATAATGCTTTCCCAGCAAAGGAAGGGGTGAGAATGTGATCACTGAAGCCTGCATATGAAGCAAAAGAAGAAGAAAGGACAAATTTCTGTTTATGACACGAATGCCAGCGCTTTGTCTGGAGAGCCAGGACTGCTGTTTGTGACCCCGGATAACAAATGGGCTCAGAGCAGTGCAGGGGAAAGGGGGCCAGAAGGAGCTGGAGCAGCAGAAGAAACAGCTGCTGTGCTAAGGAAGTGTCATCCAGGCATGCACACCTCCCTGGGGTGGCCTGGGCACCCCCCGTGACACACTGATTTTGGAATCGCGACATGTTGCAGTTGTCAGAACCTTTTGCCTGAGACTCCCTACAAGGATCCGAGCTTCAGGCACCGAGAGTCTAGCTCACTGCGAAGTGCTCTGTTGGTGCTAAAGCCAGAGACACCCGAGCGCAGAGCGCGTCTACCTGCCCACWGGGTAAGGGGGCGTGCGGAGAGCCCGTTCCTCGGTCACTGGTGCTAGCTGCCAGCCAGCGTTCAGCAGGACCCGAGGAACTCGCACAGGTCTCGTGGCCCAGAATGGCCCAGGACTGTTCTGTCCTCACTGGCTGCAGCTGTAAGCAGATGGTGGCCTCTGCTTTACTGACCCACCAGAAGCAGTTTTCCTTGACTCGAAGCCACCTGGAGGAGCAGGATCTCTTCTGAGGAATTCAGCCACGTATAAGAGACTGTTGCTGGGATTATACATTCAAGTGGCTCTGTTGTTTTTGCTGTGTTGCAGGTATCTTTCTCCCAGCCACAAGAGAAGAAAATGACAATTGGAATTTGTGGTAGATGACGAAAATGACTGYCTAATGGTGTGAAACCTTAAAGAGGTCTTTCGAGATGAGCTCCTCAAGTGCTTTCTTATGCTAAAGATCACAGAAACAGCACTTGGGTAGAGACTGCAGAGAGAGAAGGATAAATTTTCCCAGAAGAGACTTTGTCTCATATATATATACATACAAAAGTTATATCTCAGCTTGCATCTTTAACTTGGAGAAAATCTTTTGTTCTTTGGTTACCAACCTGGTATTATTCACAGTGAGTCAACCAGCATAATGTAATTTCAGATACATAYTCATGGATATATGAAATGTTTCTTACTTTCCCTCTCAGCTAACTGTGCTTGCATGCACGTTATGTATGTGTCATGTAGTTACATATATGTATAGTGATAGGATAAAGTAGGAAGCAGAATGGTCCAAAACAGTGGCATTCTGCCTTCTCCATGAGCAGCACAGGCCCAGTCCTGCCGCCTGGCAAGCCCATCGGACTGGGGCTACGTTGGGGGGGGCACGTAGAAAGGAGCTATTTTCACCCAATATCATAATATCCTGCAATATTACTTTATTTTTTTTTAATTACAGTGTAGAGCAGCACTAGGCCCACAAGGTTAACAAACCAGTTAAGGGTATGCAGATGACATTTCTGCATACCAAGCAACCAAACCAGGTGCTATTAACTCTTTTGAAGTTAGAAAAACAAAAGGGGAAAAAGAGAAAAAGAAAGAAAAAAGAAAAAAGAAAAAAGAAAAAAGAAAAAAGAAAAAAGAAAAAAGAAAAAAGAAAAAAGAAAAAAGAAAAAAGAAAAAGGGAAAGGAAAGAAAAAGGGAAAAAAAGAAAGAAAAAGGAAAAGGAAAAAAGAAAAAGAAAAAGAAGAAAGAAAAAAGAAAAAAGAAGAAAAAGAGGAAAGAAAAAAGAAAAAAAGAAGAAAAAGGGGGAAAGTATCTTTAGCGCTGTACCGTAAAAAGCCAATAACCCGCTGTAAAGGAGGAGGAGTAAAACAACACCTCCAACCGCGCCGCGCTCCCGCGATGCCCGGC
>NW_028186149.1:12930856-12949367 GCF_003343005.1 Rhea americana
CGCCGAGTGACCGGCGGCGCGGGCGGGCCCGAGAAACACCTTTCCCCCCGCAGCCCCCCTCCTCCCCTCGCCTTTAATTTAGGAAGTATCATAACTAAAGTGTTTTCAACTTATTATTATGCATGAGTAAAAATTCCATTAATGTGTAACATTTTCGCCTGTATTTCCCTTTTTTTTATAACATCATTTAAATTCCTCATTAATAATTTAAAAATGTTCTGGATTTTAATCACTTTTCTCATCACTAAAATATCTGATGGAGAGATCTTTTCTGTTTCCTGAAGGTGAGATAGAGGGAAACCATCTGGGAGGAGAAAGGAAGAATGGGAAACTGCTGGGAGCTCAAAGGTAGGCGCTGCCCGGCCCAGTCTTGTTAGTCCGTTGAAGGGTAGTTAATTAATTAATCAAATATCACAAGTTTACCAAACTGGAGGTTTGAGTAGGTCACCATTAATAATATTAAAAAAGAAAAAAAGGTTTTTGGCATGCAAGTTTAATTACGGCGGTATTTGTCTGATAGCATGTTACTGTAAATAAAAGAGATAAAAGCAGCCCTTCATCTGAGCAGCTCCGGCACTGTGAAATATGTGCCTAATTAAAACTATTGGTGTAAGAGGCTAATAAAGTGCATGTGCCTACTAGATGTCTCATTTTAATGAATCCCGGCTAATTTGCTGCGAGTGATGGATTTCGGCGTTGGTAGTAGGGGCTGAGCGACGGCGGGATCCCCCGGGGGGGACCGCGGGGCGCAGGCCGGGGGCTGCCGCGGCTGCGCGGGCTCCTCCGGCTCCTCCTGCCTTCGCGCCTCCGCCGCTTCCCACCCTTCACCCGGCCGCCGGGCGAAGCGGTTCGGCGTCACGCCGGCACCGAGCCGAGCTCTGCCGCTCTGCCCCGAGCACCRGGCCGGCCCGGGGGGCTGCGCTCTCAAACCCGCTCAGGTTTGGCTGGTAAATCTGCAGAGAAGTTAAATGAGTGAAAATGTTGACTGCCCCTACAGCTCTTTGGGGCAATGCTTACTCGTGGGGAGAAAGGCTATATTCTGAACGAACCTGGGTAATAAAGGGGCTGCTTAAGCAGCGAAAGAGCCCTCAGAGTAGCACATATTGTTATTGCTTTTTTGCAACAGAGTAGAGAAAACATCCTAAGGACTAGATTTTCTTCTAGTAAGAAAATCTGTGTGCGTGTTTTCTGGAGAGGCTTTACGTGTTCTGTGATCTCGGACCTAACCGCAGGGGTTCCAGCACCTGTGCGAAGTTCAGCATGACTCCACTGACAGATGCCAGCGTAGAGGACTGCTCTGTTTTACAGGATGATGGGCCAAGGCCYTCTGCCAGGCGTAGAGCTGAGGCACGCTGAACTAGAGTGCCCRACTGAACAAGAGCTCAAGAGCTAAGCTAAGCTAAGCTAAGTTGCTATAACAAAGCCCGAGGCCGCAAGAAAACTCTCCACCCAAAGTACGTTTCCTAGATGTTGACAGCAGATAGCCCTTCCATCCCGCAGGCTGGGGATGGGCTGACTTCTCAGTCTCAGTGTTACTTGTTCTTGCATCGTAGGACTTCTGAGTCTTGATTTTTTCAATGAGCTTGACCTGATCACCTAAGCTAAACATGCTTTTAAAATAAATTCCAAGTGTAAAGATTGTTAGTAATTCTGTTGGTCAAACYCACAGAGATGGTATAATTTCCTTTTTCCTTGGCACATAAGCAAAATATGGCCTAGATTTAATTCTCCTGGTCATAGCTGAGGGAGGAATCTCTGCAGAGGGGACCAGTCGTTCTGTCTCAGTGAGGTGTCTGCTTTTGTACAGCAAGTGATGAGATAATGTTCCATCGAGATTTTCTCTTTTCCTATGCTCCCCGCCTCTGCTCACTAGCTTCATTCTGCTTTTTCTCACCTTTTCCTCAGCCTCCTCAGTGAAGCCCAAGGACACCTGGTGATGGTAGTCACACTGCCGAGGTCACCTGCTTACAGAACATCTGACTGAAGAAGACTGCCTGTTTTCAGTGCTTCACAGAACTGAGACAACAACTTGGGATCAAGTGTGCTGTTGCCTGGCCAAGTGTATGAAGAGGACTAGTGGCAGCAGAAGGGAGCTGTTTATGAATGGATTCAGTCTGCAAGGCACATGAGGTCTGAAAACTTGATAAGCACAAGACTTCATTTCTTCAGGTCAATAATCTTCGGGGCAAGGCAAAGAGAAGATAGAAGTTGAGGAGACACTGCTGTTTTGGAGTCTGCATTTTCAGGTCACAGTCCTGTCAGGTCAGCAAGTCATGCAATGTGAATTGTGCCAAAGCACACTTGATAGCCGTGCATGAATACGTAGCATCTGTCTTTATAATCAGCTTCATTTCACATTTTGGCAGGCTTGTCATTACACACTTTCTTTGAAGGCCTACTAGACAAAACCTCAAAGTTTTTTGCTTTTGTTAGACACTATGCAATGACCCAAAGGCAGTCTGTGGCAGCTTTCGGGTGACCCCTTCTTTTGGAGCTATCTTCCAAGAAATCATCCCTGTTTGGACCAGAGTCTCTCCTAATGAGGGAGAGGGTGGAAAAAGCCCTTCCATCTAAGCAGTGGCTACCCTAGACATAGCCCCAGAGCCAGACAGCCTGCTGTCTGAACCGTGGTGCTGCTTCCAGGAGCACAAGCATTCATTCTTTGACTGATCATCGATTCGAACATATGGATGGAGTCTAACTCCTGACCTGTGGCTCATGTCCTTGTTCTAGACCCTGGCGTTAACTAGCGGGCCAAACTGCCTTTACCCTTGTTGCTTTAATCCATAGAATAGTTCATTGGCATTCATCCAAACTGAATATGGTATGGAGGAAAAGGTCTTCAGGTTCCCAGAGTGTATATATGTATGTGATCAAATCCTCAGCTCATTAAATTAGTATATGCAGTGGAGACTAGCTACTGATTTATGTTTTCATCTATTCAAGGTTAAATTGGATTGAAAATTCACACTATTTAAAAAGGGAAGCTGAGCTTCTTGCTTACATTTGAGTTCCTCTAAATTAGAAGGCACATGATGCTAAGCTTCATGGACCTGAAAATCTGGGTCTGAGTTAATATGATGCCTATACCATTGATTTCACTGAAGTCTTTTGTATCAGAAATCACATGTACACAGCCTCACATTGCGAAGCAAGATTAATTTAGCTGTTGGCAAATTATGCTCTGTATAAGAATGTTCTGTGAATAACTTGGATTGCAAATTTTACTCCTTAATGTTTGCAATGCAAAGTGCCAGTAACACGAACAGAGCACTACTGGTTTAAGTTAAACTTTGCAGAAATAGGAATGACAGATGCCCCCAAAAAGGAGATAGATTGTGGAAAATTAAACAACATAAGGCCTACTGAGTCAGATATTAAAAGCCTCATGATAAATTAGAAGATAGTTATTAAAGTAGCTGCAAAGATTTTAAAACTGCAACCTAGCTTGCAGGACTGACCTACTGAGGGTGACAAACCAACTGTATGCAGGCTCAGCTTTTGACTTGCTTCCAAACAGCACCAGTTCATTTGATGCGAGTCCCTGTAACGTGGGCTATTGCACTGTGGTGAAAGGCACTGTATATTGTCCTAGTGATCCCTTACATGCAGTTGCTCTTCAACTTTCTCACTTTTATGTTGGTAAAAATTTTGATTATTTTCTTAGCATTTGTAAAGCCTGGGGGTAAGAAGCTTAAATAGCATACATTACTGTTCTCTATTGGCCCAGAAACAGTAAAATCTGCATGGCTCTTACACTGTGGTTCCTGTTAGTTACTTACCAGTAGCTGTTATTTTTCACAAGCACATAGATATATCTCCGCAAAGATTATCTTTGCACCAGTAACAAAAGATACTGTGTTTCCTACTCGTGGTAGTGAGATATAGAGAGATCTCTTAACTAACTCTTCTTGAATTCTGTATTGCTGATGGTTTTTCCTTGAATTTTATTCAGCCTTAAGCCATTTGCATCCTTCCACATGTCCGGATTTGTTCCAGTCTTATATGTTCACGTGTTCTCCTAGGCAAAACAAATTTCCTCCCTGGCACCTAGCTGCCATTTGCTAGTGGAAGATTATGCCACATTTCGCTGCTTGCCCCTAGACCCTCCCCACAGCTTTGCCACCAGAAGAGGCCAAGCAAGTACTCCCTAACGTGCTATAAGCAAAGCCAGCCAGGTTAGCTCATATCCATATTTGTCACCAGGTGAAATGAATCTGGCTGATTTAGCTTGAAACAGATTAGCAGGCCATTTGTGATCCCTCCTGCTAACACAGCAGTGTGGGGTGCTTGGAAGGCAACAACAGGCACTGGAGACAGTGCTGTCATCTCTCAGAAGAGCATGTCTGCGCCTCAGATTTTCTCAGTGCTCCTGTCCTTGAACTCAAGCTTACACCCCTCAACTTTGATGTTTTTTCTACACATCTTGCCTTTATTTTTATGTTAGTGGCTCCGACCAAAAGACATCTTTCGATATCTTAAATGAATCTTCTCTGTTCAGCTTGTTCTGCCTGTTTTTGTTAATTAAATTTGTTTCTTTGTATCAGGTTCCTTTAGCTCATCTCTTTTGGTTCCTGCTCTTACCATTTACCTTCGTTATACCTTGCCATCCTTGAACTGTTCTGAACTCTTATTTCACATCTTTCTGTACAATATTCAGGTCTACTAATTCTCTGCCTAATTTTATCATGGATGATGGAAAAACTTTTGCTGCAGCACTAGTGTTGAGAGGACAGACCTCTCTCCTCTTTGCCACATTCCTTCTCACTCTTATGTAAAATCTCAACTAAAAATGGCAATCTCTTCTTTCGCTACTCTTCCTTTTGTAGTACAYTTTTGTAAAACATCATCCATGAAACTGCACTGTTTGTATTTGCAACTTTCAAATACATTTGGATTTGCGGTTTTCCGGACGGGTGATGTATTAAGATTTAATCTAAACCTAGTCAGATACCATTGATCTGCARTGAAAAAGCTGTATGAATGAGATAATAGCAGACACAGCTTAAAGTGCTGAGTGACAAGAGCTGACTGAAAGGTGATACTGCAGAAGTTTGGTGGTGAAGAACAGGTAGGACATTTGTGAATGGAAATGCTTTCTGATTATTTAAATATTGTGAATAATTTTTAAAAATTGCTTCATTTTTTCAAGGTTTGCCAGACTTTGACTGTTCCTATAAGGTGGTACAGCAGTGAGCTTCCAGAAGCTGCTCAGCCTGCTGTAAGCTACCACATCTTGATATGAACTTTAAGGTCTTTCTGTTTTGCCTGAGTGGAYATCCCAGAAGTTAGAAGAAATAAGAATCAAGCCCAACGTTTCAGATTCCTGATGGCTGCACTCTCTGTCCATTTCAGACAGCTCAGCCATACTTCCCACTGCCCAGTGTTAGCAGTCATCAGGAAGCATATATTTTGCTTCCAAAGTCAGGGTCTTGTGAAACAAATCCTTAGGCATTACTGTGCTCTCACAGCTTGCAGGCCATGTTGTGTTTGAGCCACAAACAAGAGCTGAGCCTTGACCAGAGCAGCTTTTAATACAGGTCTTGTGTACAAGGGATAGACAAGGGAAGCTCTTACCCCATGTGTGTTCATTGCCTCAGTTAAACATGATGAATTATTCCAGTAAATGTATTTCAAACTCTCCCCCTCAATTTCACTAGTTCCAAATTTGGACACAGCTCTAAATGAAAAGGAACAATTCAAATGCCTTTCTGAATGCATRTGAAATGAAATAAGTTACTGTAATTTTGCTGGGCAAGCCAGCTCTTTGGAGGGAGCAAAAGTTGCAAATGGAAAAATAAACAAACAAATGTATGAGTAACTGTGGGAGATGCTGCCAGAGAATCAGAAAGAAGCCTGGATAGAAGGGGGAGGGAAAGACTCTTCTCCACCCTAGGACAATTTGTAGAAAACAAAATGTGGGAGAAAGTTGAAATGAACCAAAAATATTCTACTTTATTTTTTATTTTATTTTTTTTTTTAAGTCCAGCCATAACCAGGCTACCAGGACACATGATGCTGCTATTAAAGAGGACCTAAAGAGGACCAGCTTTAAGAGCTTTGAGAAAGAAAACAGAAATTTCACCTTCGTTGTTCAGGTTCCTCCTTTACAGGAATTTCTGCAGCTACACAACTGGCAGGTGAGTCCCTTGCTCTAATCTGTGAAGGGAAAGAATGACCGAGATTCCCAGATGCACTGAGGTTTCAGTCAGTGAGCTGCGAAAAGCATTACTATAAACTACCTTTCTGTTTTCCAAATCCTGGGCTGGTGAGAAATCAAAACATAGCTTAGGTCAGCCTACAGGTATAGTGTATGCTTCASCTCACATGAACTAGGGATGCGAAGCAAAGGAGAAGAGGGCTGCAGAACTGCTGCTTTTCTGCTCTCTGAAGACTTCCTGTTAAGGGGAATCCTCAGTTGTCCATTTAGGGCAGTGTTATAGCTGCGCTGCGCTGCTGAGGCATGCGAGGAAGCCGTTGATGGGGCTGAGCATGGCTCTATGCTTCTCTACTGAGCCACCCAGTTACAGCATTGCTGCATGCCTGCTAGAGGTGGGTGCTAAGATTGCTGGTAAAAGCCAAAGGCAAAGCAAGGGGGGGGGGAGTTATAATAAAAAGGTAGTTTACAAACAGCATTTTTCTTATATATTTTATATCCATATATATATTACATTTCCATATAATGATAAAATGGATGTGACACAGTTACACCCCGGAACCTTATTTTTTAGTACTATTATCTTCTTTAAAATAGTGAAAATGAAACAAGCAAAAGAAAAAAAAAAAGAGGGGGAGAAAACTCCTTTCAGACAACAATCACCTTTTGAGTTAARTTCTCATGCTTGGTCTTAGCCCAGAGGGATTTGTCTTGAGTGAAGTTTGAAGAAAATCCTTTCAGCAGTTTCTGAGTTATTTAAATGTAACCATGGAGGTTTGGATTCAGATGCTTTTCTGTACTTGTATAACTCAAAAATAGCTTTGCTTTAAAACTTCTAAATTAACCCTCCTTAACTTTTCAACTTGTCACCTATCCTACTGTAYGGCTTATAAAATTTTAAAGCTAATAGTATAACAAACTCAAATAATGATATTGCAGATGTTCAAATGAATCTTAGGAGGAATAAATTATAGGAGTCGCAATAGCTTGTTACTGAAGAAAGAGTGGCTGCCTGCTTTCAGTCATGTATTCATACTGGTCTGAAATAAGTCCAATCTTTTCTAATTTAAAAAAGCTTAAGTATGTTTGGGTGTGGTTAATACTTAGGTCTGTGAGTTACACGTATGAAATGAAGCACTTAAGTCCTTTTCCTTTTTTTCCTCCTGATACCAATGTTTCATTCTTGTCAAAACATTCTTTAAATTTTGCTGCTTTCTTCTTGATATAATCCTAATCTACAGGACACTTAAATGGCTCCTTAATATTTATGGACTTGAAAGTCACTGAAATGCTCTGTGCTTGTCTTTATTGTTATTATTTTACTGCCAGAAGATTGAGGCAATGAGAGGTGAAGCAATTCGGTCAGTCATGATTTGTCCTTTTTCTTTGTCCAGTCCTGCTSTTGCTTTCTTATGTTTCTTTCTTTCTGTTTCCTTTCCCATGTTTCTTCCTCACTTATTAGTCCTGTCCTCACTGCCTCCTGTCTGTCCTTCAAACATCTTCATTTATTCCTCTCTAACAATTGCAGTGAGAGGGCCTATGATAGAGAAAAATGTTTTTTCTTTGGCAGCAGCTTTTTACTTTTATCTTCTCGCTAAGCATTTGGGATAGGTCCAGGAAGCTCTTCCTGCTTTCATCATCTCTCTTTGCATCCCTCGTGACCCTGAGGTCTAGCCAGCAATCTGATGTCTGCCATGAGAGCACCTCCCATGGTCCAGAGCCACGAGCAGGCTGAAGTGTTGTAACRCTGCGCCTTACCCTACCTCCTTACCATGCTTGCTCTGCCTCTTTCTAGGAACCAGATACCTGCGCCAGGTTTTTCTCACAGAAGAATGACAGGTAGAGCTGCCACCTTCTGCATGACTCTCTTCCTTTCTCCTGTGCCCTTTTTCTTCTACCAGGCTTTTTTGGTTCAGTCTACTGACTGGTGCAATTTAACCAAGATATGGGAAACCTGTATTCAGTTCAGGCCTCTGCCTGAGGAGATTTGAACTTGAATCTCTTGCCCCTTGGATTAGCACGCTACTCAGGAGTTTATGAACTATTCTTTGAGGAGTGTGCCTAAAGTCCTTTCCTTGAGTAGAAAAGCTTGCCCACAGCCTTGTGGTAGAGACACTCACCTGGGTGGGGAAAATATGTCTGCCAGGCCCTGCTCCAATAAATACTTAAGACAAAATGTGAAGTATTCATTGGAAGGGAGTAACAGAACCCAGGTTTCTTGCTCGCAGTTGTGCTCTGAGAGCAAGCACACATGGCAATCCAGTTAGTGGTTAATTATTCCATACAAACTGGAACTGCTCCAACAGGATGGATTGAAGAGAGCCCCTGTTCCACAAGATCCTTTCAGACTGTGCTGCTCTCACTTGGCTGCTGTGGGTCAGCTTTTCTAGCACCCAAAGCAGCAATGGCAACTGC
This sequence comes from Rhea americana, assembly GCF_003343005.1. Taxonomy (NCBI): domain Eukaryota; kingdom Metazoa; phylum Chordata; class Aves; order Rheiformes; family Rheidae; genus Rhea; species Rhea americana. Next base: position 12,939,429 of record NW_028186149.1, read on the forward strand.
CACTGACGAGTTATGGGAATAGGTGGTGAGGAATCTGTGGAGGCTCGAGAGAAGGGAAGAAAAAGGTGCTTCTGAAYGTACTGCATTATCCATGGTGACAGCTCTGTATCCGTAGCTGAAGCAAGCACCTGCCACTGCTACCTCGGTTACCATTCTGGACAGTGACAGTAAGAATGGGGTGGGAGGGGAAATAAGTCTTTCTTTTAAAAAGACAKGGCAGCAAACTGGGGCACTATAAGGGAAATTGCTTTTAAAGGTGGAAATACAACAAAAATAGACTAAAGAATCTTAAAAGACAAAGTCAATGCCAAAGCAGAGGAAGCCAGAATGACTTCCAGAGCTCAGCTATAGGCAGTTGTCCCCCAACATAAGCCAGACTCTGTCAGTATGTGGGAGACATCCAGGAATTTTCTTTCCTACAAAAATACTAGGGACATTATAAGTTTTAACTGTAATGGAAAAAAATGGGGCGCTCGTGCTCAGTTCCAAAGGAAAACACAACTATTGGAAGTGATGTGGTACAGGGGGCTGCGTGCGTGTGCACGTGCGTGCATGCGTGTGTGTGTGTGTGTGTGTTTGGCTGCTCCCTTTTCTCCTAGGGATTCTATAGCTTCCTTCATTCTTCACTTCTCTCATATTACAGAAAGAAGGTAATTTTTCCTGGCCATTTACTAAAGCTCATTAAAGACTGAAGAGAACAAACAATGCTACTCCTCAGAGACTACCATTCAAAGTCATTCTACAATTCTCTGTTCTAATACTTGAGACAAATTAATTATTCCTTAGTGAAAAGTGTATAATTCCTATTCTTCATTTTTGGGGTGGGGAGAGGGGAATAATAATAGGAAGTTTATATCTGAGTGGAAAGCTGTCTGTGCTGAAGGGAAATGAGAAAAAATACATGTTCCAAAAAGAGTGAAAGCAATTATTCTAATAATAATTCTAGGGATATTAATGTCTTTTTAAAGTAGATTGCTTTCAAATAAACACCAAAATTGAAGGCATAGGAAAGGCTGGTTTATTTATTAATCATTCCAAAAGTGCATTCTTCTAAATGAACAAGTGCATGGGCAACTTTGCTGGCACATATTAAATTTAGTTAAACAGCAACTTGTAAATGACTAAAAACTTCTGTAACCAGAGACTAATTTGTTTAACGTGTTGAAAATGTTATGTGGTTGTGAAGAACTACATATTAAACTTCAAAGCAAAATGCTCCAGAGATTACACCATCTTAAAGACTGCATATTGGAAAGGCCTTTATACATTAAACATAAAGGATTTTTAATTCTCCTTTGTTTTGAACACTTGTCAATCTATGTATGTGACTCGTGCTCAGGATTGCAAACCGTCATTTAAGGTGTGATGTCCAAGTTGAGGCCTGGACCATGATTTGCAAGGGGCTGGCTTTTCTCTTTCATCTTTATTAATTAATCCTGTCTCAGGTTGCCCAGTGTACACTTCTGTTGACATCACCTTTTCCATATACTTTAAAGAGTCCCTAGAGAGATCTACTGCAGAACAAAAACTGGACAGAGAATACATTTGGAAACCATTTTATTTTTCAATTACCAACCAAAACGTATGGAAAAGATTTACACTCTATCTGATTTACAGAATAATTATACTTTGAAAGCTTAGAAATAAATGGCTTGATCCTTGGAATCATTAGTTACAAATGTACCAACTGTAATTGGTGTAAACTAATGAGTTTACTGGATGGCTGACCCTTAATTACTGATTATAGTTAAACTCTAGCCAATCAAAAATGAGTTTACTTATAAAAGTACAGTATAGTATTAACAAGCATTACATTTCCAAGTAAGCAGCTTTATGATTAGTTGTAGCACACAACTCAAGCCTGTTCAGGCTATCAAAAGCAGCTTTTTAATAATAGTGCACTAAGCAACCGTCATTCTCTTACCTCAGCGTCTATCAGACAAACAGAAAGAAACCACATAATTAATCATCTCCTGTAACAGAAATAAAGCATCTGGGCCTGATCCAGCCAGGATATACATAGCTGCCCTAGTCAAATGAGCTGCAAGAAGTTGGGGATTGGCTTTAAGACAGAATACTTGGGGAATTCTGGCCCGGCCCTCTGTGGAAGCAGTATGTGATATGGAAGCTAAATATTGATTGATTGTGTGCAGTCTTGTGTGATACAGAGAAGCCTATTGACAAAATAGATTTAATAATTCGTAGAATTGAGCAAGATTCCTTGAGCAGATTTAATATGTGCTGTGAAGATACTTGGTTACTGTACTGGCAATCCCAAAAATTCAGAAATCACAAATACTCACTATTTATTACATCAAATGAAGACTCAACTTTCAAATAAAAGAGGAAGATAGTCTTCTTCTATTTGCTTCTGGTTGATCCTTAAGAATTAACATTTTTACCCACCCAGGAAGACTGAAAATTCGTATTATTAAAAAAAAAAAAAAAAAAAAAGCAGATTTCTAAGATTTCTATAAAAATCCCAATTCCAGAGCTGGGACTTTAAACAGATACACCAAATATTTTGATAAAATCATAGGACTTTTCAATACTTGCAGTCACATTCTTAAAGGTATTTAAATAAGTAACTCCCATGTTTTAAAGACCTGGAATTTCTCCCTGACTCCCATAACTTCCTATGAATACCAAACTTCAGATAGGAGACTGACAGTGGAAACCACAAGGATTAGAAAGTCGAGTCTGATTCTCTGCTRCTATGGAGGTCTAGTTGGAAGACTGGGTTTGCTGGAGCTCAGTAGCACCTGGGTTCTTCAGAGGTGCCAGGATTCATTCCATCTGCATTATAGGTCTCTCCCATTTCTACTTTTCTCCATGATGTTCTCTTTGGTGCCCACCTCTTATAAATAGACAGGCTCAGTAAGATGACCATCCTTATCTGGTAGTTCTTTGGCACAAGTACTGTAGCCTTTGTCTGTTTATGAGTTTTTTTTAAAAAAAAATCAAAAACTGAAGAGTAACTTAGATTTTAGAGCGTCTGCACATGGGTTAAAGTGAATTTCATGCATTTACTGAACTCCTATTTTTTAGATGTGTGTGRGGTCAAGAACAGGTTAAAGTTGTTTACTGCTTTCAAGTTCTGCCCTTAGAAGTTAATTCAGAGCTGTGCTGCAAGCTGCTACAAAGCGTATGTCCTTGGAGCGGTGAATTGCTGGTTTGATACCAAGGTCTTGGCCTTTAAYAATAAAATTAGTATGTTTCTTAAGAAATCTTAGCTTCATGGTCATATAAAGTCATTATACTGTTTTAAAATGTCACTTTAAACATGTTTTGGAATGGTCAGAATTTGTGGGAAGAGATCATATTTGGTTTTATACATGGGTTATCCTTAAGCTGGTAGAGCTACAACTCTGCCACTTGGAATAAGCAAATGTCTGAAGGTGCTCTATAATTCAAAAGAGAAGGCAAATGATATGTCAAGGCCTAAGACAAGTAATTGGGCCATACCTGTCCAGAGGAGCTTGTTGACTTTCCTGGATTCCACACACTTCTTGACAATTGGCTCCAACTATGTAGGAGATAGCATACCCGGGGTAATCTAGGTGTTTTACTGCAATTCTGCAAGAGGAGATAAGAGTGCCTAGGAAACTTTATAAGCTTTGTTTTCCACAGTTCTGTGTTGGAGAGTTCAGGAGTGAGCAGTTTTAAAAGTCATGGAAAAGGAAGAGAGTATATTTTCCAAAACTTCAAAATTCTGTGAAATCAAGGACAGAGAAAATATTAAAGTAGTCAAAACYTTTCCTCTCCATCCCGTGAACAGAAATTCTGGTAAGAATGGTGCTGGCACTTCTGCTCTTCTAAGGCTGAGGCAACATCCTCTCGTGAAAAATKGTAAGGGAGACATGGAACTATGGAAGGAACTCACACAGGGATAGCTGTAGCTTTGGGGAAGAGGGGAATATGCTATGGACAGTTACAGCCTCCCCAGTGTGCTGTCCCTGTGGCACAGAGGAAAGAGGGGCATCTGGATGGAGGAGGGGAACAAGCACTGTAGGGCCTCATTTTCTTCCTGTTCTCTAAACTCTGCCCAAAAACTTGTGTGAAAGAAAGCATCAAGCCCCATCTTACTCCTAGATATACAACATATTTTAAAGCTGTAGGTAATGGATAAACTCTTTTCTGACTGAATGAGCCAAACAATAAAACTGTTCCATGAGCCAAGTGCAAGGCAGCTTATCCTGTAACAGCAAAATGAGCCAGGCTCTTTGCTGCACAAGAATACATCAGGCAAAATGATGCCATCTTCATCAGTCTTTTAGTATATTAGAAATAAAACAATTGTAACAGAATGGTGTCACTGGATCCATGGCACCTGCTTTAAAAATAAATCTCTTAGCTTTGTCTTTGCTATTACTTTCAATAAATGTCCTAGCATTGCCACAGCATTTACCTAGCAGCAGGAAACCATTATCGTATGACAACACTCTCTTCCATTAACATTAGCTCTTAATTGTAAGATTGTTTATAAGACAACAAAAGCTACTGAATTATCGTAGAATGATAAAAAGAATTATTGTCATGGAGTATCATAGTCATTCCAGTTCTGCAAAACAATTTAAGTAGAGGACTATATTTTTATATTAAAAATAATGTAATATTCTTATGCAAGAAAATGTTTTTTAAAAGTGCATTACATCAGTGAAGTAACTATTAAAGAGTTAATGTTACAAATCGTTACTAAGAAGTCCATGCTTTGATAAATGGTAGAACTAAAACACTGAATAGAAAGCTCAGAAACTTGYACAACCCTTCCTAAAAGCAAGGCTGCAGCAAGTCAAACAGAGAAATCATTATAACAGAAGCACATTTGTCTATCAGGGTGAACAGAAGGAATGTTGCAAAATTGAGATATGATCAACCTAACTGCAGAATAGAAGGAGAACTGTCATTCTGATTGTTTGTCATTATTTTGTCATGCTTCATGTCCAGTTAAGTGAACTTAGAGTGACAGTTGTGTCATAACTACTGGCATCTATGTAAATTTTAAGTCAAATATGGTAGAGGCACTTCTGTCAGACACAAGTAGCCAGGCTACTCTTCCTCTTTATTTTTGTAATCCTCCATTTTCTCTTACTGTTCTGCTAGCCTTTGAACAAAAAAGATAATTTCAGCAGGAAATCCCTTTACTGTGTATGTTCTTATTCCATACCTTACTTTCCCTCAACTTTTTGAAACAATGGATAATGTTGAAATTTGTATCAGAAGCTATCACCACAAACATCTAGATATATTAGCTAAGACTACCCCTTTCCACAGGTAATGCATTATAAAATAAAATCCTTTRGAACACCAGAATGTGGACTTCCCTTGAAGACCTATGGAGAAAACTGCTCAAGCCAGTGAAGCAAATGTGCCTCTAAAGGCACATAGGTGCAAAATAAGTGGTAAAGAAATCAGTCATAGACTCTTGCTATTAATTACAGCATCTTTCAGAATTTATCAGAACTTCACATGGATATCACATGTACTCCTCCATGGCAATGAGTTTTATAGTAAGAGTATAGAGTTACTTATTTCCTGGCTGCACTGATAACATGCAGATATTCTCATAACATAGGATTTGCTACTGGACACAAGAGTTTGAAAAGACTTCAAATGCAATTCTAAATGCATTGTGTGTGGGCACCATTCTGCGTATTTAAACTCACTTAGTCAATTAATTAAATAGTCAATAAAGGCTAGAGTTTAGTTTTCCTTTTTCATTGTAACAAATTATTCCAGAACATTGTTTTTAGAAATTTCTGTATAGGGCTGTTTTCAGAAATCWTACCAAAAAGTGCAGCTATTTTCTTCCAAAAATGTTCCTATGAAATACGAAATTTTAAAAAAATGGTACAAGAAAAAAATGCTCTAAACAGAAAATATTTAATATGTTTCAGTGATTTCTTATCTCGGAGGGAAAAAAGACAAGCTTACTTTCTCTGCTGATTTTTTTTTTAAGTGAATTCTGACTGAAAAGAAGTGGCAGTGATTTAACAAAAACATTGTTATAAAGTATGATTTATGTTCAGAAGCATAAATGATGGCATTATAAATGTGTACTTCTGCATTAGGTAAGGGCATTTTGGTCAATTGAATTAGTCAGTTTTATTTATTTTTTAATCTCCAACTGATTGATCTTTTTTGTTCCATAAATATCAAGTAGTACACAGGCTACTTTTATATATATTCTAGGTCTTTACACAGGACAGAATTGTGCTGTTCTGTCCTCTAATATGACCATTCATTATGGAGACTCATGAAAAAGGCAACATTTCATCTAAGTTCTATAAAAGTATCTGTGAAGAAAAGAACATATTTTTCTACTTTGAAAGGTACATTCCAAATAAATTTATATTTTTAAGTATGTTCAAAATTAATATTTTTTCTTTTTAAAGATGGTAACATTTGAATGGTAAAAATAGTCTGCATGATTACATTTGTGACAAAATATCGCTAGATATATATGACAATAATCGTCAGTATATTTTTAAGAATATCAAAATAGCTTTGGCTCATGTGCTTAAAAAGTGCCTTGTTTTACTAGATTCTGCAGAATTTAAAGCCTTTTTTCAAAATTCATATAGCATTTCTAGTTGCAAGATTGTTTTATATATTGAACTTTTTATTAAATATGCATATTCTAGCAGCCTTTAGAGACTTTTAATTTAAAACATAAATTACATATAATTTCAAACTCTGCTGTCTTTGACTGTATTTATCAAAGTCATTTTTGAGATTGTCTGCTATGTGTGGCTTATGTTAATATATCAATTCTTTCAATAAAATTTTAGCTATATGAGGTCATTACAAGCTCTTCCTTAAGTGGACTCCATTGTTAACATAAATATGTTTCTATAATTATTGACAAATAATTATATTATTTGTCCCCCTACTAAGGTATTGATAGTGATGATAAAAGGGCCTTACCAACTCTTACCCGAATGAACTATCCTTACTGATTACCTTCCATGGAACTGGATTCTTGTAAATAATGTTACTCTTGTGTTTACTAGCAAGTCAGAATTTATACTTATTTTTCTAAAAGTGAATTGTCTTGCTGTTTAGGTGAAAAGTACAGTCTGCTGTTTGAAAAAGAATGTTGAGAATCAAGCCGTCCAGATTTCTTCACAACTTCCATCAGGATGCACATTTTCTCATATCATTAGATATCCCACTTAAATACTTACTCAGTCACATTTTTAATTTAGGATCCTAAACCAGAAGATCTGATGTTAGTAAAGGGATTTATTATTTTAAAATAACAAGTGGCTGTTGATTTTCCATCACTGCTTCCAAAGAAACTGGTGGTTAGAAGGTTTGTTTTAAAAGCTGAAATGCTTGTTCAAAAGGTAGAGTTTGGAAGACAGAGACTAACGAAGTGCAACATGGAAGCTCTCACAATAAAGTGGCAGCCTCAACATTTCTAACAAGAAAGGAAAAGACAGTTGAGCTCCCATAGGAATGCAGTATTGAAGGAGAAAACCAAGACTCCTTTCATGAATGGAGAGAGAACTCCGGTGAATCCTGGACTATCAGCTGTCTTAGCGGCATGTTGAGGTTTAAGAATGATTTGGATCATAAGCTGTAACATTTTCCAGACATTCAGATTGCAACTTTCTACTAAGCCAGCAATTTTATGTTTTCCTCTCCCTGACTCCAACAGTACCACAATATAAGCAGCCAGATTTTCTTCTGCATTGTGTTTTTTATCCATTCAGCCAAAATTAACAGTCTTCAAGGATGAAGTATGCCAAGTGAATTTAAATCTCGTGGACTAAAATTCACCTAAAGTTGATGGATACATTCATGCCTACTGCTGAAATCTACCAATTACTTAGAACTACGTTAACTTACCATAGAAACATCTCATCTAATAGCACAGATGATGTTGAACTAACTAATTACATTATGGCACATAGACAATGAAAAACATAACGAAGATGACAGCACAGCAACAGCAGATGCTGCACAAAAGAAAAATTAGAAAAATATTGCTCTACAAAATGCTCTCAGTTAAGGTTCCCTCTGTTAAAATTAATCACAAAAATTAGTGAAGATTAGATTTCAGAAAAAGATATCAACAWTATAATGGTATTTGGAAAATGTCATTAAGCCATTTAAAACTCTGCTGCTTGAGAAGGTAATTCCCATTTTTCTTATCACTATCAGTTCTAAGACTAGTAAACATTTTAGTGCCTATGGCACAGTTTCTTGGTAGAATATATTTTCCAGTAAGAAGAGCTCCTGACAGTTCTTCCAGAGCCTGAATTTGGTAGCTTCCAGCCATTATAGACTTAAATAATTAGACAGCTTAGACTTTGTCTTTGCTTGGTGATTGCTCTATTCTTGTGCTCTTAGCTGTCAGAGAGCTAGAATAACAGTGATAGTTGATTATCTGTAGTACACCTTGTTACTTTATATATTTTAAATTGTAACAAATCCTAAAGGACAATCTGAAACTGCTGGATATGTTTAAATGTARTATGTATCTGGAGATTACATCCAGATGACATATTTCATAGACATATGATAAAAAAATGCACCACTTTTAACTACAGTGCTGGTCCTCTTCCCCCTTAACCGCAGAACCTTGCCGTGAGCTCCTCATCTGCTTTATGTACAGATTCTGCACATATTCCTGTCTACAGAGGAAGACAGAAATAGCGTATTCCCCTATATTTAAATCATACCTATAGTGCTACTCAAATTTTAATATTTTATTGGATATATAGTAACAACAGAATACATCTATGCTATCCTGCATTCTCCCACTTAGATTTTTCCTAGGTAGACATATTTTGTATAAATTTTAAGTGGTTACTGGGCGCACTTCTTAGTTCCCCACAGGCCACGGATGCAGAAATAAAGGGGACCCACAGATGGCGCTGTGGTTAAAGTACACCTGGATTTTGATTACCGAGCCAGGATTTACTAGTCGGGCTGTCAGAGGGAAGTTGGTCTGCATTTTAGTACAAATGCATTTATTTGTAAATAAATTTTCCTGGCTAAAATTTCAGATACTTGTATCAGTATATCGCTTCTGCACTAGACTTTAAGAGGAACAAGTTTTAACTATTTTGTTGTCTTGGGCAACCAAGAGACAGCATATCCACACAAACTTGTAATTTAGTCATGCTGCAGTCATAAAACGTTTAGTTGACAACAGCCATTAGCTATACCATCCAAGCCGTGCAACGACCTGTCGCTGTGTAGGACTAGCCGCTACCGTCAGGCACATCAATTTCAGCCTCCGCGCACACTCGGCAGCCGCTTGCGCTTTCCTGCAGTGACAGGGAAGTCCGACCATTCTGGCTGTACCGGCGGTTCCTTACGTCAGCAGTCTGGAATCAAGAAACTAGTATTAGGAAGTTTGGGGTTGTGAACAGAACCTGGAAGTGTATAATTTGATATCAGACTCTGCAGCTGCAGTTAGCTCTGCGAGACGTTTGCCCACGCTGTATGACGGACGGGCGCTAAGTGCGATAGCAGGCGAGGGCCTGTGCTGGCAGGCACGCAAACCCACTGCTTGCAGCAATTACTCTCTGCAGGGAGTGTGCCCACGAACTACCGTGTCGGTGCAGAGACTTTCAGTATTTTCAGCAGGGTGGGGGCTGTCACAGGGTGCTGTGTTTTTGCTTATCGTGCGGGCTGTGCTTAGGCCTTGAACACCTGCGATTAATATACGTATCTTTTTCTAGTGTCACTGCTGAGTATTACTTCTGGTTTACTATCACACTTCGGCTTCTCTTCCAGAAATGCAGTTGTCTTTCCGAATGACAAGCAGTGCTGCTAACTGCCGGCCGATTGCAGCAGTTTAACCCTTTAAAATCTTTATGGAGTACTAATTACAGCGGGTTCGACACTGACGTGGATTTTTAAGCCCAGCTCCCCGCCGGTTTCAGTCGGTGGGATTTTCACCACGCGCGGCAGCCCCCGCGG
>NW_028186149.1:12950297-12952574 GCF_003343005.1 Rhea americana
GGGGGGGAGGCGATACAAAGTGAAGCCACATTGCCAAACTTACCCGGCGATTGCAGCAGCGAGCGGCGGCGGCGCCCTGCGTGTGCAGCTCAGCGGCAGGGACTGAGCTCTGCAGCTCCCCTCCCGGGAAGTGCGAGCTGGAGGAAGGACCCGGGCGGACGCCTCTCGTAGCAATAGCTATATTTTTCCAGCCTGGGCTGCCACTTCCCGGGCCGGGGGCTTCCTCCAGCGCTCCCGAAGCCCTGTGAGAGCGCGAGCGCTGGGTCTGCTGCTTCGCAAGAAAACCTCCCCGGTGACCCCGAGCGGCGTTGCTCCCCGGCCTTTTGCAATATAGAGGGGAAGCAGGTAAGAAGTGCTGGTAATCGCTAAGGGTGTTACTGCAGCGTTCGTGCCCGGGCGGCCGGCGGCGGCCCCGTCCCGCGCTGCGCGGGGCTGCGCGGGGCTGCGCGGCGCGGGGGGAGCCGCGGGCCCGGCATTGTCGCCGTCTCCGTGCCCGTGTACAAAGCCCGGCGGCGGCTGCGGGCTGCGCTCCGCTCGCCGGGCTGCTGAGCGGAGCGGGCTCGGCTGCGCGTTGAGGGGAAGGGGCGGGGGGGGGGACGCGCCAGGCACCCGCTTCCCCCGCAGTAAACACTGCTCTGAAACAGTGGCAGAAAACATCAAAGTGAGCTCTCTATTTCTCCCCTCTCCAATTCCCTTCCTGCCCCCCGCACGGTCTTTTGTTTCAATCCAGGAGAAATCCGGTGAATCACCTAATTAAAACCAAGACATGAATTAAGCATCCATTTTTGTACTACAAATTGCCAGCTCTCCGCTTGTCCCTCCCTTGGTCTCCATTAAAAAAACACCAGAGACGCTGTTAAAAGGGGGGGGGGGGGTTATTTTGCCTCTAGCTTCCAGCTCTGCTTTCTATTTCACTGACTCCTATCCCAGGACCTAAATTGCTTGGCTGTGTAATTACTAGAGTAAGCCTATTTAAGTTAAAAGCTTTTTTCCCCCAACTCTAAATGAAACTTGATGAGGGCCCGTCCTTAGTTATCAAGGGAGTCACTTTCTGGTCAGTCCTCTTGATTCATCTTTTTAGATTTAATCAGCATTAAGGTATTGCTTGTCCTTAAGAGCTTTAGCTTAATGGGGTTACTGGATGGTTTTCTCAGTGTAACGTTTCCCATTTTATACGTATTTGCCTTCGACAAAGACGGGGTGATGTGTTAGCATGGAGTCTTTTTCTTTCTTTTAAGAAATCCGAAGTGATTTAAAGCGTAGGGAAACGGTTTAAAGGCTCATAGCAGGAAATGCAGATTCATTTAGGCTGTAGCTGGAAACTGTAACAAAAGGCAATTCCTTGAACAAATGCATCAGAAATCAATTTACATAAAGGTATATGATGCGTTCGGATAAATGCAATGCTAATGGCTTTTAGAGTGGTTTTCTTTCCAAAGTCTCGGGGTTTTTGTTACAGCTTAATTGGTGYAGTTCTTCTGGTTTATTGTGCGGTCACTGGACATACCTTCAGGAACTCTTTCCGAGGAAATGTGTGTTTAAAATCGGCCTGAGTTCTCCTTTTCCTGAAGCCAAGTTGGGCCAGTGGCAGGAAAAGTTCGCCCTCGCTGCGCTGGAGGTATCAGCCTGGGCGTCCTTAGCAGATAGCCAGATGCCTCGGTATGAGCACATACGGCTTACAAAGGACAAAGACAAAACATGCTGCTTAATTGGCAGTAAATAACTTGATCTTTTTATAGTATAAGTGACTAGAGGAACACCAGGAGTTTATTGGACTCTGGATTGAAGGCAACAAATTAATCGGTTTAGAGTAAGCTTTATGAATTGATTCCTATATTATCTCTGAGTTGTCCTGCTTGCATAAAGCATTTATTAGAAAGTGAAAAATGCCCTTACTAGCAGTTTTGGAGGCAGCCAGACTAACTCCAGCCTGAGCGGTGCACTTCATTATTCTGCTGCTTTCCTATAGTCGGTAAACTTTTAAACTTTTTTTTTTTTTGAGTAACAAAGCTTTCGCGTTTAAACTGCTGATCAAGGGCAGATTAGCGAGACAAAAGTTGAGTATGTTTGTGTAGGAAGTTAACAGGAGTCCTAAAGTTCAATGATCTATTATTCGGGCCAGTGTCCTCAGTCTGGAGTGTTTTCTCTGGGTGCTTTTTGTATCTCAAAAAGAAAAAAATATCTCGACGTCTGGACAGCCGGCTCCGAGCCCCTCGCTACCCCGCCCGGACAGTCTCTCAGAAACTGAAAAACCAGTTTCACAACTTTTTTTTTTTT
>NW_028186149.1:12952830-12955954 GCF_003343005.1 Rhea americana
TGACGGCGGGCTCCCTCTCGTGGAAGAGGTGCGCCGGCTGCGGGGGGAAGATCGCCGACCGCTTCTTGCTCTACGCCATGGACAGCTACTGGCACAGCCGCTGCCTCAAGTGCTCCTGCTGCCAGGCCCAGCTGGGGGACATCGGCACGTCCTGCTACACCAAGAGCGGCATGATCCTCTGCAGAAACGACTACATCAGGTGAGCGCGGGGGTGGCGCGCCCGGCCTCACCCCGGCGGGCTGCCGGGCGAAGCTTTTGCCCTTCCCTCCTTTTTTCTTTTTTCCCTCTTCCCTCTCTTCTTCCCGGCTTCCGTGAAGCCCGAAGGCAGCCGGGCCGGTGCGGGGCTCGGTGGGGCTCGCCCCCTTCCTCGGCAGTGTGCGAGGGCCGCGAGCCGGGCTAGCGCCTCGCCCGGGGCGCAGTTGTGGCTGCCAGGCGGCGGGAAGCGCTGGGGGGGAGGCGGCWCGACGACTGTAACTTTAAAGTGGTTTGTCAGCACAAAACAAGTCCTAACTAAAAATAAACAGCAATCAGAGAGGCTAAATTAATCTGCTTTGTTGTAGTGCTGAAGGAGAAGCGTGCATATCTGAACAGTAAATGTTAAAAATCGTAGGGCTTAAATAAGGCTGTGGCAGAGGTGCTAAATAATGAAATGCCTGCCTTTAGAATCTGATTAATTATGATATTTACATAAGCACCTTTAAACTCCTTTGAGTGGAAACAGAATGACTCATTCTCTGTTCTCCTTGTGAAAGAGCTGATTAACCATCAGTTGGAGGACCAGGGATTCTACTTATAGCCAAAAACAGGGGTAATGTTTGTCTTCGCATTGTTACGTAGAAGCTTTGAACCAACATTTTTCTTAACTTCTAGCACAGAAAATGCAGCGGAAAGGATGGAAAGGATATGCTCTTGCCCTTTATTTCTTATCTCTTTCCTTTTGTAAGCTATTCACTTCAAATGCTGCAGATCTGGGTAGGGGGAACTAAGCCTTACTAATCTTGCATCTGTTGGGGTACAGTAAGATTATGCAGAGTATCCCTTCCAATGAGTTTTCAATATAATTAATAGAAAGAATTCATGAGGTCAGGTGCCCATAGGATCTTTTCAGGTGAACTCAAGCTACTTAAACTCATTAATTTAAAAGGAGGCATTTTGAAGGATTACACATTTAATTTGAGTAAATGGTTTGATAGACTGATGCACATGAATGCTTCAAGTAGGTGTTCTATTTCAACATTCAGTAATTAAAAAAAACAACAAAAAGCCCTGTACCTTGCTGGAATAACAGAAATGCTTAGTTAAAATGAAATGTGTTTTCTTCAAATGCTTCTGACTTTTTACGTACAGTAAATACCAAGAGTTAATCCAAGTTTTTCTTTTCCCTAGTGGCTGAAAAGTTCTACTTTTTTATTTTCTGCAAATGAGTTGGCTACAAAATGTTAGAAGTTTGTTGTAAAACTTGACTTCTACTGAGATAGAAAGATTGGCACTGTACTGAATTTCTTTAAATATGTGGAGACATCATTAGTCTAAAAGGAGTTAAGACTTTGTTGTTCTGATAATGCAGCCTCTCTCCTGATACATGGCTGCATCTTCAATCAACTAAGAAACACAGCTCTAAACCTGTTTTAGGAAATGCAACATTAACTTCTCTAGTTTTGGGGGGTATTTTTAGAGACAAATGCTAGGAAATCAGCATGTGTGGGGTTTTAATGGTGCTTTTTGGTCACCATCCTAAGCAACAAGCCTAAGCCTGGCAGAATTGTAATTAAATAGAGCAGAACGGTGTTAGGGAAAGAGAGTCGTTTGAAGTGGAAAAATTGACACTACTGTTAAGATGCACTGAATAGTACAGATTCATCACTCGACCAACACCATCAAACAAACCCTCATGTCTGATTACTCCTAATTAAAAAGAGAAGATGCGTCCACTGTATCCTAGAGGCAAGTTCAGGCAAGCTTATCACAATCCTCTGGCTTTGTGTTGCCAAAAATTAATACTCGTTTATTTTAATGTAGGCGATTAGAAATAGGATGCTTTATCAGATGAGAGTTTTGAGTTGATCTTGTTCTATCGCCTGACTTCTCTTTGGATCTATGTAATTTGACTTATAAAAATAACTCGGGCAAATGCTTGCTGAAACTTGAACTGGACACCAAACACTCAAGGTGGGGTTAGACAGCCTGGCCATGCAAGGGCCGAGTTAAGTTGGAGCTCTCCGGTGGAAGTGGACTTTGCAGGCTTCCACGGGGGTTGTGCTGGTGTGAGTGAGGCCCTTGCCCTTTCTCGCTTGAAATGGCCTCATCTTGGCTTGGAGTCGACGTCACCCACTAGGTGTCGAATCTTTCTGCTTCCCCTCTGCTCTCTCTCCCCCCCCCCCCCCCCCCCCCCCCCCCCCCCCCGCTTGCTTTTCTGCGGGGCTCCCCAGCCCCAGCGTGTCATGGCAAGTTTCCTTGCCCAGAGCAAGAGCTGCAGGCAGGCACAGGTCCTGGCTGGCGACACGGGAGCACGGGAGACAGCACTAACGAAATGAGGAGGAGGATTGATCACCCTGGCAGGCGCCAGGTAGAAGGGACTTGACTCCTACAGGCCAAGACTACAGGGCCATTTATTAATGAGCTTTTTAACCACCTGACGTTGTGCGTGTTTGTTGCTGTTTAAACAACATATTCCCCTAACCCCCAYCCCCAAAATCCACCAAAGCACCACCGAGCCAGCTGCAGAGCTGGGCAAGCTACAGCAGCAGCTTTCACTGAAAGCYGAGGTTCCTGGGAAAAGAGAGGGAGGCAAAAATCCCGGGCCTTCCCTGCCTCCCCACCTCGAGAAATGGAGAAAGGCGTTTGCAGGGAGGAGAGCAGAGTGCAGCCCTCCCAACCTTAAGATGCCAGATAAAGCAGCAGCGTGGCAGTGAATCCACACAATTAAAAGCTTTAATTAGTGTCTCCTCCATTTTCTCTTAGTTCTGATAGGTTTTATCTAATGAGATCTGGTCCCTGGCTTAGATCTGCTCCGAATGACGTGTCCAAAATGAATGAGAGCCGCGTCGCAAACAAAACATTTAATTAACAAAATTGGCCTCTAAGAGCGAGCAGGGAGTGGTGGGGAAGGCGAGGCGAGGGGGGC
>NW_028186149.1:12956082-12969560 GCF_003343005.1 Rhea americana
GGGAGGGGAGGGGAGGGGGCTGCCGGGCTGCGAGTTCATTTCCCTGGTAATCAGCGGCAAGCTGCTATATTCAGGGAATGCTGTCCCTTTAATTGAACAGGCTAGGTAATTAAATGGCACTTTTCCAATAGGACGTGCTAGGTAAATCTAATAGTTGGTTATTTAATATCACTTTGAAGTCTGCCCACTCAAGCACAATGACAGCACAGGAGCATGTGAACTATTAGCTAGGAAAAAAAAAAAAACCAGGATCTCAAAAATTAATTAAATCGCATGCAATTTAGGGGGAACGTTTATCTTGATTTGTCATAACAGAATTAATTCAAGGCCTCCAATTCACTTGGGGGCAGATCTGTTACTCTGAATTAACCAAGCGTAATTTGGCTGTTTTTTTTTCTTCCCCTTCTCTAATGCAGCACTTGCCATTATGCACAGCCCCCCTTTTAAGTATCAATAGCTTTTGGTGCTTTTAAGGTGCTTGGTCTCTAGTTATTCTGAAGTACCTTTAATGGACTTGGCTCCAGGCATAATTTCTGTGTTGCCTTTTTTTGTTATATTTAATATAGCTGGTGCAGATTAAATATAGGAAATCTACAGAAACACCAATCAYTTCTGGATCAGTAGTTTTGGGTGTCCATTTCTCTTTGATAGGACTTGGATATATGTTTGTGAGTACAAATACATACCGTGTGGTGCAGGAATTACAGCGCTTAAATCTGTTTGTCTCTACACTTCTGGAAACAACTTGGAATATTCTTTTTTGTTATAATAGCTAGAGATCTGTTTCTACAGATATCAAATTTTGAGCAGCAAGACATGAAATCAGACAGAAAAGATTTCTTGCTGTCTTCATTCACACTCTTGTGAATGTTCCGGGGAAAAAAATAGGAGTACTTGTGTATTCAGGGGTGTGGGGAATGCTATGTTGGAACTACACAGTAGTTAATTTAAGGTGGCTCAGTACAACGCTGTTAAAAGTGTAGAAGAGCCTGCCTTGTCCGTATAGGGAACCTCTTGATGTTTGTGATTGATTGCATTGCCCAAATGTTGAAATATTAATGACCTTCTTGGACTGAGGACCCAAAGAGGAAACTGAAACCAATTCTGTCATCACAATTAAAGAGTCCCCTGGCTTTAATTAGCCTGACCTGGGGTATCTCTACCCATTGCTGCAGTTAAAGAGAAAAGAGCCCATTAAAGTCCAGTCTGAGACCGATAGCTACTTAATTGAGCACCTAAAGCCTCAAGCCTTTTAAATCAAATACTGTCCTGGACAGTCCCCCTGGTTAGATAATTAGCTCTCCAGCCTCTCAGAAACCACGTGAAACAACTTTTTTTCAGTAAAGAATAGTTATAGTGCTGGACCTCCTTTACTGGTAGGAAGGAGTAACATTATTCTAAAGATAAAACCTTTTCCTGGTAATGATATTACAAAACCATTTGTAACAGTAGAGAAGGAAAAACAAGCTTAACTGTCCTGGTAAATAATACAAAGTACTAGATAGCTTTAATAAGATAGTTCAACTTTAGGAATTTTTAGCAATTTTTAGGAATTTCAGCAGAAGGTTGCACCTGAAGTTATTTCCCAAAACCTAGAAATGTACTAGAAGCATGGGTAGGTAAAAAAGAAAGATATGTGGAAAGCTGCTGGATTAGTTTGACTCCACTTATTAAAATTCACAGACATTCAAACTACTTCTAGTCAGAGAGTCTTGTATAAGAAATGAGTGCTTAAAAAAGAAAAGCAGTGCAACGAGACTGATATGCCAAAAAGATGCATCTTTAGTTGCTGGTGCAGTTGTATAGAGGGTTGTGAGAAGAAGCTGATCATATTTGTATTCTCCAGGAGAAGTAACATTATCAATTCATCTGCGGAACTCTGTCTTCCTGCCCCCACCCTACCCAGTAGTGCCTTTTTGGATCTTGGTTCTAGAAATGCGACTATGTCTTGCTACCTTCCTCTTGAAGTGCCTCCCGTACACTTCTGTGTGTGTGTGCGCGCGCGTGTGCGCCAACTTTGTTACTAGTAATAATGGAGCAAGAAAAACGCGCATTGTAAAGGTTTGGGAGTAACTTCAATACAGCATGGAACTACTCGGAACTGGTCCCAATTTAGAAGATGCCATRATGATGGACCCGTAGATTCTAGGCAGTGTAGTCCTTTTGGCTTGGGGTCCTGACTATGTATTAGTTCAGCTTTCCCTTTGTAACCACTGTGATTCTGCAAGAATGTGTCAATGTGTCGTGGATCTCAGACTAATTAGTTTTGAAATGGAGTTTTGATTGAACTCTTCAAATCGATGCTGCTGCAAAATTTGTTTCTCAGCTTCCTATTAAAAGCCATCTTAAGGGGCAGTTTTACTACTCTCTCTGTCGTTCAGTCGATATATTTAATAACAACTTACAGGCTATTTTCAATAAAGTGGCGACAGCAAATTAGTAGTTTGAACATGACAAGCCTCCTCTGCAAGCTCAGATTCTGAAAATTCAAAGCAATTATTTTTATACAGAGGCACACTGCAATCATTCAGATTACGGGTATTCTGTTGTAATGCGTCTCCTAGGTTGACACAAACAGAATTTTATGACTTTATTTGGACAGGAAAGAGATGCAAATATTAATATTTATTATGACACCAATACGCTAATTTGTAAATCCTATTACTATGTTTTACATCGTGCAGGAAAGTGGGTCTGTGACCCTGCCAGCTAGTTCACTTTCCTTCTCTACTGTGAAATGATCATGGTACTCTTTATAAATATTTGTGTATGTTAGAGAAGCGCAAGAGCAAATAAAGGTTTTCTAATTCTAGCTAACACAGCCTGTAAAAGTAGAGCTCAATAATCATTATTGTATTATATTTTGAATCGATGTGTTGTGCCTTTAAATGGATTTGAAGAATTATGTATATATTTTGCTTCACCACTCTTCTGCCTATTTTACCCCCTCCCCCACTGTATATCCCCCCCCCCCATGGCAGATGTTGTGGTCTCATTTGATTGCATAGGAAAACTGCAGTGATACAGCAAACACCCAGAGAGATATGATGACAAATGGGTCCAGATCCCGGTAAATTACTTTCTGCTCAAATCGAAATTTCATTCAGTTTGTTGCTAGCAGAGATGAAGTAATCTAAATTGTGGACTCAGGAGCAGATAGAGGGAAGTTGGAGCAAGCATTTCATTATCAAGAGAGAGAGAAGGTTAGGATGAAAGAGATGAGCAGAGGCAAATCTAAAGTGTTGACACCATGATTGAAAAGGTTAACCCATACACATTATATATCAACCTGGATAGCAGAGAGTTTCTAATGGAAACTCTGCACTGATGGAGGTTTACTGGAGTTTCAATACACTGAGCATGATGTCTTCTTAGATATACAATCAAATCCTCTTAACCCTTTTGATGACTCATATCTCAAGATATGATTAAAGTACAAAAGAGTTCTTCATATAATTTCAAGGACACAATGCATTTAAACTCCAGTCATGAATTGTATCTTTTTTATGATGAACCCAGTAATCTGATAAAATGTGTGTAGTACAGAATTGTTTGTGTTTCTAGAGGTGTAAGTCAATATTTCTGATTAAATCCTGTGCAACCACATCCAAGGTAGGGTGAAGCTACCAGTTGTTATACAAAAATATACTTTTTCATATGACAGCCCGTAAGCAAGTTGGAAGACAGAGTCAGAGACAAAATAGTTGTGTAATAAACCATTGCAGTGATGCGCAAAAATGCTTACAGCCCCTTGTGTATTAAATTATTCATGATTATCACCTCTGTTTCAGGTTATTTGGAAATAGTGGTGCTTGCAGTGCCTGTGGACAGTCCATTCCTGCTAGCGAGCTGGTCATGAGAGCACAGGGCAATGTCTATCATCTTAAGGTGAGGTTTTTTTCCTGTATCTTTTTTAGTAGCATATTTGTAGTGCCTTGCTTCTTTTGTTTTTAATCTGCACCTGCTTATGAACAAAGTGCAAAAAGCAATAGCTAAAAATACAAGTATATATTATAAAGCTTCCTTTTGTGTGTAGCTTTGTCCCCTCATAATTGGTAAAACTATACTTGAGTTATGAACTGCATAGTCCCAACAGGTAAGACTAATGCTATTTTTGGAGATRCTAGAAACCAAGCAGCTCCATAGCTCAACTGTACTTACAGTCTCTGAAGTGTAATTTTCAAACCTGCAGCATACTTAATTTGTGCTGTAGTTTCACTTGCTGTCTCTTTTCTTTTTTAGTGTTTTACATGCTCTACCTGCCGGAATCGCCTGGTCCCAGGAGATCGGTTTCACTACATCAATGGCAGTTTATTTTGTGAACATGATAGACCTACAGCTCTCATCAATGGCCATTTGAATTCACTTCAGAGTAATCCACTACTGCCGGACCAGAAGGTGAATACTCAACAATTACTAATAAGCTTTATTAGAGCTAAATGAAGATCAATTTCTTTTCAGCCTAATAGTGGATACTCCCCAGGGGGGGACCTTTAAACAACTGAACTTAACATAGTTAACTTAGACATGAGGTATTGGGCAAAAATACTCACCCTTTAAATATAACATATAAGATGAGTCAGTTTGTTTAGGTTTGAGMATGTGGATCTGTATAGCTGTTGAACTCCTTATATATATGAAAGTGGAATAGAGAACGTACACTGATACAAATTGTCTTAACAAAGAGAAGCATTTTATTTTATAATTTTATAACATTGAAATTAAGGGCTAGAAGAGTGCACTTTACTACGGAAGGAAAATTAGTTCCTTTAATGTGGAAATAAATGTCTTGTGAAAAGAAGGTTCCTGAATTAAGCCGATGTATTTCACTTTAATATTAAAGTTATAGTTGAGGAAATATGCTGGGGGCCCTTTCTGAAGTATTTTCTTCTCTGTCATAACTTACATGTCTTAACTCAGATTTTAAAACCAAATTCTTATTTTCTTATYGCTCTATAACACTAATAGCTAAACTACAGATTGTACATCTCTGTGCTCTTGGTTTCCAGTTAAATGAGTACATTAGGACTGTACAAAACGTATAGAGAAGACAAAAAATCTGATCAACAGTTGTCCTGAAACTAGATAGTTTTAGATCTATTTTAATCTTCTTAATAAGTCCTAAAGCTATGCAAGTGAGTGCATTTTGATAACTGCTGTGCCTAATTTGTAACAATTACTGTCAACCTTGAGTTAAGAGACTGTTCATTCCACCCTGGTCCAGAAAAGAGTGAATGTATGACTCTTGCACATAATTTTATTCACATCATATTTCATACTGATTATGTATTGATGACATTGATTCATTTACTCTTTACAGCRCCACTTGCATGGATATTAAATCTTATTGACCACAGATGAATTTTAATTTCAGATTGGTGATAGATTTTTCCATCAGCTCTGATAGTATATTTGACTTTTTCATCATTAACCCAGGCAATCACACAGCACTGAGTTATTGCAATGAAACAAAAAGTGCACACTTCAGTTGGTAATTCTTTATAGATTTACAATAGGAACTTCATTAATGTCTGTAAGGATCACAAAAAATAACATTTATCTGCAAATATGAATTTGGAAGATTAAAAAAATCTGGGACAAATGTTAGGCTTATCTATTCTGTAATGTGCAGAATAATTTTTAATGCTTCTACATAGTGGATAAATATGTACAAGAAAATACAAACTGGTTTTTAATTTCTATGATTTTGTGTTGTTGTGTTGCTACATTTCAATATCCATGTTTGCTTTTTTTTCTGTGCATAAATTTACTGATTAATTTTAAGTATTCTTTTGAGTCTTATACAGTGAATGTAATTACATCAAAATAAAACATGGACATTTTTTATTTACTTAATTTGTCAATTGAGGTGACAAGAGAGAGCTGAGTACAAAAGTCATATAGTTAGGCAGAACAAAGATAATTAAGATTGGAGGAGAATGTGCAGCCTCTCCTCAAGGAAGTACAAATACAGTTAAAGATTCATAGATTTATACTCTTGTGAATTTTAATGAAACAAATCTGTAATACAGAGTAGCTAGCAGTGAATCTGTTAAATGAATATTTGTAGGTATCCCATTTCAAAATACAGGTAAAACCATCCATCTTTATACACTGCAGTAAAAAGTTTACCATTCTGAGAGACTGGTTTATCCACTTGTCTCCTATGAATGTAAAGTTTAATGTAATTCCAAATAGGTGTCTAAATCGTCATTTAGTTTTATCAGTTTCTTACTATGCCTTAGCAAAACCTAAAAATGATTTAGTTTGAATAAAAGCAGTAGACATGATGAGGAACACAGAACATGGAAAAGAGAAGTAAAATTAGACGAGGCTTGCAGAGCTCACGATTGCAGATACCTAGTAGTAGAAGCGAAATGTAGAGGAAACTCTAAATGCTGTCACTGACTATTAACTCTATTGCTACAGTCCAAGATGAGGCAGATGAAGAGGTATTAAGGGGGAAACTGATTATAGCTTTTGTTTTTCCCTTTATAATATCTCTCTAACAAATGCTGTAAGTCCTCCTACTAGTATTCAAATGGGAATTAAGGAGCACCTGAACTCCAGAAAAGTGAAATACAATTGAGGAAATGAGTTGTTAATTGGTAGGTTTGTCAGGTTTCTATAGATCTGGAAACTAAAGGGATGGGTGTCAAAAAAGTAGAATTTTGTGTGATGGCTTTTAAACAATATAAGGATGTAAACATCAGAAACGTTTTCCAGAAAGCTCTGTGTTTTAGGGCCACTAATTAAAAATGTTCTTCCACTTTGACAGAGATGGCTGTAATAGATAAAATACTCTCAACTAAACATGAAAGCTCAATCAGTCTCCAGGTTATTCTGCTGCTAGATATTACAGACATAGCAGAATTCACAGGGTTTTTTTATTAAGATGAGGAGATTGAGACATATTCTGCATTAAAAAACTTTTTTGTTACTTTTATGAAGTTGACAGTTACGAACTTACTGTTGTCTTTATGTAGTTTCCGTGTTAATGTATCTTGATGACTGGTGAAAGCATAAGAGGTTGAATAACCTAACTTTATTTAAAAGGTTGATTTTTCTTTTAAGGAGGCAAATACAGTGATGTTGGCTATTCCAGGGAGGCCTTTTGCTTTTTTAAGTCGATTTGGCGCATGTGAATTATAACTTCTGATCAGTTGCAGTGTATTTTGAGAAGAAAAAGAAAATATCTAAACTCGGTACTGCTTGCTTTGCAGACTGCAAGCAAGTTAGTGCCAGCTTGTGATGTCCTTTGTGCCAGGATGTTTGAAGGGGTTGCACTGTGGTTTGTAGAGAATTCTCTGTTTTTTGGCTTAGGTAATATTTCAGTAGTTCTTGCTTGCAACAGTATTACCAGCTACTAAAAGTGTAAATTTTCCACTGGCTGGCAATGTTCACAGCAAATGGTGATCTCCAGCCTCTGTACTTTTAAATAAAGTATGAGTTAGATTACATCTCTTAGAGGAGATCTTAAAAATCTTCTAGTTTACATATCACTCAACAACTCCCTTGTAGTTACATAATTGGTGTTGTCTGTGTCCATAGTGGAAGATATTTGATGCTCATTTATTAAATATGCTTGCTGGCTGCTCCCTAATCTTTGTTCTGGACAGACAAATTACCTTTCTCACACTGAGCTTCAGCTCTGGGGAATTAAACCTCCAAGCCTCTACTACTTTAATTAGCTTGAAAGTGGGGGGTTGCAGTTACTAATAGACCTCAGGCTTTTAGTAACTTAGAGAAAGGGTGAAAAAAGAACTTCCTGGGAAGCGCAAAATGTCATTTAAAAACCATAAAAATCTAATATATATTATTTCATTTTGGTAATTGCAAACAGATTGTATTTGAAGACTATGGATGATCATTTCTACTTTATCCATGAAAGTTTAGATTTTTATTGAGTTAGACATTTTTAATTATCACGATTCATTAACACCAGTGTGAAAGCACATGTTTGACTTCATATATTAAAATGTTTATGTAACATTAACTAACACACCAGATGAGGAATTTTAAATGGGAGGGAAAAATCCTGAAATATCTATATTTAACTCTTATGCAATGCAACATATTAACCAAAGCTGCCTTAGGAGGATATTGGCTGTACTTCTTATTTGCTATTTCTTCCAATTATAAGATCATATTGCTAGATTCTTCAAAGGCATGGCATAATGTTTCTTCCCTTTTAAAATGGGCCRAGAAAAAAAAACACCTTATTCACTGTACAGTTTGCTACCAGAAAGTACACTTATTTATTGTTGTTGCCTTTTTTTTCTTCTGTCTGCTCTTCGTAGTCAAACTGCAGAAAAATATTTGCTTTTTGCTATTTGGAGTTGAAACATTATCAGTATGAATGGATAGTGTAGAAAGCTTTAATCAAGTCACAGTTGGAAAGTAATCTAATAAAAAAAAGATTAGTGAATAAGAAACAGACAAAATCAGTCATGTTGTAGTTTCCTATCTCAACTTTAGCATTTTAGCTAAGATACACATTTTTATTTCTTACAGGTCTGCTAAAAGGTCAGAGTAATGCAGAATGCGTGCCTTCATCTCAAATTTTGTTCATCACAGATGGATCCCATGTCTCCAAGTAGACAAGTCACCTTTGTAGCTAGCATCAATGCCAGCTCCATACCATTGCACCTTCTTTATTCTTGATTGCCCTTCCCACATTTATTGGTGTATTAAAATGACTGAATATGAACATTAAGGACTCCATGAACCTGGGCTAATGGGAGACTGTAGAGAAAATGAAAAAAGATCCACCGGAGGACATCTTTGGGGGGGCGGGTGGGGAAGATGACTAATGAAGCTAATTAAAAGAAGCATTGAAATCTGCTTTCTACCCTCATTAACAATTAGCAGGGCACTGGCCAGAGTTTGTACCCTGTGTTTTACCTTAACAACATTCTCTTTGCTCTTTGTATATTTAAGTGTTGTAAGGAAATGTGTTTCAATCAAACTGAACATGAGATAAAGGAAAGATGTGGCTTTTGTGATATTCTATCACAAACACTTATTGTATCTCTGTAAAATACAATGTATGTATGCATGTAAGTGTTTTTGTCCTAATGTTGCTACTTCCCATGGCAAAAAAAAGAAAAAAGAGAGAAAAAAAAAGAAAAAAGAGAAAAAAGAAAAAAAAGGGTCAGGCTCATAGCAGCTACTGTGTAGAAATTTTCACCTACTTCTAATTTGCTGAATGAAGAAAAATCTTTTATTTGTGATATTTTCAGAGACATTTGCTCTAGTATGGTGTATTTAAATAATAAAAAAGTAAAACAAAAACACTGAATTGAGTATGGGTTTTAGCAGTTCTGGTGCTTTTTTTTTTAAAAAAACTACATTCAAAACATGACTCTGAAACTAAACCTCATTTAGTAATTACCTTTACAAGTAGCTTTTTTTGTTTGGAGATTTTTTTTTGTTTGTTTGTTTTGTCTTGAACCTGTAAAGAGTCTGTTAAAACTACTTAACCATGGCACTCCTGGCAAAGATAACAGAGCACTGCTTCAAACTGATCTTTATTTTGCATTGAGATTCTTAATTCTGATAACAGCAAATATCCTAATTCATCTTGCAGTGAACTGTGGTACATGTATAGATATTATGATCTCTTTCCATCCGGTTCCTTTTCACAGGATGCTCTCTGTAGAGGTGCACAGGGGTGTGTGTGTGTATACCCAGGAGGTCCAAGAGTAAAAATAATGCAAGAAGTACTTTGAACTTAGCACCAGAATTGAGTATTCATTAAAAGTAATACAGTAGCTATTGTGTGTAAACAACACAAAGTTGTGTCTGCTGTCATAAGAGACATAACTTTTTAATACTTGTGATCTTAAGGAAAGAAAAGAAATTTTCTTGGATGATTTCTGAGAACCAGCTGATCTCAAACACAATCTGTCATCCAGAAAAAAAAATCCCTCAAAACTATGAAGCCTCCTCTATAGTTAGAAAGGGAAGAAATTTGTCTAGTGGGTTTTTCCCTGTAGGTACTGACAGGTAGATAAATGCAGAATAATTTTGAGGAAAAAATCCTGACTTTTCACATTTGCAGCAAGCATATTAAATTAATCTATGACCATGTATTGTATGCTTTTGGTCAGGAAATTGCAAGCACCTAGAAGGTGCCTCTGTTGCAATTCATGACATCAATATTGGTAGCTATTCTACTTTTACAGGAGACTAATAAATTTGAAATACATTGTGATTATATTTTCCTTTTTAATTTTGTTTTCAAGAAGATGTTCACCATTTAGCTTGCCTGGTTACAGGGCGAGGTTGACTTATTTTTGTTGTGATGCTGATACACAAAAAGCTGATTTATAGATTTGTCTGTCTAAACAACCAACAGCAAGATTCTTCTCAGAGCCTACTTCTTGACCTCTACTATATTGGAGGTCTGCTGAATTTCTGCTTTTAACACTTCAGTGCTTGGAAAAAATAGGGCTCTTTCAGAGAAATGAAAATGACAATGTACAATATTGAATATAAAAGACAAAAGAATGCTTGCATGATGTATGCAGTAATAAAAGTACTGAAGCTATGTATGCCTTTTTAAATTAAATGCAATTACATATTTTTTTAAAGAAGTTTCTAAGCTTTTTGATGTGGCATTAAAGTCTTTAGGTAGAGTCCTCCAAATTGTGCTGTTTGAATTTCTTTGAAAACAGACTTGAAGTCATATGAATATGGCATTTAAGTATTAGTGAGACTGTAGACATCTTTTTATATTCTTTCAGTATAAATACTCAAGGTACAGTATTTAAATCTAACATGTACGGATTTTTGGTTGTCCAATATAACCTGGAAGTGCTAAGAAGATAGTTAATAACTTCTAGTAAGTAATGTAGTATAGCATTTAGTGATGTAGAGGTTGAAGTTCATTAAAGGCTTTAAATAAACTATTATATGACTCGTTTGTAAAGCACAGCTACCTATTTAATAGCTTACTTTAAAAGCATTTCTTAAGTTGCAGACCTATAAGATTACAAATGTCACTCATGTTAGCATAATCCACATGCAAGTGATGAAGCCTTTGCTTTGATGTGCTAAATTGGAGGAGGACTAATGGAGCTATGAATATACAATAGGACATATTTAAGTAGTATTCTTGCTTTAGGTAAAATGCTTTCTTGAAACCAGAGGCATTTCAGACAATAAAACAGGCTCTAATGGGGATGTTAGGTGTGGATAAAAAGCTGCTGGAAACACTTAGGTTTGTCCTTATGTGAAAAATCACTTTTTTAAGGAGAAGTGTGAGGAAAAACACGCACTTGTTCACCTTTTATCACATGCATTTGCTACACTGAATCTGAAATACATCCTTCTGCATTTAGTGCTGCTGAAAAGTCACACAAATAATCATTCAGTAAGAGCTTCCCTCACTTTCAAAAATGAATGCTGTTAAAAAAAAAATCAAAGGAAATATTACTAATCTGAAATCATCCTAGTGAACCTGGATAAAATGCATTGTCTGTACTGCATCTAAATGTCTCAATCATATAAATTGTCACTCTTATTAATGAAACAATTTTGTAAAAAGATTGCCCTCTAAATGGGTTTAATGTTTTTACCTATCCAGCTGTCTAGTTATGAGATTTACGCATCCTGGCAGGCAGTGGGACATTAAGCCTTTCCAAACCAAATTCTGTTTGCAACAAGATACTGTCTTTTCAGTCCTACATGATTTATCTTTAAATATTTTAACAGGTTATGCAGTATCTTATACAAAATGAGAATGTCTTACCAAAATGAAGCCTATGAAATTAAGACACATCTTTAGAATATTAACCACACTGAGTTAGTTTCCCTGTTAGTTAACACTGAGCAAATTTACAGCATCTAGCAAATTTACAGCATCTAATTTTAGTGTAAATGCTAAAAAAAAAAATCAGTGTAGTCTGACTTGATATCCAGTATTGCAGTATTGTCAGACATTTCAGAAGGTCATTTTAGTTTAAAATATTTATCAAATTTTTTGGCTAGTAGTTACATATYAGAAGTATGGCTCTTTGCAAGGATGTATCTTCTGAATGGCTCTATTAAAATAACATATAAAATTGAGATTGGGACAGCTATGCATATAGTTTTTAAGTATTAAATTGCTTTAGTGTGAAATGGTGCATGCTAGGTGCAATTTCAGTACCCGAGCCTGCAGCACATGGAGTGCCCCCTAAGCATCGTGGCTGCCTGTTGTTTTTCAGTACCAGGTGTGTGCCTACTGTCAGGCCACCGAAGCCACCGAAAAGCTTATTGCAATTAAATAGCAATTTGTTTCTACGAAACTGCAATTAAAGTATTACTGATCAGCCATTTTAGATTGGCAGTGCCTTGGCTGCATGCTAAGCAGCGAGACGCTCCCACCTCATCTCCGTGCTGCCCGAGCAGCGAGTGCCGGTGGAGCGCAGCCTGCTCGCCTGCGTCCCTCGGCCCCGCCGGAGCGGCCGCTCCCAGCCCCACCGTGCTGCAGCGAGCTGGGGCCGTCCGCAAGCTGACTGCGCAGCTTTCCGGGCCCGGTGCGATTACTGGGTTCTGCTGCAGTGTGAGCAGGGATGCGCACGCTTCCTGCCGGGGACGTTTCCRACTTCAGACTGATTCTGCAGCAAGTGGTTGGAACACTGGGGGCCGCGAGCCAATAACCTGCAACAGGTCCTGGCTTGTTAGAGCAGTGCAAACAGCTCCCCAGTCATGACTACTAAAAGGCTAGTGCAAAGCAACCAATTACCTTATATATGTGTGTGTGTGTGTGTGTGTGTGTGTGTGTGTGTGTGTGTGTGTGTGTGTGTGCGCGCGCGCGTGCGTGTGTGTGTGTGTGTGTGTATATATATATATATATATATATATATTTAATAAAAAGCAGAAGTTTATCTAACACAGCCATAGTTACATGTTTGCACAGCAGGTGAGACTATTGGATGCAATCAGCTCATCTTACCTGTGGGCAACTTGTGGATTTGCCGCGACATCCTGAGGCCGCCTGGCACCTCCTGGGGCAGGACGCAGCCCTGGCCTTGCACCTCGCCGGACATGGGTGACCTGATACCTGAAATGCAAATTTTGGGTGCAAATTAAAAACTTTTTTTGTAAGAGCCCAAAGAGGAATTAACTTTGCAGTGGTTAATTCTGCTCCTTAATCCTCACCAGTATCTGAGATATGTTAACATTGGTTCCTGCATTTTTGCACCGTGGAGGCCATGGGCGCCCTCACACCTGCGGGAGAGGGACAAGGCAGGCGGCTGGGCAGGGCTCCCGGGGCCCCAGCGCCGGCAGGGAGCAGCGCCYGGTGCAGAGCGGGGGGGCACGCACATGCTCTTCGCCCTTAGCGAAGGGGGCTGAAGCGCCTTAGCGTAAAGCTCAGTGAAACCGGCCCAGCCGACACTCAGCAGCTCACTCACCCGCAGGAGGTTGGGCTGCGCCCGTGCCCTGGGCCTGGGGGATCCTGCTCGCTGCAGACAGCAGAGATCATGTTG
>NW_028186149.1:12969795-12972349 GCF_003343005.1 Rhea americana
CAGGCCAGGCCAGGCCAGGCCAGGCCAGGCCAGGCGCGCGAGGAGCCCAGGAAACGCTCGCACCTCTTCTCCAGCCTTGGCTGGCTCCAGCCTGCAAAGGGCTTAGGCTTAAAAACAGCAAAAGACTCACACCTGGGGAAGCACATCAGGTGCTGAGTAACGATGGCAAAAGCTGGGCCTGAACTGCTCTCAAGTTCACCCATCGGATACAGGCTTCTTAAGCCACAGTGCTCCCCCACCCTTGTGTATTATCACTGTTGCTTATTTTCATTTTTATATCTGATTAATTCKGTTCCCTGCAACATTAGATGTGCACCCCCAATGTTAAACATTAAAAAAAAMYTTKRWTTTTTTTTTTTTWAAAGACTATTTTTTGCTGCTACATCCTTAACTAAAACAAAACCAAAACAAAACACTTCTTCCAAAACTTTTCTTCAAAATGCAGCGCTAACTTAGGTAGCRTGAACCTGGCTCTTCTGCAAAGAGYGACTGCGGCCGGCGGGGAGAGGGGGTGCCCCGGGAGGGCGGCAGCCCGCAGGGTGCTGAAGCAGCCGCTGCGYGGCCAGGTTCCTCTGCACCCCAGCAGCTGACGTTTGTGCCTCACGCTGCTGGAACAGGCCGTTAATTACGCTTTGAAATAGCCATATATTTTTTTTCCTCTTAGGGGATCTTACAAACCGGCCTTGCGCTAACAGTGTCTGTGGTTTGCCGTAACCTCTCAGAATAATCACTGCTTCCATTGAACTTATGCCAGTTGTTTTGTTAAACTAAATTGAGAGAACAGGGCCTGTATTCACTCTCGAAAGACAAGAGATTGCCCTGTGATTTGGGGAAATCTTGATTGCTTGCAGAAGAACAAATGAACAAGGCAGATATTAACTTCACACCTGACTTCAATTTCTTTGAGAAGCAGTGGAGACATGTCCAGTAGGAGGAAAAAAAAAAAAAATCTACTGAAAACTCATAAGCCACCTATGAATAGTGTAATTTTATTGTGCTGTAAAAGCATCAGCTGGTTACTGAAAACAAAGAAGCAATGAATGCAGGATCAGTCCTTCATTCAAAAAAAAAAAAAAAGAAACACCTATGAATAGTGTAATTTTATTGTGCTGTAAAAGCATCAGCTGGTTACTGAAAACAAAGAAGCAATGAATGCAGGATCAGTCCTTCATTCAAAAAAAAAAAAAAAAAANGAAAGGCTTCAAATAGCCTCTAAAAGACTGGGCTGATATGCATGTGACTTGCGTATTTTGGGACATCCTGTGCTATTCATTCCACTGATGCATTTGATAGGTAATTATATCAGCAATATCAAGATGCTGATACAAAATACGGGAAGTCTTGCACTTTTTCGCTGCGGAGCGTGTCCCTCGCTACTGAGCTCGCCGCAGACTTGGAATCCGCGGCAATCATTCRAAAGCTGTGGTTGGTATTTTAGTGCTTATGAAACACTTAAAAATTATTATTCTTGCTTCATCAGTTAGTCTTTTTAGGTGGACTGAAAAAAAACGTACTGCAAATGAGCTACTATTCTTATTTGTTGTTTTAAGAAGGGTAAGCACTGAAGTATTCAAATGGAACAGATTATACCTTTAATTACATCCAAACAGGATGCTGAGCCGATTTTTCTATTTTCTGTTTAATTGCTGTAGTTCAAAAAGATATTGCAAATTTGTAGATGAATTATTTAAGCATAGCCTTCCTGCCTCCGTGTTTACTGGAGAGCTCAGAACCCCCTCCCCCCCCATGAACTTAAAGGGAAAAAATGCCACTTCCTTCTTCAAGAAAAAGTTTGAATAATAAAAAATCTTAGAGGAAATGTTTTAGCTTGACAAATGTTTTATACTTGCCGGTGGCAGCTAGCGGCCGTCACAGGACCTGCGGGCGTCGTGGTGGCTGCAGCCTCGCCGGGCTCCCGGCCGGCACGCGGCGTCTCCGGGGGCCGGCCCGAGCCAGCGCTCGGCCGCCTGCATCGCCGTTCTCCTGCACACAAAACGAGAATAACGGAAGCACACACAGTTCATCACTTCCTAAACTAAATAGACTCCATTTTGTGTGCGTGTGCGTGTGTGTGTATATCATTCACCGTATATATTTAGAATATGTACTGTGACATTACAGCCAGCGATAAATCCTACTCTCTTACTATATGTGTTATTTGCTGCAACATTAAGCTCGATAAGAATTTTATATGTAACTTGTACCAAAACTAAATATATTGTAGAAGTGACGCACAGCTGTAAACGAGAGCGTGACTGCCCCAGTCAGCACAGGCGAGGGCGGCAGCTTGCGTGGCGAGTCTTTTGCGAACAATCGCAGAYTTTCCAAAGGATCAGCCAGATAATTACATTTTTAATGATGTTTTTAGAAAACAGCACTCTTCGGAGGGGCGGGGGGGCCCTCTGGCACCGCAGCCACAAGTTAAACCCGCGTGCGGCGGCGGCGCGCGGAGGCCGGCGCCCCGGGGCCGGGAGAGCTGCAACRCTGGGGCACGGGCGCCGCGCGCCAGGTAACGCCGACGCTGGCGGACGTTTATGAAAGACGAGTTAAAACG
>NW_028186149.1:12977699-13120274 GCF_003343005.1 Rhea americana
CCCCCCAAGTGGCTCCCCTCCAACTTCATAACCCCAATTTATTTTTGACATTGCACCATAAGACTGAAATGATTAATCTGTAATAGATTATCTCACAAATCTGCTACAGAAGAACAGAGGATGTGATTTGCTCAGGATTTGGCACACTGGCGATGGCATGTCACAGTGAAATGTTTAATGAATACTGCACAACAGAAAAATAAAATGGGGAGAAACTCAGCATATTGGAGATGGGCTTTTCTATAAAGGCAGCGGTGCGAGGGAACTCATCTTCCAACAGTTGTGTCGATCACCGAATGCTGAATTTCTTACTAGTAATTGAGCAAATCATTTCCATCAACTTTCCAGAAAGACTTCTCTAATCTTAGGTTCAACACAACCTACCTCGAACTTGCTTTTCTGAAGTGCTAAGCACCTATTAAATAAGAATGAGGCGTTTACCCMACCTTTTGGTTGCCACTGGGAGGTCACAGGATGTATGTTACAGAAGTGCAAAGTGTAGTTATTTGTGGGAAGTGCCGCATGCCTGGGGGAAACGCAAACAGCTAGATGACTACACCACCTACTTGTGCTACTGACTGTTCACCTTGATTTCAGAGAGTAAAGGATGTTTGTAAGGAACTTGCTGCATAATTTACTGCACCTTAAAACACCATTGGTAAATCTGAGCCCATGGAACCCAGTTAAAAAAAGGCAAATATATTTTTTCTGGAAGATGAGTATCTCTTGTAGTAAACTTAAAAGCCAAAAGTTCTCAAAACAAAATCAGAGTAATGTCTAGGTAACAGGCATTTTCTGGTGACACTGACAATGTAGCTGAAGGTTAAAAAAAGTTACTTTCCTTTTCTCTCATTTTAGAAATTGCTTAGGAATACTAGAAACTTGAGGAAAACAAAATCTCTCTTGTCTGTCTGACCTTGGCCAAATGCTGAAGAGCAATCACCCACTTCAGAGCGAGACTTCGCAAATGGCAGGCAGGGTAAAGCGGGGCTGTATCGTTATTGCCATTCAATGGCACCTTCCTGCTGCTAACCCCCCAATTTTCTTTTTGCAGCCTCTCACTATTTACTAAGTAGCTTGAGCTAAATATGATTCTCTAACTCCTATTTTCCCCGTCTTCAGGGAGATTTACCTGTGAGTCCTGGCTGTCCTTTCTGGCCTCAGAACTTGAACAAAGATCTCCTCACGGTAACAGCGTTGTCAGCAATGCCTCTTCCYGGGACCTGCAGGGACTTCTCCTTTGGTAGGTTCTGCCAGTCTTTAGCCTCCTCTTTTGGGCCAGCAAGGGTCTCCGGCTCTAGGCACTTAGGCCAGAAGTGAAGCCAACTATCCCCTTTGAGTGAGCTACCAAGCAGCAGCTGCCTTTAAATAGTCAATCCAAAGCAAAGGTGCAGGACAGCAACATCTCTCATGGAAGTATAGGAGRCTGGTGGCAGTCCATGGGCAAAACCCCACTGACAAGCAGTGGCTAGGAGGTGTCTGAAATAGTCCAGGGTACTGTCCCATGAGCCAGGTCTGCTAGCTGGACATCCTTGACAGATAACACCAAGACAGCTGTATGCAGTTATCTCTACAGCCTATCAAAAGAAGATGGAAATACTTTCATATTAGGGTGGCTTTTTGGCCCAAACGTGGACTTTGTTTCTTTATGTGTGGTGATGACAACTTTTTTTCCTTTTATCCAACAGTCAAACAGACTCCTGCTTGCCTGGAGAGTGCTGACGCAATCTAACCTTTGTAGCAATACACAACATAGCAATGAGCAACAGCACAAGAAAGCAAACAAGTCCAAGGAAAGAGGGGTGCTGCTGCCACCAGTTCTTCCCTCTGTTCAGGCCCTGCTCTCCCCTAGCATAATCAGAATTTGTGTCTTTTCTTCCCAGTTAACCGAGCTCCAGGGACAGGCTCCATTTTGTCTCTCTGTTGGGCCACCCTTTCAGGGAGGTAATTTAGGCTTTGAAAGTGTACTTCTTGGGGATTTTTGACTCAGGAGATAGAAAAGATGGCATTAACAGCTAAACTTCAGAGCGAAAAAAATGATCTGCCAAACAGTACTTGATGCTTTCTGGGGCAGTGATGCTATTTTTTTCCAGGTCATTTTGTGAGTATTGCCACATCTATTTATTGTCTCCCTGGCTACCTCTTGGCCCTCCTGACCACAAGCTGAGGTCTCACCCTGCAGTGCAGGGATGGAGATGGGGTGGAGCGGAGAGCACAAAGGTAGGGAGTCTCATGCAGCTTAAATTTGCTCTGCTGGGTTTCACACCTCCAGTGGGAAATACCTGTGTCTTACAGCCAGAGTGCTCAAAGCCACTGCCTCAGAGCATGAGTTGGGGCAGGTCTAGGGTGCAGATCTGGCCCAGCAAGTGGAAGACAGCCAGAGACTCATTCCTGCCTCTGCCACGCGCTGAGATCACTGCCGGCTTCTGCACCTCCCTTCCAGCCGTGCCATAAAGAGCTGTTTTAAAGGCAGTTGTGCTTATGAGGTGTGTAACTCTTCTGAGGGTTTGGGGTCATTTCAGCATCAGGAAAATCAGACCCCAGAAGAGCTGGCATGCAAAGCAGGCATGCATGGTGCCACCACAGACAGAGCCCTGGTCCCAGGTAACGTGGAGCACCGTTCCCCCACGGTGGCCTTGGCTCCGGCGCGCTGCGAGTGGCAAAACTGATCAGCAGCTGTACTGGCTCTGTGAGAGCCGCTGGCCCATGGGGCTTCAGTGGTCTTGGTGATAAAATGTTTCTAAAACGTAAAGAGGAATGGACTATTTTCGAAACAGGCAGCCTGAGATTGGCTGGATTTCTTTCCAGAGTCCATGTTTTAATTCTTTTTTCTCTCTTTTTTTTTTTTTTTTTGGTGAGAGCCAGCGATCATAGGAATAAAGTGGTTGGATGATCTCACAGTTTATGAACTCTCCTTGCCTGTGCATTTCTAAAGGTAACAACTGTAGATGCTGAGATGTCTGCACTTYGGACAAAATAAATGATGTAATAGTAATAAGAGAATACAGCCATAACAAACCCACTAAATTTCCATAAATAAAGCCTCACCCATTAAATCACTAATTATTATTCCAATTCTGATCTTCAGTTACTCAAAATGAGCTGTTTTAAAAAAGGATTTGTTAGTCTAAAGCAATGTTAAAACATATGTCCAAAAGTAATACATTGGTTTACTGTGGAACAATCCTTCTGTTATTACAAGAAAATTAGGACAGGAAAAATAAACCTTATCCAGTGAAATCAGCCATATGAGAGAAGAATCCTTTTGAAACTCCCTCCCAGAAATCCCAACCTGAGTGCTGAATGAGGTAGACAGGCATTAATGAGCAGGAGAGCAGTCTTCCCTGGATTCCTGCCCCCRTAATGCAGCAGAACTACAAATGGACGGGCATGAAAGAAATTACAGATTCGTTACAGATATCTGGTGCTTGGTGCCTAAAAATTTAGTTCAAGAGGCCTCTCATTCTGCATACAGAAGTGAATCAACAGCAGAAGCACTTCTGACCTGCCTGAAGATTTTTAGCATTGTCTCAACTTTTAATTTTTCAAATTAAAATCTTTCCAGGCTAATAATTTTCTGTTCTTAGATTTTATTTACTTTTTAAACTCAAACTGTATAAATTTCAAATTTGTCAAATGACTGGACAAAGCAGTGTTAAAAATTGAACTGCACTAATTACTAGCTGAACAGCATAAAAAGCTCTGAATAAATGTCAGTCTAGGAGATAAGAGCTTATCTTAATCTAATGACTCCGCAGACTTAATTTGTCAAGCCAGCCTAGTTGATGAAAAACAGGCTTCTATTCTCCAGCATTAGCAGCCACTTCTTTCCAAATCTTTGAAGTTGGACAGTAATACCATCAGTGTCATCCTGCAAAAATCTGGTGACCAAGCCAATTTCATTCCTATTGTCCTGTTACACTAATCAAAGTTGTTTTACCGGTCTTGGTCTTCAGTAGGTGAAAATGAAGCCAATTTATTTTTACATTTGTTATATTTTGGGGTAATCACTCTTAACTCCACTTCTTCCCCTCTCTCAACAGTGTGTTATTAGTTGCAGTGCTCTTCTGCTATCAGAAAGCAAGGCTTTTCAGCAGGCCTCCACAGACAGCATAGTGCTATCCCAGGAAAATTCTGCAGTGCAGGACAAAATATGCAAGTGTGTGTGTTTATTTGTATAGAGAAGAATAATTGTGAACTCAGGCAGTGAATCTGATCTTAAAAGATAATTTTAGGTTTTGAAAGTTCTTTGCTAAAGGAGCATTTGACATATTTAGAACTAAATGCACCAAATGTTCATACTATTTGGACAAAGGGGCTTAATAAAGAGAAAAAAGAAATTGGCAGCAGTTAATGTTTCCAGTTCCCCACTCTTTAGCTAACCCTTCTAATGGGGATCTGGCCAGCCTTTTTATGCACAGTGCCCCATTTCAAAGGATACCATTTAAGCATGGTATCCTTCATCCCAGTCCTAATATTTAAACAGGGATATGTTTGGGTTAGAGGAGTTACTTGGGAGGCAAACTTTATTCTTATGATACCCAGGAAGATTACAAGTTAGAAAAAGTTAAGAAAAATAATAGGGTTAAGGTGTGACCTATTGAGGCAAATTATAGAGGCCGGGGTCAGACCTGCCTGCTGCTCTGGCCTCTGTTACCATTAACATTATTAACTCTATTGACATTAAATATATCGAGCTGGATACTCACTCTGTTGCACTCTTTTTTTTTACAGCAGTGTAACTCCACTGACTGCAGTAGAATTACGCTGGCATGTAACCAGTAAAATAGAGTGGAGAACCAGACACTTTTTTCTAGTATTACTTCAAAACTGCTGATGCCCAGACATCATGCTTCCAAATCCCACTCTCCTCACCTCTGCCTCCCTAGACTGGCAGGAGGGCAGGGGTCGGAGGCAGCAACTCACGTGCTCAGTGCCAAAAATTTTGGGAACCTTTGGAAGCATTTCACTGTCTGGTTGTGATCACTCTTCTGGATAATACAGAGTGAATCTGTCAGATTGTTTACAAGTGGTTTGTTCTTTAGGCAGAAAAAGCTGCCTCCCCCCAAATCCAGCCTTGACAGGACTGCAAGAGGAYTGTGTAGGTCACTTGATGGCACATCTACACAAGTATTTAGGAGCAGGCCCACTCACGTGTCCTGTTTCAAAGGCTACTGTGTGAGCATGGTCACCTATTTCAGCATCTAGGTCCTCCTGGGTATGATGGGAKTCAGAAGCCAACCCTTTAGCAGCCAAAGCCTTTGAGCCCCTGCAGGCTGGCCATGTTTTCTAGCAGGGCCTCACACACAGCGATGTAGCTCCTCCGATCAGGAACACAGAGAGGGCAGGAGGCAGAGTGGAAAGCTTGGCATCTGCAACAACATTAAACCTGAAGTTGTAATTTCTGCAGCTTGATTGGGTTCTGCATCTAAAGTATACAATGGCATCTTTCAATACCCTAGGTAGCACGCCACTGCTTATGACTGTTTGCTGTCAGCTGAGGTTCATAACACCTTTTCTTTCCTTTTCCACCAACAAATTAGGCAAAGGAGCAGAGTAGTGCCATGTAAAGCCCTCGTGGTTCCAAATGTGATAGGGAAAGAC
Organism: Rhea americana; assembly: GCF_003343005.1. Taxonomy (NCBI): domain Eukaryota; kingdom Metazoa; phylum Chordata; class Aves; order Rheiformes; family Rheidae; genus Rhea; species Rhea americana. The sequence continues at coordinate 12,983,304 of NW_028186149.1, forward strand.
AAGGCTGGTGAATAAGKTAGATTTCCACAGATATTTAAGTACCTCTGGATGCATTTCAATGTTTGCTTAAGATTTTTTTCTAAGCTTCCAGGCTCCTTGTTGCCAMCAGGAGCTAGGAACACATGGGCTTTTGAAAATCCCAGACCCTGAAACATACTTAAGCGCTGTTGCCTGTTGCCTATTGCTCCCTGAGATCTAGACAACTAAAATCTTTGAAAGTATTGGGCTGTAGTCAGTACCTATCTGACCCTCTAAACACAAATATCTGGTGCATGTTTGGAGTATGGTCTGCAAGCTTGAGGACTCATCTGACCAAAACTTAAATTATATCCATTGATTTCATCGTGGAAGTGACRGTCCACTCTTAAACATGCCAAATTCATTTATGTTAGGGCTATGGCCTGAAATGTTTGTGTTTTTTTGTTTTTTTATTATTTTAAGAATTAACAAATCCTCRTTCCACCTGCTCTGAGCCAGAGTTTAAATCTACAGGCCGTTTCCAATGCAAGTTGAAACAGAAAACGACCACACCAAAGTGAAATTTTCAAAGTGACATTTGAATCCGCTCTCTGATGAAATTCCACCTGTTGATCCAGTCAAATGATTGTAGTCTCCATGGGTCCATCCTGCAAAGTCTCCTTSACTGGCTTATTACTACAATTCTTCAGGTGCACTGTGACCGTCTTTCAATAGACGACAGGTTCCAGCTAACTAAGTGGAAAAATGAAAACTCCCAGAGATGAAATCCTAGTCCTTGTGAAAGCTATGGCAAAACTGCCATGGATATCAGAGTCCACAYGTATCTTCGGACATTATCTCAAGTTTGAATTTCCATTTGAATYCTGACTTCCTGACTCTCTGCAACTTTGACTTAGAATAAACCAGTTCATCACCCTTTCCTCAGTATCTTAAGCTTTGAAGGGGCGGTCTCACAAAGGAGTCAAGCCTTTAGGGGTGGTGTACTAGGATCCAGCTGGCTTGGGTTAGACTGTCTATAATCAAACAAAGATATTCCAGAAGACTTTGTAGTCTCAKGGGTCTCTTGCCTCCTTCCATGCCTTCCAACATGCCTTCTACCACCTACTCCTACCATCCTATGAAAAATTTACCTGCTCCAATCTGCAAAGGTGCCCTGCCATTTTGGAGTGTAGCCTACAAGGACAGCAAATGCTAAGGAAAACTAAAGCCTTGTGAAAGAACAAAGTTGAATGCTTTCTTACAGGAAGAATGTTGTGACATTGGATCTGAGGGCTATGGATTCAGACCAATTTGACTAGCGAAGTGGAATAACTCAAATCTAAACACAGAAAGGAGCCTGCCATAGTGAGATACAGAAGTAGGGAGTCAGCTGTCAAGCTCGAGATTGGTCTTAATGAAATATAGTGCAGAAAAGCCAATAATGAGCTAAGGCCTACAGTGAGGCTTCGGCTAGCTGGAGTCACTTAGCTTGGCAAACTGAACTCCCCACGCTGGCACCACTATTGGAGACACTACAAGAACAGCCTATTGAATCAGGATTTCCTTCTTGATCTGCAACAGCGTATCAGTTCTTACGCCTTGTATGTGGGTGCACGGCAATATGTGCTAACTTATATGTCTTGCATGGGTTTTAAATGGTCTCTAACTATAAAAGTTAATGGCTTTGATGCAGCATTCCTAAAAGGAAGTGTTTGTCAATTCTGCTGTWAGTGTTTGAGCTCAACAGTCTTAACTCAATTTGTCAGATAAGAGAAAAACATGTTGGCTTATATTTATGATTTATCACTTCTATCTTAGCACTAGAGATGTTTGGAGAAAAAACAACTCTTTATTTTGTGTTTTGCTTTGCATTGYTTTTTAATCCATACAAGCCTTGCCAGGAAAATCTGTAACACACCTATACAGTGTCAAACCTGCTGTGGAGAGGACATCTGGAAAGCACRGAGTCCAATATTATTATTTTTGATAAGTCAAATATAGCTGGGAAAAGCAGAGATTTGAAGAYAGGTAAGAAATGGAGAGGAGTCTGTGGTGAAAATCTGAGGCYCATGCAGTAGCATGGCACTGGTCAAGGTAAGAGACTCTGCTAGACTCCGGGGAGCAGTGATACCTGCTACTTCATATGGCTCTTGGGCATATTCAGGATTCTTAAGCTGAGATGGAAAAAGGGATAAGCCTGGATCCTCAAATAACTAACAAAAGCACAAAAGAGCAAAGAAACTTGTAGTGAGTAAAGAAAAAGAAAGGATACAAGCTATTTGTTTGAGGGAAAAAAGGACTAGATCACTTCAGGAATCCCAGTGCTTAACTGCCTTCGATTAAAATCCTCACAAAGATCCCTCTGATGACCTGGGGCAATGTAAGTGCATAGGTGACAGGTTGGTAATCAACTCTCTAGCAGCACCAAAACAAGATGTACAGTCTTGATAATTCCACCATATGCTTATGATTGGCTTTTGAGACCAATAAAAGCATCGGGCCAAAGCAACTAGAAAACAGTTTGGGTTAATTTCAGTGGTGTGAAAAATAAGTGCACACTTATTTTTGTCAGTCAGAARGAGAGCAGTGCACCCACAATTCAGGTTTCTACAGATTCCTCTCTTCAGTCTAACATGTGAGGAGAAGACACATCCATGCTCTGCAACTCCTTTGATTTCTCCATTCCTTAGTGTTGGCAGCGACTGCATGAAAGAATTTCAGGAGAGCAGCAACATTTCTGGAAGGGTTGTTGCTATCATGTACAACTGATAGAGATATGTCTTTGAAACTCACCTGCAAAGGTCCACAGAGGGCTGCTGAAAAGTTTGCATTAGCCTCTTGCTTTTATAATACTTCTGTGTGGAGTAGAGAATGARATGGAGATGGTAACTTTGGCTTCCCCCATGTTGACGGCTCTCTCTCCTTTCATTTCGGAATTGCTAAGTGCACACCAAAGTTTTTCYACTTCTCTTGTTTCAAAGGGAAACTCCATGCACCCGCAAGTACCAATAACTACTTCCTCTGGTCTCCAYGAGGTGTTCTTTGCTCAAACACCTTCCGTGTACTTTTCGGAAAATGAGGCAGATAATATGGGAAGAGGAATAGCTGCACTGATTCTTGGGACTAACAGAAAAGGTACCCAGTTAAAGGACTTAGCGGGGGGCCTCAGATTTGCTTGCAGAGTCCCTGTGTGTCTTTTCTTGCGATCAAAGCGACTGTGAGAAATTGCAGTTTTCAATTCATTTTTTGCATATGGGAGAGAGGATAGCTTTGTGCAATGGCTGTTTAAAAATACTTCAAAAGAACTTGAATCAGTCCATGGCTGTGCTATATACAAATTAAAATAATTGATTTTTGGCAGCCTTTTAGGAGATCTATAAATTAAAGGGATCACGTTTCTGATACATTTTGGGGGCCTTTATTTTATGTTGACTTTCAGAGTGCCCTCCCTCCTAGAGCTGGAAGTCAGCCACCAGAAGAGTGCTTCTCACTTTCTTTTGCTCTGCTCTCCTGTCACAGGAGTCATCAGGTCTCCTTCAGGAGTGCCCATGGTCACTGTGGGTCCTGGCCCCACGCCAGCTCTGCACCCTTCCCTTTCATTTCTGCTTTGGGAACTTTACACGGAGAAATAAAAGCTGTTCAGAACCCAACCAGAACAACCCGGCTGGAGAGTTAGTTCCCCTCCCTCTTTCTCCATCAGTAGAAACTGATACCCGCACCCAGCTTGTGTTGCACCTGGGCTGTCCCCATTCTGTGCACTGATGGCAATAAGTTCAGCTCTGCCTGTGATGACCTAAAAATAGCTCTCAATTAACATTGCATTTCAAGAATTGGAAAATTTCCCAGAAGTCCATTCTTTTTTCCTTTTCTGTTTCATTACATTTTACAGTAATAATACACAAGCCTGTAGAAAACATGACGGGTAATGAAAAAATGTAATTAATATAAGCAGTGTAAAGCATTTTTTTTTCCCTCTGTTGTCCTTGCAGAAAATTACTGCTTTAAACTGAGCAGGATGTGAAAATGCATAAAGCAAACAGTAATATGCTGTGGTTTGTAAATATCTTATGCAAAATAGTTAAGTCAACTGCTGTTTATTTTTCTTACTTTGTGTCACAAGCTCTTACTTTCTTTTGTTCATTACTTCTTTCATTTGTTCTTTTTTTTCCCAGCTTGCTTTCTTTTATCTAAAGGAAGCCACTGAATTAACCATATTTTTCCTACTACAGCTAACTCAATCAAATGTATAGGACAGGCTACTCTGTCTCTTCTTACCACCTCCTCCTGTTTGTTGGCTCTGAAATGCAACACCCACWGCAAAAGTGTGATGAGTTAGGACCTCAACATACTAAGGATCTAGTCTCATTGTTTAGGGATTAAAAAAAGAAAAGCATCCTTTTAGCCCATAAACAAACAAGCAATTACCCCAAATCCTGCAACAGCATTGTTACAAACTAGCATTTCTGACTGTTGCTGCAGGATCCTGTAGTATTTTCATAAGGCTGCCTAATCAGAGTTTTGGAATGGGCTGTGAGCAATACGCAGTCAAAATTAACGAAGATGGCACGGTATATGCCAGCTCTCCTTGGGATATTTCTCTCTGGCTATCTGTAGAACTTGTAATATCCAGTGATATCTGAAGGTCACCGCAGAGTTTCTGCGCTGCAATACAAAACAGCATTCCAAACACATCTTCTGTGGCCAGACAAGAAACTGCTTATGGTTTATTTTCCCTCCCCCCGCTCCCTGCAGCTGACATCCAGCATTAGTTATTGTTTATTTTTGTCTTGTTCCTGGTTCTAAAGGTTTCCCTTACGGCCCTGCTTTATGTGAACTTTCAGATATCACTCGGGGCCTCTCTGCCTCATCCCCTCTGATGCAGGCGGCTCCCCTGTGAAGGTAGGTTTCCCCAGCCGAAGCTCTGCGCCTCTCTCCTGTGGCATTCTGTGCAGCCATTTGGAGTCCCAGATGTAGGAAATGAAATAATCCACGCTCATACAGTCATGAAAGTGCCCATCTGGCACACAGGAACATCACGCATTGGAAGCACACAAGCGTGAGCTCACTTTTGTTATGGCATTTCATAAACAGAGATGCAGCGAGCCAGCAAGTAAGGTCCTTTGGATAATAACAATCGCTTCCACCACACATTGTGTTTAAAACATAGCAGAAGAAAAAATCAAGACAAACTGGAAAGATTTGTTCTGAGGCTTCTGAGGAGAAATTTCTACTTATAAACGTTTTTTCCCAGTGGCCTGCTGTACTTACATCTCTCTGGCTCTCTCGCGCTCTCGCTCGCTATGTAGATGTAAGACAATGGTGACACTTGAAATGTAGCCAGTTAACTCTTGGTTAGCTCTGAAAGCTCTTCTTCCTCACTGCTCTGTTGAAAAGAAAGGAAATATTAGATCATACTTACAAAAGTGAGTTCTATAAAAACAAATTGCATGTTACTGCTTTCTTATCACTACATAAAACTCACAGAAACAGTCTAATAAATGACCTCACCACTCAGTTTTGAAGTATATAAATTAAAGACAGCAACAGATAAGTCAAGAGAGATTAATGTACAGTGAGTGTGCCTGTATATGTGTGTATGCATGCCTGTATGTGGATATACCCATATGCTGTTGATATTCAACCTCTGGAATTACAATTAGAGGAAAAGGCAGATGTATAAATTCATCTTGCTGGGCAGTGTATATATGTTGCAGTAGTGTCTGATTAATTCAGGACTTGAACACTATTTACTCCAAGACACAAGGTTTCTACAGGGATATGTTGTCTAATAAAAGGGTGGAATACAAGGAAACAATGAACAGCCCAAAATGATGGACTAAGTTCAATACCAGTAAGTAAAAAGCAAGGTTATTTATATTATTTTAGCTTTGTAAAGTAATTGAAAAAAGACACCCTAGGCATTTTGTTGGATGTTGTTGCATGCTGTAAAAAAAAGCTTGGGATATATTAAACTTCTGGAAAAAACACCATTAGCCCTCATAACAGTGCTAGATCTTCAGTGGGATTGCTCCTCAAAGGGGTGAGATTTTTAGGGTCAGGAAAGAGCAGAGAGGGGTGTCATATCTCCTGAAGCATATCTGGAAAAACATGTTCCTTCCAAGTGGGGGCCTGAGTATGCCAGGGGCAATGGCCACTCTATGGTTTATGATCATTATAATTTATGGATAATAGTAAAAGAAAATAGTCTCTGCATTTTACATGAGCCATTTTTGTATTGTACTTGGCAAACAATATCTGGTCCAGTGTATTTTAAATACTAAATGCTAAGTTGGGAAAACAATGAGATGTTTGTAAATATGATAGACCATTACAATATACTGCTTCTCATTTGAAAAGTCATTTGTGCAAGAAATGATTATTGACCCATGATATGTAAATGATTGAAATGCAGAAATTAATATTTGGGTCAACTCATGTATTTTTCAACCATGAAATGAAAAGCTCAGTATTCACATTCCAGTTCATACATGAAAGCTTTACAGCACTATTACTTGGCTATTGTATTAATTTATTATTGTCTTAGTTAATGATATACAGAGTTATATCTCTACTTTCAGACTGATCAAACCATTGCTATGCCATACTGACGTTTCAGCCCAGGAATATCCCTTATTCTGGACTCTTCTCATCCTAGTGACAATAAGCCAAATTCACAGTCGAGGTAAGCAGCACTGCTTGCCATATAGCAGWGTTTGGCTCTAGCACATCCTGAATGTCATACGTGCAGGACTACTGCACCGCACCTCTTCGAACTGTTCCCACTGGGCTTCCTTCTCATCTCATTCACATCAGCTTTACACCACTGTGATGCTACTTATTTACTAGAGTTACTCCATGAGTATAAATAAGCGCAGCATGAGAACCATCAGCTGCATTTGTTACTGTAAGATAGTTTTCCTTCTGCACYGGCAGAAGTACACGTCAGCACACGTCAGCCCCTCCAGCTCAAGCTGACTTACGTTACAGAGAATATGGTGCTCACAAGACATGCGAGGTCTTCAGCCCAGAGACTCAGGTTCTCTCCTCCTCCCTAGAAGTGGCCCCAAGACCYGGAGCAGCAGCACTTCCAGCCTCTGCCCGTGCTGCCCTGCTCAGTGCCCGTGGCAGTGGGACGCTGGCCCTGCGAACCTGCGAGGAGCCCTGGCTCCGGCAGCCGCTCRTGCACAGACGCTCTGATGGGCTTGGCAGCGAGGGGCAACCTGTGAAAGCAAGAGCTGTGGCATGGACTGCTCTTGGGCTACYCTCCATTACAGTTTATTTCCACTGGCTATCAAGCTTATCCGGATTGACTCTGCTTTAAGCACAAAAAGCCAAATAATTCATTAATATTCTACAAACTGTGTGCTCCGCCTTCATGGATTTTTAAACAGAAGTACACACTGTGTCATTCTTYGTGCCATGAGTCCACTCGATGTGGACTCCTTAATGAGATGTACAATTTAAATAGAAATAAGTGCATGAGTGAAGCACGTGTACAGTGATATTGGTGATAGAGAAAATGAATGGAGAATGGGCAGAATAATACAGATAATACTAAAAAGCAAAGCTCAGAGTTGTATCAGAATTAACCCATGAAACACAGCACGTTTCATGAAATGGCTGTTGTATGTTCTAACAACTACAGTGACTCAAACGAATTAGATGGAGGTAGCATTGCACGAGGACTGCCGCCGGGTTCATCTCGGCTCGGCACTGTGCATATTGCTGACTTCTCCGGCGGCCTGGTTGGGTGTCTCAAGCCAATAAGGTGACAATTATGGTGGCCCCAGCCAAGGGCGGCCTCGGTTTACCTTCACTAGTATGAATAAGCTAAAAATTTACCTCTAAGTCTGAGAGCAAAACTAACTGCAGAACGTAAGACGCTCTGAACATGTCAGGGAATTTGATGGGAATACCTTGGAATAAACACAAACAGTTTAGATAAAGCCCCCATTTTAATTGTATCAATTCTGCCAATTAATGATAATGGAAGAGCGGTCCAATTAGCTAAATAGCTAATAGTTTTATCAAGCAGAGGCTGGCAATTTAAAGCAAACAAATTCTTTCTAATTTTATCCGCTTGCACACCAAGATGTTTAAAGGATAATGGGGGATCCAATAAAGGATATTGCTCAAATAGAGCTACATTTAAATCGCCTAATGGCTTTAAGAGTTTTACCCCAATTAACAAAGAAGAAACATGAACATTCAGTGATTTCCAGCACAATATCTAAAACCATCATTAAAAAAAGAATAATGTATTCCCCAACTAAAGACAGAACGGAAAACATCACTGACATTTCCCTTAAAAATACTGATTTCTCCTAAAACAAAGGCTCCACTGTAGCAGCAAAAGTGTCAGAGAAAAAGGACTCTCCTGTCTAAGTCCTAGTATATAAATCATCTTCAAACTATGGTCATTAGTTTTAAAATAACTGTGGATTTGAATAAAGGAGATTGACCTATCTAACATATTTAAGACCAAATCCGACTGTTACCTAAATCTGAAATAAGTTAAGGCTATTGAAGAGAATCAAAAGCCTTTTCAAAAATCAATACTCAGAACAAATTCCTCATGATCATAATTTTCAGGATAAAAAATCCATTAAAATGATGTCTTTGATTGCTATTAATGAAGCAATCTGGAACAAATCCAGAATGATCCATATGGATAATCAAATCTCTCATTTTCTCACATTTTAGGGGGCCCAGATTTGGGGTCTGATTTACGAGACAGTGATGGATGAAAGGCACGTTTCCTTCAGACCCTGGGCTGCCCAGTCTGGACAAGTCTGTGCCAGTGGATGGCACAGTCTTGAAAGGGATCTAGAGGAGAAATACCCTCACATGCTCAGTGAAAGAAGAGCTCAAATAAATCAGCTTCCAGTATTCACCACAGATCTCCAAATACCTCTGCTCCTCTGCTGATGTTGTGGAGGCTGTTGCAGGCTGCAGTGAYGGCCGAGCTGCTGCTGTAGAGGTGGAGAAGGGTGCTTCTGATGGGAAATCTCAACAGACTTAACTCAACAGTCGGGACCATGTGAGTGAAGCAGGTTTCATGGGGGAGYTGTTGCTGCGGGGTGTGCACAGGTCCATCTCCTATGGCTTTTGCTTTGCTTCCGTGACTGCTGATCAGACACAGCTGCTCCAGAGCCTGCTGGGTGGAAGTGGTGTGTTCCTAGGAGACCCGCGGTGGTCTTTTCTGTAACAGTCCCCTCTTTTGAGGCTACGCTTTCCAGACAGGAGAGTCCAGCACCTCACCCCTCAGCAGCCAACTTTAGGGCCTGTTCCTACAACCAGTCTCTCCATCTGCTAGCTACCAGTCCCTTCCTGGCATGCCCTGCACGCTTGGCCTCCCTTTCTTCCAACTCCTCTTGCCCCTGTGTCCCCTGTTGCTGGCCCAGCAGCTCTCTTATCTGGTGCCTCAGCTTCTCTTTGGGGCAACTTGCAAAGGTGACACCTCTATTCTGGTTGCCTGGGAGTGGCTGAAAATGCACTGCACATGCCAGCAGCAGATTTTGAAAATTTCAGGAAAAAAAAAATTGTGCTAGAAAATAGAAAAGATGACATAGTTCTCTTTCATGATTTTGCTTTTTTGTTGCCTTTGGGGCATCTCTCTAGGGTAGGCATCCACCTCCTTCACCTTCCCTTAAAATCTGAGTTGCCTATGGTCTGGGAAATGTCACATCCTACATAATGCTCCTGGGCCCATGTCATAGGGCCAGGATTTGGCCTTCAGTCTCTGAGCAACAGTGATTCAGTCAGAATTCAATAAAGTGCTTGTGTTATATGAACCGTGTAGGAATCGATTTTTATTTGAAACCAAATTTTAGGTTTCAAGTAAGAACAAAAAAAAAAAATTAGATATCAGGTCAATATGCTTTGTATGGGTATCACATTAGGCCAGAAACATACTGACTATATTACCACTGTAAATTAACTTTGAGTTAGGCTTAATTTCACAGTTGCAGCATCCCCTTCTCCCTCTAACCTACTGACTGCATACTGGGAAGTTGAAAGCTCAGGTGCTTTTTTTTTTAATATTTTCAAAAACAGCAGATGCACAATGTGTTTAGAGGGCTGATGTATATGTAAGGAATAGTTAGCAACAGAGCCATCTGTCTTTCTATCAGCTGAAACTGTATATAAAAACTTCCATCCGAACCTCACAATCAACTAACAGTCTCCTGTTGCTCCCATCCCTACAGTTCATCTCTGCATTTAAACTCCATGAAAACCTATACAACTAAAACCTACAGCTTCTGCTATGAGTGCTGTTTCTACCATGTTAGCTATATAAGGCTGTAGCAAACTCACAGGATCCAATTTCTGAAGATGCTTCTCTGTAAAAGGGTGTCCTTGAGTGACCACGGGCCATATAAATTGCTTCTCTTCCACATGACTCCCTGCAATTGGGATAGAGRTCGTTTTCTTTCCACACTTTGTTCAAWCTTGTGTGCTCAGTCTTAGGTTTTCGTTTACAACATTTTTACTAAGATCCACCTATTCCTGTACTTTGTGTCAGGTAATCACCAGTAGTGGAGGTTTAGAAATGAAAGGTCAGAGGTTGCTGTTTCAGTTGTGGCATGTACTCTCCCAGTTCCCAGCAACTTGAAGCTCAGGTAATCTCTATTTTAAGCTTGTTTGGACCAGCTGCTATCTGSGGAGGTTACAGAAACCTTCAAGCTAGTCTGGAGGCCAACTGTTGGCAACTCTTGAGAACACATGGAGACTGCCTTTATCATTGCAGAGTCCCTCTTTCTCTCTWTATATATATTTACTACTTTTAGAGGTCTGAAATGATATGTGTAACTCATCTAGACAGGTCGCATTCATTCCTCATTGCCCACAGTGCTGAACAGCTTTCCTCAAATCCTTTAATGGGCTTGAATCCAAATGGTGAAAGCAGATCAGTTACCAAGAACTGTCTGGAAGGAAAAGAGAACTGTTAGGTAAATTGGGAATATTCACAGTAGTCCACCAGCAACATCAGCATTCTCTCCTGGTGATTGGAGAGAGTGAACATTCACTGCTGAAACTTGGGTATTTGTTAGAGCAAATGTACTAAGCTGTGGCATCTGTAGGACAGCRTGGGATGGTGGAGAAGGCTCCAGAACTGACCCAAGCTTGCCAGTCCCAATCCAGCCCGGCCAGGTGTCAGCCTGGTGCATCTATGATGACTCCAGAGCACCTCTCCTACACAGAACAGACATCTCTCTTCAGGAGAAGATTTCAGGAGTATCCTTGAGACAGTCCCCTGGTGGACTCAGTGGAGAGATCTGACATCAAAAAGAAGGACCCTTTATCTATGCAGGTGCAGTGCCCAAGACAAAAGGAGCAGGCAACGCGGCAGAAGCATTCAGGGTAGCGTTTCAGCTGCCTGCACCCGCCTCGTAACAGTGCCTTGCACTGAATCTGAGGAGGCTTTTCATGATCATTACGTAGAAGAATTCTTCTACCATGAGCTCAAGTTACGAAAAGTGAGAGGATTTCATTGCTGCCAGCCAGAGTAAAAAATGGGATATGTAAAGATTTCTTCCCAACTTTATTAAGAGTCTCCACTAGTGACACTAATGGGCAACAGCAAATCACAGTCACAGTAATTTTTTTAAACACTTCTGTCATTAGTAAGCTCAGAGATGTAGACTGGAAAATACAAACACAGTTATAAATTCCATTAACTTTTCGGAAACCAAAGAAGATTTACCACAAAAGGAGAACAAATTTGCTCCTAGTTACAGTGATGTAATTCCAGGAGAGCTGACAGGGAAGCACTAACTCAAGGAAAAGAATTTGCTCTGAGCTCCGGGAATGTGTGTTAGGCTGTTCTGAATAGATATATCTATCTCTCTATATTGTGCGAAAGAAAGAGAGAAAGACTTTTTATGTTATACCCATTAAAAAGAAACTCAAACACATAGCTTATTTTTATAAATAAATGTGTTACCTGAAGAATAGGCGCACASACCCTCATTTGTATAGGATTTGGTATACATCTGTGCTCTTCGACAGATTATTCCAAACCCTGAGTATTTCATATAATTAATGTCAATATGCTTGGCTTATTTGTTATAAAAGAGAAGCATTTCTAATTAGCCTTTTTGATGTGTTAAACTTCAGTATTTCTCCTGAGTGTTTTCCTTTTTTCTTTTCTTTTTTATTTTTTAACACTCCTGCACAGAGAAAGAGACAGTGTAAGGCTTATGCACTACTTAAGTCTTACTCTGAAGTTTAAGTTGCATGTAAGTGATAACTAGGCCTCAGGTTGGCCCTCAACATTGGGTGAGTTTCACCTACTACAAGCAATGCCAGGAGTCTGCATACTATAAACTGGCCTTGTGACAAGTCAAATATTCAAATTTCCTGTTAAATTCAACCAGCACTTYGCATATTTCCATTTATTATAGTGACACATAAAGTTTAACTGAAGTAAACCTTCCTTGCCTTCACCGAACCTCTGGACRGTCTTCTGAGAAGAACAAAACCTTCACRGCAGTGACATTCAGAGGTTCATCAYAACTGGCCAAGGGCACAAGTAAATCCTGAGCAGTATAAGAGAGCACAAGTGTGRTGAGCTCCCCAGAGGCAGCAATAAGGAAAGTCAAGGTGAGCACTTTTTTTTATCAATTGACCCTGCAGAAAGGTCAGACAAATCCAGTGGGTTTTGCCAAGCCGAAGTAATTCGTTGTATCAGCAACAACTATCAGGAGGGTGGAAGGGTAAGCATACAGACCCAGGTCTCTTACCACTTACRCCTCTTTCCCTCAGGAGAAACTCAGCACTGGATTTAGATTTGAGTAAAACCACTGTACCAGACTGACCGGATGTTTGTTGGAAGTAACAGGAACATTTTCCCTTTATTTCCAATCTTGGACTAAGCTCTAAATGAGATCAGTGCTGGAGCTGATCTGTGGAGGCATACAGGAAAAAAAAAAATGCTTCTCTATTAAAATGGACAAGCAAAGTACTTTACTAAGGAGTGAAACAAGATATGATATTCTAAGCTCAGGTTGTTTTTCTTTCCTGTGTAGCTCTCATTTAACACAAAGAAGCTCATTTTCCATATCATGGGGCACTTGATCCTGGGCAAAAGATATAGCATCTTCCCTAGAAGCAAGAAGGCCTTACTTTACAGCTTTAGCAAGACTGCATACATCAGCCTTGTTGGTTGATCAGTGAATTCAAAYAAGAACAGCAAATTCCTAAAACTTTGGCCAAATTGAGTGATTTTTTGGTTGTTSAAATAAGCCAGTATTGCTGTGGAAACCTGGAAGCAGTAGTCAAGTCTTGGATGATTTATTTAGTAGGARTCATCTAGTAGCTAATTGTCTGTAATTTTTAACCTCATTCACGTACATTGCTGATTCTTCTTCCAGCATGTGCAGCTTTCTCCTTAAGCTTTCTTACATATCTGTATATAAYACTTCCAGACAGCAGTTCAACTTTATCACAAATATTTTTATGAACTTGCCAAACCACATCCAAGATCTTCAGACTCGAAAGTAAAAGATAAAATCATCCTCAGAGGGCACCTCACCCATCTCCACCCAGGCACATGAAAAAAACCTCAGCTTCAGGCTCCAACATTTTACATTTATAATCAGTCAGAGCTTTGTGATTTTCTTCAGTGATAGAATTTTCACCTTTCCATTCTTTTGCTGGATTTTTCACCTTGGATCCATATCAAAAGAGAGAAAATACTGTGCGCCATGTAACAGAACCATGCACTCTGTCTGCATTGCATATCTCACCATCTCTGTGGTACAGGCCCTGGTTAGTTTGCCCATCACTAGTATGCCCATCAGTGACTGCAGATGTACCACAGGAAGAAAGAGTGATGACCAGCTAGTAGGGTTTTGGCTGTGAGTGGAGAAGACTTTTGCACTACTAGCAATAAGTTTTAGAAGAGATCACAGGTAACAAGAACACTTAAGACATTTGATCATTGTAACCTAGATCTTTCCAGTTAAGTTCCAAGAAGAATCTGATTCAATGTGTGGTTCTTCTTCCATCACGGCTTAAAGATGGCCCTGGTGCCTGCAGAATATTTAAGCCGTAAAAACATTATTACCGTCGTGAGATTTCTGGTTAATCTCACGYGATTCTTTGTAAGATAGAAAATTATTTCTTTTCATTGTCTGCATTCAATTATTCTGATGCATGATTCAGCAACTGTCACATGTCCATCTTGGGGTGGCCTCATGCCACTAGAGGATGAAGTGAACTTTCTGTCTCCTATTTGTATGTTTATGAAGAAGCCTGACAGAAGATGGAAAATATTCTATTTGGGCAATATTATTACTATAATCTACAATGATCCATGCCTGTGGGAAGACATTTTAAAAAGAATAACTTCTATTCTGTTAATGTAGCCATTGTTTAAATGTAAAATATAATTACAGTACCCAGCCAGGGTGTGTGTGTGTGTTGTGTAATTTTACAATACTATGTCTAAGTGAGCGTTGGGTTTCCACCTATGAACTCACCACACCCAGGAATGCTGATATTACACAATTACACACATCCTGTTGACTAATTACATAATAATTAGTATTTTTAATATTCAAAAATGCATTCATATCAGTTATGCAAGATTTTTTGTCACAGAAAAATTAAGAACAAAACATAAAAAATGTATGTACTGAACACTGCARGTCAGAGCTTATAGAGCATGGGCTTATCTTCCAGCAGACAGCACATAATACTTCATACTTTAAACACATGTTTGGCAGCCCTTCTCTTCCCTGCTGTTACTTTAGGTAACACCTGCTTTATAAAACTGTTAAAGTTATTTTGCATTCAACATAGCTAGAATTTCTGTAGTCTGCCTACTACTGAGTTATGATCACTTATCATGACTAGAGATAATTTTTGGCTGAAAAACTACTGCAATGTGTCTGAGGAAGAAAGATTTTCTTTACAATGACAATTCTGGGAGGAATCTGAAAAAGTTGCTCTAAGTTAGCAATTACCTACAAAAATATCTTAAATGCTGTTGGTTTAAGAAAGTGCTACTGATGAACCTGAGCCATTTGGATGTGAAACATATTTTCCACAAGTTTGGGTGGAGTGTCCTGATCTGGGTTTTTGGTTCTCCTCACAACACAGATGAGAGGCCAGATGTAAAGTCTGGCTCACTATTTGGATTTGGGGGCTTTAAGATCACAGACTTTTTGCTGCAACCACGTCTTAAAAGATATATCTAAAAAAAAATGTTTATGTAAAATAAAATTTGGTGTTTCTTCATCCAACCATAGTTTACAGAAGAAGGCATAGAGGCCCAGCTCTGGGCCGTACCCACGCCATTTTTTTGTTATCTATTTTACACTAAAGTATATCGTACCTGGTGTTTCCGTGGTGTTTCTGGCCTGACTTTGCTAGTTTCCTTGGAGCCCCAGATGTGCACACAGATGTTCCTGGCAGCAGGGATGGAAAAGATGGAGTGTGCTCCCACCTCCAGCTATGTCAGTGGCCCCACATGGTTGCTAGACAACCATATAAAGCAACCAGCACCTTGCAGGTAACTTCATTTTTTGGCTCTTCATGAATTGCAATTTTAACTTTTTAATCACGTGGCTGCAAGTGTCATTTCAAGGTCTTGTGGGCAAATCACTGCCCAGGGGCTTTGTACTGAGGTTCTTACCTGTCTGTCTTTCCATGAGGCAAATGCGTTTCTTCAGAGAGAGCTGCTTGAGAAAGTGCTCTTAAAACGTGGAGCCTTGGTGGATGCGATTAGCCAAATTCCTCTTTTCCCTTCTATCCTAAAGGAAAACAAAGCCACAATGAACTTACGTGTTTTGCTATTTCCACTCCCCATCAGAATGCCATAGTTCATTTGCATATATTATTATTAGCAGTACTGAAAATAATCCAAAAGAAAAATTTTCACCTGGCCTGACAACACAAGGGCCAACTTGCTTCCTGATGTCATTTTAAATGGCTGAGATATTAAAACACTGAAAAGGGGGGTTTATAATGGAAATACTGACAGACTATTAACTATAGAGATGCTGCTCTAATAAATGGAATGGCCTGTCATAATCTCTAGTTCATAAATATGCAAATACAAGGCAGAGGATTTGCTCCAAAGGATGTCTCTATAATTTTAACTGACCTTTACTGATACTAAATGAGCCTGTTGCTTCTGTTTTGGAGCATTAAATAGAAAGTACAGGGAATCCTGTCTCTCTACATTCAAGGCCTACTTCTGCTCCCATTAATGTCAATGGCAAAATCCTCACCATCTTCAACAGGAAAAAAATTGGCCCCAGAATATATAAAATTTAAGACTTCTGGCATAAAGCTGAACTCTTGACTGTACTTGATTTTAATTCTATTCTCATCTGTGTTAATTATTATTATATTAATTCTTCTGTTTGGGAGAAATTAAGCATGTATTTGCTCCATGTGTCAAAGAGCTTGACCTGCCAAAATGCTCTCATTTGTTCAGTGATAAACAGGCTGTCAATATGATATAAATGTTGAATTTTATCCAGTTTCCTGTTCTGAACCAAACAGAGGTAAATCCAGTGACTTAATGTTTAATAACCTAAATGTAATATCTTCTTTGTGCCTCGCACTGCACAGTAAAGAATTGGATGGCTAGCAGTTTTGCAAATTCCCAACCCCTAATTATTTTAAGCTATTCATCCTGGTATCTGTCCATTGATGCTCAGCCAAATTGCCAGCAGGGGAGAGATCTGTCCAATCCAGGAGCTAAATGAGTCACTGAGAGTCAATCTGTTTTTTTCCCTTGCTGCTGGGATTTCCTTGGGTCCTGGCCTCTCTCTGCTCCAATCACACACACAGCTCCAGGCATGGGTCCTCTTTGGCTTCAGCTGCCTCCTGTCTCCCCATGTCTGCTCTGCTCATCACAGCTGCTCATGGGCTCTTGCCGGCTGGCCACAGCAGACCAAGGCTTCCACCGCACCACTCTTACAGCCCTTGCTCTGAAGGAAAATGAAGACATCTCGGCCTTGCTGAATTTGCTGCTGAAGTAATACATCAGGTATCTAGACGGAAAGCAAACCACATGAATAAAATGTGTCATCTGGGTTAGATGCTAATTTATTTGCCTTAAGTTCTGGGAATAATATTTGCACTTTTTCCAGAGAACTCAGTTAAGTTCCATAGAAATTGAATACTAATATAATTTCTGCAGCATGGAAAACAAATATGAAACAGAGAAAAAAATAGACTCATCAGAAATATTAGCTGCTCAGTATTAAAATATCTGACAATGCCGCAAATAAAACTTATAAACAGAAACATTTAAAACCTAAGTATTCACTAAAAAGCAAATTCCTTGATTCCTCCCTTTTAGGGTCAGGATTCAATTACACAAAAATATGCAGCAGATTTAAGGACTGCATGTAAGATTAAGATAACTGGTATTTCATGGTAAATGATTAAATTAGCTGACACAGTTTTATCCTGAACTTTGCCATTAAAAGTGACATTTTTGTGCCATGTACATTGTAGGCTGCTGGCAATCTAAAATGCCTTTCTTCTTTCAAAGATTTTAAATAGCTAAAGAACCCTTGTTCTTTACTCTATTTGCAAATGTGTGGAAAATATATCTACATCATAGTAAGATGAACTAAGTACAGGTCTTGTTTTTTTCTTATCTACCATACAAATACTGTAAGAAAATGCCAAGGAAATTCCAAATGCCCAGATTCAGCTCTGCACTATGCACGTTAATCAAGTCATTTATGTGATTCTACAGAGACGAGAACATGCTGTCCTCCTCATCTTGAGTAAAAATAGAGAAATGACAGAAGCTTCTTACTAAAAGTTTAATTATTCCTAGTATACAATTCTAAACCACACTGCTTTATTCTCCTTCATTTCAGGCTTGCTTTTTTATGCTGCCAGAGAGTTATGGGAATAATTTTTTTACAATACAGAGTTTTGTAAAAACTCAGGACAGGGTGGATGAAGTGTTGCCAAAGCTGGTGGTTGTAGTCACTGCATAGCTGGGAAGGAGGAACTCAAATTCCTCTGCGAAGCTACCCAGCCCTCAAAGCAAAGCACAGGCACACGTCATTGTACACAGCAATGGCAAGGTGAGTCTCATCAGATAACCGAACTTTGTGGGAAGCATACCTTCCAACTGTTGCACTGAGCAGACATTGGAGCTGGGTGGGAAGAAAAGCCACAGAAGCACAGCAGAAACAAAGCAGAAGGCTGGACACTCAGACTGTGCATCCCTAAGAGAAACCAAAAGTAAGCATAAGGAATAGGCTCTGGCTGAAAGAGCAATCACATGTGATCAGATAAAATTCTTCTAGTTGTTTGACTTGTCCTGTGGTCAGAAAAACAATTCTTGGTCCTTTTTTTTTGTAAATACATAGTTACATAAAAGTAATGTGTGACTCTTACCAACAATTTTTCCCTATAAGTAGAATAATTTAGAATATCTCAAACTTTTTAGCCAGAAAGTTCCAAAAAAAGTAGCTATAACAATACAAAAACACAGAAACTGCAGTACTAGTCCAGAACAATGGTCCAGCTTGTCTAGCCTTTCAGTCAAGACCTTACACACTTTTGAGAATGAGGCAATAGCAAGGACAATTATTATTGTAGAACCATCCACTAGAAGGAGACATTTAATTCACCACTCATGGGCTATGAAAGTTGAAGCTTTATGAAGAAGTCATGTATGCATCATATACCTCTTCCTGTGCACTGGCTAGAAGATAAAAAATCTCCAAACACTCACTATACAATTTGAAGGAGTAAAGACATATCTCTGTACTTTGACTTCCAGGAAGCAAGATCTCTGCTGAAACAGGTAGCAAAAGCTCCACAGACACCAAAGAAACTGCTTTTTTATTCCAGCAGACAATCTAGCCCTTTATTCTTATTGTAGACTTATCAGAGGTTTATACATAACACGAATGTTATGGCAAAGCTACTGGATTCCTTGTTAGCCATAAACAATTGAGAAAGACTTTGGACTTCTTCACTCTTTTCACGTCTTGGATCTTCTGTCAGTTCTAATAAAGAACAAGAAACAGCTCTCTACACAGCATCTTCCCCAGGAGTTAAAAATTGCAATTATACAGCACTCACACAGTCACACTACTATCATCAAAGGATGACTTTCAATGAAAAGAAATGGTCATGAAGACAGTTTCATTGTTTGAGAACTCATGCAAATGCCGAACAATGAAACTCAATTTGATTATCGAAAAATCAAACCTGTACGACCAGCTCACAAGTTGTGTTATTCAATTAAAACTTCTCAGCTCTCCTACATAATTTCTTGCTGTTTATATATCGTGCAAAGGATATAGCTACTTTTACTTCTCTTTTGTACATTTTAAACTTTGAAAACCTTTCACAGCAGAGGTTATATGAATCATCTAGCTTTTCCTATTCTAAAATGTTTCACTGATCATTCATTATTAAGTGAGTAAAATGAAGATAGCTATGATAAATTTTGATCTATCTCAAAGTATTAGGAAGGATAAGAAAACATCTTGTTCATAGTACTAACTTTTAGATGACATATGAGGGTACAATCCCACTTTTTTCACTGTCACATACAATCAGGCTCTTAATAACCTAATCACGTTTTACGTTACATTACATTTTCCCCATTCCTGAGCACTAAGAGTTTCAGTTTGGGCTGGTATTTAGCAGAAATGCATTCAAACAGTACAGCAGTGAGGAACTAGGTGCTGGTGAACAGGAAACACATTGATGTCAGAAATCAGGATCTGAACTAATGCCTAGTTTTTTCTAACTAAATTTGTGTCTGAAGAGCTCTACATACACATATATTTTCCTTTTGTGGCTCTTTCCAGAAAGAGAATAATAAGCACGTGAGCCCTCACAGATCTGAGATTGATGTTATTCAACACATTCCAGTTCCAATGTTCTATTACTACATAAACAACAATATAACTGCATATGGACAACAGAAATAACTTAAAGAAGAATCACACTAATCAAGGAAAAAGAAAGAACCAGATCTTTTCCATAAGCAGAGATCCTGAATATACCTTACTCCTCATCATTCTGTAACAAGGAAGACTAAACTGAAGTCAGTGGGGTTATTTGAGATTGGATATATTTGGGAAAAGCTTAAAATGCTTTCAGTTTCATCACAACCCCCTGCAGGTCGGGTTCCTCAAGGTGCAAGAGGGCCRGGTCATTGGAAAAGGGAAGCAGACCTGGGACAGAAGTCGTGCAAAGCTCATTGTGGACCTAATAAGGGCTTGATTTCGTACGAATGAAATCAACAGGAGCTTGGCTCACATTTGCAATGGGAGATGGATCAACGCTTTATGCTGGCTGTTCCCTGCTGGGTAAGGGTAACCCCTTTGAAAAATATTTAACTTGTTCATGTTCTGCTGATGCAAGAAGGCTTCCCTTGATGAGGCTTTCATGAGAATTAAAGGCACATAAAAAGGTGTTTCCCATTTTTTCTCCCAAATACTTATATTCTTTTAGTGTATATTTGCTGATGCAAAAAATGAGAAATCAGTTACCAAGCACATGGGTTTACATAAAGCTCCAGAGCAATGTAAGTTGCTCAGGTGGATCATGTTTTTGTTCTGTTGACCACGACACTACTTCTCCTTGCAGTTCCCTCAGCTGGAAGATGCCGCTAGGAGGAATGAAAGTTCTGACAGCTGCAGCTAAGGCGATGGGCAGAAGTAAAATAGTTGAGGCCCTGTAGGCAAATGGGAAGATGATAGAAAGAGGCAACTACCAACAGGTGGTTAGTCACGAAGAGCAGAGCTTGGGAACATTATCAGTGAGAGAGAGAGACAGGAGGTGAGGGAGGACAGTAGTAACACTAAAGGCAGATGTGTGTCATGCAGTCTAGATCCAAGTATGGCATTTAGTCTCAGTTAATGTTTCTAGATTCTATGGGGGAAAATGAGGTTCTAGAAAAGGAAACTGCCCAAGTTGCTCCACAGATCATCTGCAAACTGGCTGTTTCTAACCCCTCTATCCGTTAGCTAAGTTCAAAGCCGGTGTGGAAGTTGGACCYCCTTATTCCACCTTTATTCCACTCCCTCTAGCCCCTCTGGCTGAGATCCATTTGGCTAAGACTGGGAATATAAAGTCTGCTAAGTTTTAATAAGCAATTATTTAGTTTAAAAATCCCTTTAATTGCATTCTAATGAGATTTCCATAAAATTCAAAGTCCTTTGCTTCCTCATGGGAACTTTTGTTTACTCCATAAAGCATGAAACTTTTTGAAAAGCTCTAGAGGACTTCAAGAGAAGAAACTTCCAGAGAGAAAATTGTTGGTCTCCTAACCCAGGAACTGAGCTTTTATCCTCCAGAAACAGAAAACGTATGGAATCATTTGATCTTAAGAGACTGTGACAATTTTATAGAATGAAAGGAGGAACTGAAAGATGCAGTGACAAAGCCAGGAGCTGCATCTGGCTGGCTGTTCCAAGGAACATTCTCCTTATAGATTTTTATGGCTCTCCTAGCCCTAATATTAAATACTTGACCTTTTTGTCAGATACTATTTCAGATTATTAGGCTGGATGATTAGTTACTAAACATACCATCTATAGTAAATAGGAAATTGTGTAGTTCAATGCTTCAGGCTCAGACCTTTCAGGTATTGCTCCCTTGGCATTTAACATTAGAACACTGAGTCTCCTTAGATTAACTTAAGCCACTTGGTAAGCAAGCGATGCATAGCATTTTCATGTAGGGCCTAGGGATTTCTGAAGCAGCACTACCAGAACAAGGATGTCTCCTTCTCTTATACCCTCCTCACCCCCAAACCAATAGTTTTAATGAGAATTTCCCAAATATTATGCCATCAAGTATAAACAGGTGCTAACTAACACGAAAAACAATATAACTTACTATATTTCCTACAAATACAGGCAGTTACCTTTCAAAATTCTGTAAACTAGCATTTTGCAAATGACTGTGCCATGAACTTCTTTCCAAACCAGAGGTTAACTCTTCTATTGGTCCTCCCTCCTCCCCGGTGCAATCACTATGCCCCCATGTTGGAAGCAGAATTAACATATTTGCTTTCTCACCTCTCCCTCCCAGCACCTTTGGATCCCTGTTTAGGAAACCATGCTTAAAATTAACCCCTCACTCCCATAAATCTTGCCTCAGACATATGGTTTTAAAAATGYGTGGTTACCAGCAGGATGACAGGGACCCTGAACTTGAAAATATATGTAATAGTTTTGGAAAGACAAGACAAAGTTTTTCCTGGCACTTCCAATGGTTTGAATAGGAACAGAACAAAATGCTAGTGCAGAAACATCTATCACCCATTAGAGGACAAGCTCCATGAAGAAGAAAAAAGATCCCTATTAGCAAACATTATGGAGCATAWTTAGAAGAGGACCCCAAAGGAGTCCACATAACACATTCACAATGTACAAATTCAACCTGGATACAGCAGATTTAAGATTTATGGAACTGATTCCTTAATACTAGCAAATGACATAATAGCTTTGCTTCTCAGCAGACTAGTCTGATTCTGATCTCAGTYTTAAAATGTAAAACTGGTACTGCTCCAGTCATTTCAAGAGAATCAGTGCTGTTTTACATTGCRGTGAGAGCTAAAGCTGGCCTATAAGACTGAACAAAATGAGGGACTCTAAATCTCAGCATAGATTTCCTCTCTGTAATTACAGGATGGCACTTGCTAAAACTTGAAGACTCACCTGTTTATGTGAGCAGTAACTGAATACAATAGACTGTAGGACTGGGCCCCAAATTTGCAGGGCTGTAATTGTATTTTCTTTGTTAATTATGCATTAGTGTGATGGAGGCAGCCTATGCACAAAGCAGATAACACTACTCTGCTTCCTGCAGGAAGTTTAATTTCTTGGCAATTAAAATGGGTCTGAGAATGACAAGAATTAGGAGAAACCACTTAAAAGTCTAGTCCTTCTAAAATCACACAGTGACTGAGTACTTAATGAAAAATGAATCTTAGCTAAAAGCGTCACTATGCTCATGTAACTGCTTTTACAGTTTTGTTTTTAATAATAATAATAATAAAATATGACTGAAGTTGGGATTACCCCACTGCAGTTAAAGCACGGTTGTTTCGTGAACAATTACTTCCAAAATAAACTGCTAAAAACCTGCTGTGCTCCAGCAGCTGCCAAATTGAGTTCCTCTTGTCTCCCCTCTTTCCCACATGCCCTCTGCGTTGTTTACTCTACTTCTTGGCACACGCCAGTGCTGTGACATGTGACAAGGTGAGGTTTAGGACAGTTCTTAGTCATTGCTTCCAGAAGTGGTAAGAGCTGGAACTCCTCTGCTGTCCCAAACAATCAGCCCTGTAATCACGGAGCTACAGGAGCAGGGAATTTGCTCTCCAGGCTTTGTAGAGATCCCTGCTGACACAAGAAAGTCACAGAACAAGAAAGCCTGGTTCCAAACTGCKATGTGTTTCGGTACAGAAGAGAGCATTGGGAAATCTGAGTGTTCATTCCTTCCTCACAAGTTATGTTTCCGTGGCATAGTGCAGTGATGAGGAGACTTTTCTGGCCTAATCACAAGAACTAGCATAACCCCATTTACCTCAATGCTCTGCTGCCTGCTACTTTGCCCAACTCTTTTAAYTCACCTATTTTAGCTACCTTTACACTTGCAAGAAGTTTAAATCCACCATAGCTGTGGGTCTGAACTTCTGACTTCTATATACAATGTGATGATTTATTCAAACGCACATTTACTTACGTGACATAACTATAATCTGTCATGGCCATGTTAAGCTCCCATAATGTACGTGCAGAAACAGGCAAGAAGCAGGAAAAGCAACCAACAAAAAAAGAAAAAATAAAATAGCTATGCCATTTTCTTAGACTGTTAATAATTCTTTCTATTGCTATCACTCCAACTCTTTTATCTTAGTTAAACTCTAAGCTATTGACACAAAGGAAATTAAAAAAGGGGGTTTCAGAACACAGCGGGTTCACTTACACCATTTACGAATTTGGCTATGAAAGTACAATCACTATTTATGCCACAGCTGGTCTTGCTCTACTGGTTTTGCTACATTCCCAAATCTTTTTGTTAAAGAAAATAAATTCTAATTCTATGTAATTGCAGTATTGCCTTGACCCTTGAAGTCCATGGAGCTCTTCTGGGACTACGTGAGTGCAGTGCAGAGCAAGAACATAGATATCATGCTTAAAACATAGAATATTATCTTAATTGAAGTCTGCTGTAACACTCTCAACTGAGAAAAAAAAACACAGGATATGCACACACCAGTTTTAAACAGATCATGAAATTTTCCATCTTATCCACTTATATCTTAAACCAGTAACTTTGTTACCTATGTGGCTTAACAGAGGATTTCTAGAGTAGCATTTGACTTGCACAAATTCCACTAGCTATAACCAACAAACAGCCAGCTCTGAAAAGCTGTTACATTGATGGGTTTGTCCCAAATACGCAAAAGCGAAATAATGGAGATTAAACACAAAGTCCATAGCAGGAAGGCAGTAGCGCAGCTGCAATTAGTATGTCAAGGGTCCTAGAACCTAAACACAGTAGGCCAGACTATGACAACTCCCCCAACTGAAAATGAGTCCTAATTAGTTAGGTAGCAGTCACAAAGTAGAGCATAAGAGTTCTTTTCAGGAGTTAATAGACATTAGCCTATTATCTGTAGAAAATTATGATGTGGTCTATTCTCATAATTATAACTAGGGAACAGTTGGATTTTATCTTGGATTCCATAATCCATCTGTGGTTTCTAGTACTCCAAAATGCACCATATCTGCTCTCCCTCTCTCTCTCTCTGAATGGTGCTTCTCTGCACCTTACAACATCTATTGACTCCCACAGGTAGCCTCAATGCAAGATCTCTCTCTTTTAAGAGGAAGAAAACTATTCAAATTTAAAATCAACTCTAAAGAGAAATCAGAATTTAGCTTCCATCTGTATAAGACCATTTCACATCATTCCAGCTTTTGTACTCAGGCTGCATGGTTTTCAAATACAATTTATCAATTGTGACATATCTGTATAACCTCCCAGACTCAGACAGACTTGTGGACGTTTGCGTTCTTCAATAGTTCCTTGATGGTTGGTATGGAACACACACACAGATATCTGATATATTAAACCATCACAGCCTTTTGCCAAAACATATGTTTCAGCTTTGACCTTGTTTTCTTATGGCTAACTACTTTTTCCATTACATCTAACAGAAAGGATAACACAGGCTACTTTTGCTGAGATGCGGTTTTCTTATAAATGAGGCCAAACACAGTGGCTTGTCTTTCTCAACCAAGCTCTTCAAGTCTGCACTGCAACCAGACATGTCCCAGGCACCATCTGCCCATCTGTGCAAATGTCAGCACAGTCACTCCACTGTAGCCAGTACATCTTGAGAAAACAGTTAGTCGTGCTGAGAAAGTCTGATCTCCTCCATCACAAAGTTCTAATGATAATTATAACAGTTCCATAGCTCCAAAAATAAAGAGAACATAAACACATCACGACACAAAATTGACACTTGGGAAGTGCAAGGTGCTTTAAATATTGTTGCTAGCATTAATACAAAATTTAAATAACACAAAACCAAAGACTTTTCATTTACCTGCTGATGTTCTAAGCTATTTATGTTCAGTTCAGCTCCCGTCAGCTTATCACAACCTGCATGTTTTCATCGCAGTCCACTGGACAGCTTCACTCAGCTCAGCAGGGCATGTGTGCTATGTGGAAGCAAGATAGACTTTATTAATTTCTTTGCTATTACTTATTATCAATTTATGCAAGTGCATCCTAGACCCAGAACCCTCTTTCTCTCTGAAATTTCAATGGGATGGTAGTAGCAGGCCCTCTTCAACATCTAACTCATCCAGCTCCCCTTCTGCTTAGGCACCTGCTCCTGTTTTGTTTGAGAAATTTGCATAATTTTTCAGACCTAAACATTTCACTGATATGGTTTAAATCTTGTCCACCAAGCATTTCAGCAGGGAAGGCAGAAAGGTGGTAGGCCTTACTGATAGTGCTCTATTTGGAATGGTCTTTTTAGTGTAGATCTGGGGCCTCCATTGCACTCTCCCAGCGGTTATGTTGAAATGGCTGAGGAAGGTGAGATAACCAGATTCTGGAGGAATTAATTTACTTCTATTACAACAGCTCAGGCACATGACATTTGAAACAGCTTCATTACCCCAGTTTAATCTAGCACATATAGTAAGCTCAGTTTGGCTTTCTCATCATTGATGGTAGAAAGGAAAGAGCAGAAACCCTAAGCAATGCAATGATATGTTTATTAAATAAACAGCACAGACTTTCAAGACTAGCGACCATATAAATGGTTATTATCTTACCAACTATGCAATTCAAATAAATGGATGGGCATTTATGCTAAATCTTGTTTGGCACAGTGCAGTTTGAAGCTCCAGATGGAGGTAAGCCTGGGGGGAAAGTCTACACAGAGCAATTGCTAATATTGGAGTGAGATTTTATATCTTCTTCTCTCCATTCTGCTTTCCTGTATATTACTTTATCAATGTGTTCTACCCTCCCTTTTTCACATAGAGGTCACATCACTTCACCTGATATTTTTACCAGTTGATCAAATCAACAAAGAGATTACTTACTTGTCCCCCAAACTATTAGAGCAGCTCTCACTGTTAGGGCTCTGTAGATGATTAGCTGTGCAGACTATTCTAGCTCTGCAGTGCCCAGGCCTAAAATTCCTAAACTGTATCTAAATTTATTCTTCCAGTTATTAGTGGGATTATGCATTTGAATTAGTGAAGTTAGTAATTTTTCAGCAACAGTGGGAAATTTCTGTCATGATATGGTTACATGACTTTATATAGACCCATGTACATACAAACACATTTGTTTGCCAAGGAAAATTAATTTCCCTTAACATTGCCAATTCACCTAGTGCTTGAACACTGTATCTGAGTTAGACTGAAGTCCAGACATTATGTTTGCTTCCTGTTTGCTGTTACATATTGCTACTATGGGAAAATGGTTGACAAGAGAGAAGAAATTCTCTAAAGTGTTCTGACAATCTCTGTCAAGAAGAATGCAGAGGTATGGATAAATGTTTTTTTTCTCTCTAAGGCCTTACACCTTAAGAGTACTGAAGAGTTCATCGCTATTACCCTTCTTATTCGAATCCCATATGAAACCACTAGAGGATATTGTGAAATGGCATAGGCTACAATGTCATCAATATCCTGATGACACCAAGCTCTATGTCTCGTTTTCATTGAAGCCGTATGTTACAGCTTCCTTGTGTCTGGCAGAGATAAGAGGTGGATGAAAGCCAATTGGCTGAGGCTCTCTCTAGATAAGATGAAGGTAGTGTATGGGTTTGGCAAGGGAAAAGTGTTCTGAGTTGACAAAAATCTGCTTTCAAAGTTGAGGGAGATTCCCACGGTCAGAATGCACAGAACTTACTTCCCTCTACCTCCTCATGGAGTCTCAGCCAGAAAAGTGCCCTGAATACCTCCATCTCTTGCTAGATTTTACTCACCAGGTGCTCACAGGGTCTCAGTTCACCAGTCTAAATATTCAGAAAGTTGTAGGGCTCACAAGGTCAATGTAGGCCCAACTCAATCATTATTTTCAGATGTTGTCTATCCTATCTTCAAAGACGGCCAGTGATAAAGACTCTACCCCTTCCCAATCTATTGTAGTATGTTACCAAATTCCTAGTAGAATATGAAGTATTTTCTAATGATCAGTTGAGAGCTTTCTTACTGCAATTTAAGCCTACTGGTATTTGCTTATTTCCATGAATATAGGAAGGAATTACTCTCTTTTTCTTTAATGTTATGTGTAGTTGAAGGCCTACGTTACCTTCCTTTTTTTTTTTTTTTTTTTTTTTTAAATATTTTTTTTTTTTCTTTGCTCTCTTCTCCAAGTGGACTATATTTCTTGAAATGCAGGCCCAGAAAAGAGGTCACAGTAAATCAAATGACTTTTTAAGCTTCTATTAGATATAGGTAGGCAGCAGCACTGTTTCTGCTCCAGACCCTTCTGGTATATTTACTGGGTGGAGGATCTTTGCCTGTTATCTGTTCTGCAATATGATAGTATGCAGCTTAGCTGCCCTCAGCCCCCAAAACAAAATTACACTCAGATAGCACAAAGACATACAGGTCAATGCAAACCCAATAAATTCTACACTCGTTTTCCAAATTCGTAGCAATGTTTTGGGTTACATCAGGTTCCTCCAAGATCCATGTTCTTTTCTCTGCAACACAGAGCTTTCGTCTTAATTGTTGAGTCTCCCTCCCTTCCATCACATCAGCTTTCTTTGACCTTAGCTAGTTCCACCATTAAGTGGAAATAAAGCATTCTCTCCTGATCTGCTCTCATGTACAAAGCTGCTGATTTTTCCAAAAGCTTGAATCTTTATTGCTCCTTTTAAAGCCTTTACTTAGTCCTCACAGAACTTTCCACTCTCAATTTTTTTTTCCATGAATGGAGAATCTGGGGGAATTAATTTTCTCAGGCCATTTGAATAGCTGATCATCAAGTTTAATAAGCCACCACTGTCCTTAGCTTGGCTAGTGTGGGACAAGGTCAGCCTTTGTTCCACACTTTCAATGCAGCCAGTCCATGGTCCCAACTAGAAACCATAAATGTGATATAGAGACATCTACCAGTGCATCTATGGTGGATGCATCAGTCACCACGTGCTCTTCTTTAGCCATGTCCTGCTAGTAAGGRAGATGGGTTGGTCCCCTTCAGAAGCAGACTGCGTTATTTGCATGTCTCTTTTGTCTTCTGTTTCCACAGTGCTAGACTGTCACTCTGGGACACACTGGAAGCACAGGGGAAGTCTTCTGAGCAGCTTTGGCTAATACAGGATAAGGCTGCTTGCTTTATCGCAGGACAGAGAAGAATAAATTTAAAAGGACAAATTACATGTGTTCTCCACACTTTGCATGAGCTGCCAAAAGCATGCTGGCCTGAGTACATTGATGCCTGGCTTTCTTCAATAAAAGTGAATCAGGAGTATATTCTCTAATTTGGGCAAAGTAGGTCTGTAACCAGAGCACTGCACCTCTTCGTACGCCTCACCTTTGTGTCCAATAAAAACTGGGAGCATCAGAAATTCTTTGGCAAATAAGTAAAAGTAAGAATAAGTTAAATGAATTTTATACCAGAACAGGGAGGATGACTGAACAAGAGCCGTGCTGGTCACTTCTTAACTATTCTATCTGCTAAAGAGACAGGCAATATTTATGTAAATTATACAGTCTCCATGTAGAACAAAGAAGTCACTGTTCTTCCTGCCTTTCCCTAAATGAAATTTATGATTCTGCAATTTATTAAATCCTTCTCTCACATGTGGAAATAAAAAAATAATAATCTTCAAGACACCCCAGAGGAGCACAAGAGGCAGCCAGTTGATGCAAACAGCATGCCAAGGTTTCATGCAGGAACTAAGAGTATTAAAAAGGGGAAGCAGATACTTTAGAAAAATTCCTGATAGTGTTGGTGTTCATGTTAGACTGCCCAGGGAGAGAACTAATGTGTTCTCGAGTCATTACTGGGGATTTTTGGTGACTGTAGTGCCATTCATGAAGCAGTTACTCAGATCTGTAGTGTGAACAGCCAGGATCTTACGGCTTTCTGATTAGATTTAAGGGGAATGTAGTGGGGCCCTCATGTTTCATGCCTTGGGATTACAAACTGTGCAGTGACCATCTTAGTACTTAACATATAAATGCATTTAGTATAAACAACAGCCCTGAAGAACTGCAGGCTTTATTATCTGCATATTGGAAGCTTTTTCAGCGTTTTTGGAAAAAACAAACAAACAAAAAAAAAAACAAACAAAAAAAACCCACGGAAATATGCAGACCCTGAGGTTTCCACAGAAATCTCTGGTTAAAAAAGAAATGACAACAGACACACACTCAAGGGGAAAGGGCAGTATGGCTAAGTGCAAAGAACAGCTGGGGTATATGTAATCTTACAGTTATTTTTCTGTGCTTCCTCTAGGATGAACCAAAGACCTTGTTTTTCTAGATGCTGAATGCCCTAAAGTCCCATTACATGTCTCAGGAAAGAACTTTAATGGTTTTATTGGGACCCATATCTGCACATATAACATGGCCTTTGAAGATGAAAGGAGTTTTTTTTTTCTTCTCTACTTCCATTTGTTGCCTCTTGGTTGACATGTTCCTATATGGACACTCAATCCCTAGATATCTGTTGCCTAATCAGGGACATCAATAACATCCTCAATGGGAAAACTGTGGAACATCTATGAAAGTCAGAAGTGTGAGGAACAGATCTCAGATGATGCAGATGCGGTCGTTGCTGTATGATCAGATAAGCAACATTGCAAGTTCATTTTTGTATGCTAAATAAAATAAAAATGTCAATATTTACACATAACCTTCAAGGCTCTTACATTTGCAGCTCTTTAGTATTCAGTGCAGACAACATTTTCTTTAGTCCGTTACCAACAGCTTGGAAATTTAGTTAGAGGATGCAACCCAAATGTTCCTCCAAATGTTGTTTCCAAATGGTCATCTTGAAAAATGCT
This sequence comes from Rhea americana, assembly GCF_003343005.1. NCBI lineage: Eukaryota > Metazoa > Chordata > Aves > Rheiformes > Rheidae > Rhea > Rhea americana. The sequence goes on from NW_028186149.1 coordinate 13,013,776, forward strand.
GTTTAAAAGGATGAAACCTTTATGTGAAGATATAAGGGCCTGTGCACAGAGCAATATGAACTGCAGGAAAATCATCTGAAGATTAAAACCACTAATGATAAAGATATTTCTGTTAGGCATAGTTTAATTTGTTGATAACTAAATCACCAGAGGCTTTTTACAGGCTGCTTGGAACCTAGCTATTGTGTACTGCACATTCAACCTCTGAGTGTACAGTGACACAAACAAATAAAAGCGATCATAACAGTTGAAATGTAGTTAGAGACACAATTGAGAACATCTGTATTGTAAGCAGAAATAAATTAGAAATACTGAAGTGTTTTGTAGCTGTGAAACCGAGGGATAAAAAAATAACCTACAGCACCTGGATTAAGCAGTTATAAATAATGTATAAAGGAAAAATCTCATTACCCCCTGTGTAAACTCCCCCCAGTGAAATATATTTTATGAATGTTGCATCACGCTAATAAATGCAGCATTTGTTTTCCCCATAAACTTTCCATTTCATGACTATAAGATAGTTTGGATTTGGAAATAATGGCCAGTGAATGTACTGTTTGCAGGATTAGGTTCCCTTCACAAGCAGCTTTGAGCTGACCTTCAGTTTTTTGGGCTAAAGAGCAGAGACTTAGACAGGCTTAGCAGAACTCATCTTCRTGCCTACAAAGCTGTTGCAGTGTTGTACTGTACTTGCAACAGAACAATACTATATAAACAAATCCAATAGCACCACTAGAGGTATTTAGACTGTGAGCCTTGAATGTTATAATTGCCTGATATCATGGAAGATTTTGTGAGATTATACTGGATAAAAGACTATATATGAACGTGGAATGTTTTCCCTTTGCACAAACCCAGATCTCATAGCACAGTGCTGTGCACTGCAGAATACACAGTTTCTACTTACATTAAAAAGAGCGAGTGCTGTAGAAAAACCTAGGATGCTTCCTTTCAAGTTTCCAATTTTTCTTTACAAACATGCACAGTTTTGTGTAAAGATGCCAGAACTGATTCCTCTCCTGTGTTAGTTCTACACTAAGATAGCTTTGCTGAAGTAATCAACAGATTAATTCTAGATTTAAGCCATGTATTACTATCAAGCTGCACCATCAGCTTTTCTGCTGAGAACACCTTGAATTTCACAGGTGTGCAAAGGGGTCCACTTCATTATGATCGAGGGGGACAATCACTGGTCCCCTTGGGAGATCTCTGGGTGATACGCAGTCACCAACCCACAGCACAGCAGAACTGGGTGAGAATGGTAGGGGAGGCTACAAAGGAAGTCAGCAYCTAGAATCAAATGGAGACCTAACACATTATAAATTAAAAGGATAAGAACTTCCCACTGGCTGAGAGAGATAAAATGTCACAAATATAAAAATATTATGAAGTTCGGTTTGAGTCTGGAGTGCTTTCCTTTTATGATTAATGGTTGGGCTCAACCAGGATGGGAAAGGCAAAGTTCCTCTTGAACTAGCTTAAAAATGCCACGGCTGAGGAAAAAAAATACAGTAACATCAATTTAAAAAAAAATAACAAAACAAAAAAACCCTCTACTAAAATGTAAAGGTCAAGAGAGATTTGGGTGTTTTTAAATGCTGTCTTGAAGAAATTTCATAAAGGTTAAGATGTCATGTAGTTTCAGAGTTACGGGCACTGGAGGGGGGTCTTTGAGTGCCAGCTATTCCTCGGGCCACTCGGTGACTGTGAGCCGCAGTGACAGCGGACGGCGGGAGGCTGGTGGATCAGGAGCCATCACTGCGCCACCGGGGAAAGCCCGTGTCTTGCTCCCCAAAGAATGAAGAGCTGTGTGAATATTTCAGCATCCAGGACCCAGGCAGCATGTGTACGAAACACAGACATGCCCTAAATAACAATGCAAGGGTCTAATTTAAATCGCCCGGAGCAAGCAAGGGCAGGGTTCAGGCTCTCTCACACAGCCTGCCGTGCCCGGCGGAGGAGGAGGCCTAGCACGGCCGGTCACTCGGAGCCCCGCGCTCCTGGCGGCAGCCCCCCGGCAGCCTCGGCCGGCGGCGAGCAACGGTGTCGCCCCTCATGGCGCTGAGATCCCCGAGAACCCCTGGCCGGGCAGGGCACAACCGGGGCTGTGGAGCTGCAACTCTTATTTTTCCAGGTCTTAGAGATGACAAGAAGAAAGCCAGCACTACCCTGGAAAGGCTGAGAGGGGGGACGAGGTTTTTCTTTTGCCCGCGCGTCGCCAAAGAGCGACTTTGCGGTTCCTGCCGGCTCCTTCCTGCCCTTGCTCCCAGCTCGCGGCTTCAGCGCCGGCCTGGCCCTCCTTCCTCGCACCCCTCCCTCAGGCCCCCCAGCGCTCAGCTGGCACGTGGTCCCCACACAGAGCACTGCTGTTTCCACGGGCCAGAGCCAYGGAAACCAGCAGCCCAGGGGCTTTGGTTTTATTTTTTCCCCACTCTGATCTTTACAACTTTCAGACTTGAGCCTGCATAGCTGGAGCCACAGCTACCTTCCTCTGCTTCGCACCATCCCTCACCCCCGTCCAGGTCCTCCCGGAAAGACCACGCCACCTCACTTTCCACTTTTAGCTTGTTCCACCCCTATTCTTTCAGGGCAGCTTGGGGAGGGAAAAGCCAAACTGCCAATGCTTGATGCAGGTGATGAGTGATTCCCAGCCAGGGGCTGCTGCCCGAAGCTCGTACATGGGAACCACAGCTGGGTGGACGGCAGAGGACCCACCGCAGCAAATCTGCTTCAGAGACATGCCTTCCACTTGAAGACAAAAGGGGACAACGAGGTTCCTCCAAAACAAGRACGAGGGGAACTATTCGCTGACTTAGAATGACCAAACAGAGACCAGGAAATAATACAGAAAGCATAAAAGCTTAGAAAATCTATCTTTCCTGGACAAATATTACCAGGAGGGGAAAATTCCACAAATGTCAATTATTTGATGAACAGAAATAAAAGACTGAATGTTATCAAAACTCCTGTTCACTGCAAATATATGGCCTTTCTCTAATTGGAGATTTAATTAACAAAATGATCTTTTAAGTTATATCAGTCTTCATTCTCCTTTCCCTATGTCTCCTTTTGCTTGTTTTCCTCCTTTCCTATATCCATCTGTTGCATGCTGCACACCCCCTGTGACAGATAGTAAGAGGCCTGATTCCCAGCCCTCTAGCTGGCAGCTTTGCACTGCTCATGAGGAGAAAAGCAGAAGAAAAAACAGAGGAGTCTTCTGCTTCCCTGAGGGCTCCTTGGGCTGAGAGATTTGGCCTTGCCCCTGGAGAAGCGATGCAGCAAGACAAGAGAGACTTAGCAGGACAAGGGAGAGCTTCAGAAACCTGGACTGGGCTGCTCTAAAATGTGCTGGGGCTGGAGTGGCCCCTTGCCAGTCTTAGGATGGGAAGAGGACAAAAACTAACTTTATTCCCAACTCTTCACCAGTCAGCTACCACGGTAACACACTATGGCTGGAACTACCACTTGCCTTATTTACTCTCTGAAGGGTGTCATGCAAAATTACAGTGCTGTGTATACAGTCATGAAAATAAAAACCAGTAATATTCCCAACCCTTAACACAGAGATGCTGTTTCCTTGGTTTACATAACTGCCTGGTTCCTCAAAAACTTCCTCCAGAAGTTGCTATTTTTTTCTGCTAGTCTAATATATTTCTATATATTTCTCCGAAAAGCTAAAACACTCTGCTTTAGGTAGTAAAACAAGATATTAGCCCAGTAAGTTTTAGAAACAGCAGCAATGCAAACAACAAACTATTCTTTACAGAAAATAAAAACATCTTCATCATTCTTGGAGAAGACTGAACAATCACATAGCTGAAATGATTTTTCACCGAGTGAACAAAGCCATTCTCTTTTGTGAAATAACGGGTACACCGGGGTGGCAAAAGCCAGAAAAGCCTGGCTAGCGCCCACCCCCAAAGCTCCTCACATCACTGCAGCACCTGCCCTCGTCCCCGCCTCGGAGCACCCCCCGCGCGCCGCAGAGCCTCCAGGCCGCTGGCTCACATGAGCGTAGCTTTGTTTATAGTTTCTGTCAATAAAAAAGAGGTATTTGAACACTTGTCTTTTTTCCCTCTCTGCCTTACTCTGGCAGACACAGATGTATATGCGTGCACAGATTTGCACACAAACACACATTCACCCCTACCTTGCACTTGAGTTTAGTGCTAAAACGATGTTGAAACACATTATTTGGGCATATTTTTCTATTTGAAGCTGGCTAGATTTTCCCCTAACAGCTGCACACTAGCTTTYAATTAAATAATACCAGTTGTGCCTTATTTAACTAAGCCAGCACATCTTCCTTATGTTTGGTATATTAATTTAATATTTTTATAATGAATAGGTTTGTACTTCAATCTGTAGCTTTTTGTAGCTAAGAACACCCTCATGTCAGTGTAACATTGTATTTCCATGGGCAGGAGCTTTTTTTATTTTTTTTTTTTTGCCAGGGTAAATCTTGGCCACGTTTTCTACAGGTTCAGTTTATGCCAACAAACTTGTCCCTGGAACACGAATGCAGGGCAGGTTAAACTACTTGTGCCTTTAGCTCCCCGATTTCCTGCTGCAAATCTACAGGCCAYAAGCTGAAGGCCACCTTTCTATGCATGTGCCCCTTAAGAGGGTAAATGGCAAGCAGGTTTGGGAGTCCCTATCTTTGTTGCTGATGTTATTTAATCAAAGAGGAGTTTTTAGGGAAATTCAATAACCTATATATTTGTAGATGGTAGTAGATACCAATTTGCAATGGAAAGTCCACCAAAAGCTCAGCATCTGCAAAACATTCTATAAAGAAGCAAAAATAAAGGTACATTATCACTTTTGATACCTGTGGAAGGTCTAATGCAAGTGATAAATAATGGGAGGCAGAGCAGCTCTTTCTTTGTAACTACAAATCTTCTCTGCCCTTTCTAAGGACCTGTGAGATATTTTATTTCTRCTTCATGTCTTTTACCTGGTCTTGCTACATTTGCCTCATGAAAGCTACCGGCAAACAATGAAAAAGGCCACTGAGAGCTGCAAATGGTCACAGAGCAGCTGCTCACACACAGTCCTTCGGAGGTCTGGAAAACACTCTGGTGAGCTGCACCTTTTCTACATCTCTCGTGTATCTTGTTCCATCACCAGTGCCTTCCAGTCAAGTGAGATCTACATTATGAACAGGAAGTAGGACCTGTAAAATAAACAGGAGATGGGGATGTGTCTAGAAAGCTGTGCAACCCCACGGGACTAGGCCAGTCGTGCTCCTGTGTGATTCGTAGYGGGGGAAAAGGGGTGCACTTTCTGTGAAACCTACCACGGCTCTGTCCTTGGAGGTGGCAGGCAGCTTCTTTGCTGCACACACCATCGTACAAATAAAGTGACTGTGCACAGTGCACTACCCAGCGCTCACAGGGTGGAAAGGGAACCCTGGCTGGGGTGGTTGGGTGGAGGCAGTGGAGAATGGATGCTATTACATATCAAACAGGTGATGTGATACAAAATCCCAGCTGTGCAACAGCAGCAACAGGTCTCCCTCATAGTTAGGTCTGTAACTTTAAGACAGATAACATGCATGCATTGGCATCCAATACACAAAGAATTCTGCCATTTCTGAAAGCACTGAAGATCTCAGCCATTGCACAATTTGTTTCCATGATGCTGTGCTTCCAGTACGGTACATCCTATCTGTCATCAAAGTCGGTCTCTACTGCTGCTTGACACGGCCCTAATCAAGATAGATGCAAAATGCAGTAACAAAGGTACGGCTGCCCCCAAAGCAAAGTTGACACAATTCGCTCGTATGTTTATTTAAATGGCTCGTATCTGTCCTGTTAGCACATTCCGAATCAAAGTCCTTACTGTTTATTTTAAAGTGAAATTCAGTCTCCCCTTTCTTCTTTGTTTATGAATATGTGCGTTTCTGACAACTGACAAAGGGCATGCCGAAGATTTACAGCATCTGCAGCTGGCKCTGTGCTGCACATGGACCTTCCCCATGTAGTTTCAGTTTTCRTGCCTCCACCACACAAAACCACCCATTGAGCAGCTGCACCGAGAGCCTAGGCCTACAGCAAGGACTGCTTGCCTCGCCGACCCTAGTCCCGTTTTTCCTTTCACTACAGTGAATTTGCTGTATGTCAAAGCCTAGCAAAACTGTCCTAAGGTAGGCTACAGTCCTTACGCGGGTGGAGCACACAGGAGCAGGAACAGTACTCGCATCAGCCTGCTTCATGCCCTGTCCAGCAGCACCATTTTCCCTGCACACTCACTGACACCAGGCAAAATGGTCACATACTTTAGATGGGAGCATAATTTGCTGTCCCATATGGGCTCTGTTTATTTATACCAGAGTAATTCTATTGAATTGATACTAATGTAACTCATAGGAGTGCCCACCTAGAGGCTCCTGCTTCTGCAAGCCCAAATCCTATTTCCTTTGCAAGGATGCTCTTCTGTACAGGAGCTGGAATAGAGCAAGGAAAGATRGATCAGAGTCCCTGCGCAGAAACACCCACAATCTTTGGTTCCAGATAAAAAATTGTATAGTTTGGGGACATTTTCAGTCAAAATGCTTCACAACTTTCCACCAATGGCATGACACGGGAATCTACATTGCTCAACAAGTTCACACTTTATCATTAGAAACTCAGTGTTTCAACCTATGTGAGATGTGCAAAGCAGCATCAAATTCTCTTTCAAAATCACACATGCAAAGAGAGAAAGCTACACATTTACAGTGCTTATACATCATGCCATGTCACCTTCTAGTTTACAGAAATCCTCACTAAGAACAGCAGCAGCAGAGCGGAGAAATACCTAAGTGAGCAGGTGAGAACCAYATAGGAAAGGTCCTGGTGTAGTTCTTGACTATTTCTAAGCACCCATGGTTAAAATATGCTTGGGCATGAGTCATGTCCTTTAGTAACTTCCAACTCATTGCAAATAACATTCATGTTCTTTACCTTTCTCTTCCGGATGTTCACTTATAGCTCCAATTAACTGTAGTATCAGACAAAGCAACACTTATTGATTGGTTAGATATATGACCTGACAAAAGGTAAGGGGCAGGGAGAAACACCCCTGAAGCCCCCCCTAAGGAGAGCAAAAGAAACACACTAAGAGAAAAATATGACACACATGCTTTATACATGTTTAATTTCTGTTGTTTTGGTTGGAAAACAGCTGCAGGTGTCCTCTAATTATATCACCATTTTCACAAATATCAACTGTCATATTTAATTTGTTACATTTACCATCCAGCCTCCTCTAACAGCACACTTCTTTCATCACGCATTTAGTGCCAGAGTTTCTAACGTTCAAGCTAACTTTCAAGCTAGTCAATTAATGCATTATTTACAAGTGAAATGTTATTAAAAACAGATTCTTAATTTACTAATGATTTAGTAGACCCCAGGCAATATTCCAATTTGTTTTTATTGAAATTGGAAGAACACTTAGAACAAAGGGGAAAGTAATGTCAAGGATATTTTGGCCTATTCATCTGTGCTGTAGTTTCTGTAGTATTATGTCTACCCCTACATCTTCCCTCCCTTTTTTATATTGTATTTTTAATACATAATCTAACCAGTTGCAGCATGATTGAGGGGAAAGGTCTATGAAAAATGAAAAACAGCACAAACACTATTGTGAGTTTTGTTTTTAAAAAGCACCAGGCAGTCTGGAATGACTCAATGCACATGTTCACCATACAATACAGCATATTTTGATTTACAGCGCTGTTCTAGCAGCACAGCAGGTTAAGAAGGTTAGAAGTCAAGGGAAATTAAATGTTATTAGCATTCCACCATTGTTGTGCTGTACAAAAGTGAGTATGTAACTTCTCAAATGTGTTTTTAAACTCAAATTTGTTTCTGAGGCTTTTAGCTTGTCAGAAACTTTTATGAGCACGTGTGTGCTCTTTTGTCCTTCCTATTTTGTGCTCCTTTTCCTCTCTTACCTGTGCTTGTTCAGGATGCTTCATTAGAGACTGATCCCACTCCTACCTTCTCTCCTTGTCAAACTGCAACCATCTACAATAACACTGCTGTCATTAAAATGTTGACATTCACAGTTTAGGGACACTTAATACAGGAAATACTGCAATTCAGTGGCAATGCTAGTCAGTCGCAAACACTAAGCATCAACATTTGAATGGTGACAATGACAGTTTCAAGATACTTACTACCTTGTGTTTGGTTTCATGTGAGAATRTATGAAACCAAAGCAGGAATTCACGATCAGGGGTGTATGTTACTCCGACAGCATGGTTTCTAACCACARGTATGCCTGAAACATGCAACTCCAGTCTGGCTTTAAAGGCAACATGGGGAACGCCTGGATGCAGGGTCCCGGCCTTCAAACATCTGTGATAATCCAGCTCAGACTCAGGTATGGACATCTTCACTGGGACATCTATAGGCACGCAGAGAGTTCTGCGTAAGGGGATGTCTGATTAGGACCCAAGTCTCTGCTCTGCTACTTTGGTAGCTCCAGGGACCTTGGTGAGGCTAATGATGAGGACTGGGTGTTTTCAGAAAATACACAGGGCCTCAGGTCTGGTTGTTTTCTACCCACATAAAGTCTGTCTCAGAAGAAACTTTGGATCCGCAGGCAAATGCTACCACACCTAGCTAAATGAGAGCTAACCCAGACAGGTCTACACATCTACAGTCTCCCTTAGAGCAACAAAAAGGCAAAGCTGAAGTCTCTCTCTGCCTCAGGTGGTCATTTGTAAAATATGGGTAACAGTGCTTCTTTACCTCCCAAAGTTGGTATAAGGATAAATTCAGTAAATATCTGGGAGGATCTTGTTTATGATGGCAACAGAACTCACACAGATAARGCAGGTGGATCTATACTTATCCCTATAAAGCCCTGGTGTGTCTGGAAATTCCCTGCATCCTTCTGTATCATTCACCACCTAGGTTTGGGTGTGTGAAGCTGGATGTGCCAGGCTGACCATGAAACTCACTTTTAGTGACACTGCCATGAACATGGCATTCCCAACCCAGTCACAGAGCACTCCTGGTCCCTGTAGGCTTCTGAGGGCTCAGCACAACACCAGTTTCAATGTGCAGGGTAACTGGCTGGCTGTGCAGAGCACTCCTGAATGCCCTATGGCTAATCCTTCTGCCATCTTAATTCCCAACCACCTGAGGTCTGTTCCTTGATGAAGGGTCATGCAAAACTATGGCTAGTATCAGAGCCTTGACCCTTGTGTACCTCAGGAAAAGCTGACAATGACAGCAAATGCTGACCTGACCCACCTCTAGCAGCTGATTCAGAGGAGGGAGAAGAGCCTACTGCTAGCATCAACCGAGTTAGTTTGGCTTAGGTGGTGGAGGTGGCGGCTTTCGGTTTACAGATCCATGCTCTCACTCTTGCTGATGAGCCGTTGTGCTGGCTCATTGCAGAAGAAGTCATCAGAAAGTTTCAGACTTTGCAAACTAATGCTGTGTTTATTCAACTTCCCAATCATTTCTCTGTACTATGTGTTTCACATACTGTGAAACTGCACTACACTGTGCAATTGAATTAGTTGGACAGTGACTCAAAGGCATTAAACAATGACTTTGATATTTTAAGTACTGTCTAGAAGGGATTTTTAATTCCTTCCTCAAAATGAAACAAGCAACATAAGGAAGAAAAAAAAAGAAAAAAAGAACAATCCACACAGTTACACAACCCTGAAACACCGATTTTCTTTTTCATCCTGGGTAGACCCCTCTGACACAGCAGAACAAGAGAAATCCTTAAAGTGTTCAGCTTGCTTAGTAGCAGAATAAAAATAAAACAAGCATTGATACATAATTTTAAAGCCACCCAGCAACACAAGAAATAAGCCCTTATTCTTATTTCCACCTTCTAAGATTGTGCTATTTAATAGGAAGGTGAGTCTTTTGGGAACTTTCTAGATGCTGTTGAGTCTATGGGTGTAGATGTCTACCCTTCAGCTGCAGCTACATCTGCTGATGAGGCTACCGCCCTCAGATATGGGCCTGGCTAGCAAAGCGTGGTATTTGAATTGTTTAGGATAATCCAATTCATTGTGATTGAAACAGGTTAGGGAGTGCCCACACAAAGGGCTTAGCACAGAGCTTGGAAGGAGATGCTAACCTCTGGCAGAGGAGTGGTGAAAAGCTGCTGGAAGGAAGAAAGCCCTGCTGCCTGCACGACACACCTACAGCTGATCCACATCTATGCCTGAAACCCCCTCTAGCACCTCTAGAAAGGAGGCAAGGAGGAAAAAAGAGGGCTCTGCTTCCCTTGATCCTGGTCAGCAGCATCTTCAGGAGGTTGTTGAAGTAAACATGCTATGTGGACCACAGGGCTAAGATGGGCTCCAAAATGCCACCATCACCCCATAGATGGGCAAGGACCCACTGCCACTACTGCCAGGGCCACAACAAAGAAAAGCCTGTTCTGCCCTGACAAAACAAGACTCTCCAGATGAGTCCTTGCTGGAGATTGTACWGGAAGGGGGCGAAGGGGGGACAGAAGAGGGAGGAGTGAGTGAAGAAATGCTGCGAAACTATTGGCTGCTAACAGCATAGGACCAGGCACCTAAGTGACAACTCACATCTGACAATAAATACATGAATAGTTGTTGAAAGCTTGTTTGACTTTCACRAAGAGGTTTAAGCGAACATTTGTTTGCTCATTAGTCTTGAGCAACACTTTTATGGCAGGAGATGCATTAAACCTTAACATATATCTGCAACCAAGATATTTGGTTGTTTTACAGATTAAGACACAAAGCAATGCATGCTGTTTACACAGAATGGCCTCGAAATACCTGTAATGGAGTGAGATACAGTTATTAGACATTAGCACTGTGAATCTTCATTCTCTTGAAGGTTAGTTGCGATGCCATGCCTTTGAAGACAAAGCCTTAAAGGGCCCAGTTCTGCTGCCGCTTATGTGCCTGCATCAACTTTCAGATTCCCTGACTAGTTTTAAAAAGCATATCAATTAAATGTTTCATGAATTAAATTATACTGGTGTACTGGAAAGTCATTGCACATTACATCCAGTGCTGTGGAGTGAGTACTGCCACTCTCGAATTCCTCAGGACAGACGGCAGCACAGACAGCTCTGTTTTGTATTTGACAAATACAATCCATGTAGAAAACCCCTTTCCACATATATCCCAACCTGACATTGCCCCAGTCCCAGCAATTTTGTTTATTAAGAGATCACTATGGTAGCATATTGCTTGGACAATATGTGTATATCAGGCTCTGGAAGGCGTTGGGGAGCAATGTCATCTTTACAGTCTTTTTGTGCTCACTTGAGGCTGGGGCAGCTGCCTGCTGGTCAGTCTGCGGTCATAAGGTAGAGCAGCTGCTGGGCTGCTCTAAGTGCAATGGCAAGCTGTGACTCCAGGGAATTCTTATGGCAGCTGGAAACCAGGAAATTTCACGATGTTTCTTCTGGTAGTTGCAGGAAGAAGGCAAGTCTGAAGTCATTAAGTAATCTTTCCTTTAGGGCTGCTTTGCAAGAAGCATGCAATATAAGGTGCTTCCAACAACAACAACAAAAAAAGGATCTCAATCTTTCAGTCTCTCTCTGTCTCTCATATATATATGTGTATATATATATATATATATATATATATACACACACACACCCCTATAGCTATCTATCTCTCTATATAATTTTTAATGTAGAAGGAAGACTAGGACAATATTGTGACCAAATCCTCACTGATTTAACACTGACTTCAGTGTAATGGTCCTGACTTAAACCTATCAAGATTGCTCCCCAGTCCAAGAGAGACATGGAGCTACCGGAGAGAGTCCAGCGTAGGGCTACGAGGATGATCAGAGGGCTGGAGYACCTGCCCTATGAGAAACAGCTGCGAGAGCTGGGCCTCTTCAGCCTGGAGAAGAGAAGACTGAGGGGGGATCTTATCAGTGTGTATAAGTACCTGAAGGGAGGGTGTCAGGGGAACGGGGACAAACCCTTTTCAGTTGTCCCATGTGACAGGACAAGAGGAGATGGACAAAAACTGAACCACAGGAAGATCTGTCTGAATATGAAGAGGAATTTCTTCACTGTGAGAGTGACAGAGCACTGGACCAGGTTGCCCAGAGAGGTTGTGGGGTCTCCTTCTCTGGAGATCTTCAAGGCCTACCTGGATGACCCTGCTTGAGCAGGGGGGGTTGGACTAGATGATCTCCAGAGATCCCTTCCAACCTTTCCGATTCTATGATTCTATAACTATCTTCAAATGAAGAAGTTGCACTTAGCCTCCTCTCTCTGGGTAGCTTTTCTTCCCTGTGAGTATTGCTCCATAGTGTAATGTTAAATGTGACTAGGGTCAGCTCCACCATAATCACAGACCTGAGGTCTCCAATTTGTGTGTCTCTGTGTCTTCACCTAATCTCACCAAGTGATGATATAAAAGGTTACAACGTGCAAAGCAAAAAGCTCAAGCTGTTAACTTCCTGAACTTGAAAAATACTACATTCATAAAATTATCATAAGCACAACATACTCTACGTCCTATATAGCTAATACAAATAAAGGATGGCATGCAAATATTTGACAATATATTGGCATTATTATCATAATAACCTTATGCACCTATCTTGTAAGACAATGAAGGCTGTGCATTGCTTGACTTGTTATAATTCATCTCAGTATTTTAGATATACAGTAGAGAAGCTGGAGATAATTACTGTTCTGTGAGAAAAGACCAGCATCTTTCAGTATCCCTATGCACCCAACACAGCGAAATGTGTTTTGTCATTGAAGCTGTTGGATATCAGCTGACAATACCTTCTACTTCTCTCTGCCTTTCTAGATAGAAAAATTGTTAAACTGCAGCCCACAGTGACTATATTCTCCTGTGAGCCTGGTATAGACAAAAATAGGCGTGGAAGAGAGATCTGGGCACACTGTATGTCCTGCTGACTTCACTACCATCAAAATGCTGAGTAGCCACAAACCTTTTGGTGAGCAAGTGCAAGAAATTTCACAGAATAAGAACTTTTGCCATGAGAATATTTCTAGGTGGTCTAAACCAGATGTTCAATCTGGTGTTATATTCTGTGGAAGCACAGAAGAGTTTCACTCAAGAGTTGACAGCATCAGTTAGCCACCTTGCTTCCCGGCAGTGCTGTGTTACAAAGACTCTCCGTAGTAGGCTATATAGACTTCAGAAGACTTGAGACTACAAATTCATTTGTAGCTTTTTTTCTACTGTAGCTGCTAGTATAGCTTAGAAAGTGCAGGGAACAATACATTGTACTCATAGAAAAGTTAAAAAAGAGCTCTTTCTTTTCCACACTTGAGAGCTTTCTCTTTTCTTGAAGCAACTGTAAAATGTGAAAGTTTCAAAAGTAAACCATTCTGGAAAGAACTTCTGCCTACTACAGAAATAAACAGAAAAGCTCTTGCATTCCTTTTTCTATCTTCTCTTGCTTCTTACCATGTGTAGCACCACTCTTTCATCATCTTCTGCCAAATCTCTGCTTCCTCCTTCTTCAYGATATTTCCTTGCCCCTAACTTTCTCCCCAGATCATCCCAAGCCAAGCCACAGAACTAAGCACCCTTGGATTTGATAAGAACGGATTTTCATTCAAATATTATTGCATGGGCCACTTCAGCTTTGCTCTTGCAAACTTGACAGTCAACTCCAGTAAGCTCAACCTTTAATGCTACATTTCCTGACTGGACAATAATGTTCCTTGACCTTTACTGATGCTGCTGTAGATACTCAATAGCTTTGGCAGTATTTCCTCRGGACTCTTCATGTCAGGCAGTTAAACCCCTATGCACACCTGGACGTGAATTCTACACAGAGGTGCAAAGCCTGAAGATACAGGAATCTCAAATTCACTCCTAGTCAGCACTTGGTAGGAGAGCTGATAACCATGCAATTGACTGGAGCACCACAGAGAATTGGGATTTGTTAGTTGGAAGAAATTGGGCAGTATAGGAGAAGACTGCAAGGAGAGACTCTTGAAGTAGGAGGACAGAACTCAGAATTTATTGTATCATTACAAGAAAAGAGGAGGATGTTAAACAGTTAGAAGAGTGGCRTTGGGGGAGAGCCTGAAACTTGGAAAAGACAACAACTCAGAAAAATGCAAGTCCTTGCTGAAGAAAGGGGAGCCCCCAGTCATTCTCAAATTCTGAAGGTGTTTGGGTGCAAGATTTTTGCCTCACCCTCCTTGCTTTTCTGACTTAAAATGCATTCATTCATCATTGAAAAAAGAAGTCTAGCTGGGCCCTGCTAGAAGCAGATTCTCAAATGCATACCTTAAAAGCTGAAATGGCAGTATTTAGAAACAGTCTGAGAAGGCTGCAGGCATGTCTCAACAGAGACCAGTATAGGGTCTCAGCAAGCCTGAGCCCTGTGAAGCACYGTAGGAGGGCTTCACAGCCCTCCAGGAGATGGTCAGGCAGTGTACCAAGTTCACTCTGCTATACCCACTCGCCATTTTCTTTGAAATTCAAGAGTTTCAGGAGGAAAGGACTAATAGTTGAAGTGGGGAACTCAGCCATTCAAACAGGGTAATGGCCTCCTCCACTGGACTGTCATTCTTTTCTTTTCAGCTTTAATGCCATTTAGCATTTAAACAGGTGGCATTTGAGTGGAATCAGTTTCCCCAAACGCTGTACCTTACACATTGAGTACCAAAAGTTATTTCAGGGGCTGTGTTGCTATGTGATTGCAAAAACAGCAGTACAGGGAGAAATGTCACCAATAAGAGCCTTTGGAAAATAGAAAACATTTAGCTGTTGTGAGATTACTTTTCTTTTTCTGTTTTCATTGTTTAGAAACATAAAACGACTGTAGCTTATATCTACACTTTTGATAGATTGTATGACTCACACTGTGATTACAGCAAAAATACCAAAGAGGGAAAACATACATAACCCATGGTTAGGATTAAACACAGGTCGCAAATAATCAGTGTTTACAGCACATTTAACCTGGGTGCAGTACAGTTTGTCCAGATTTTATTTAATGCTGAATATCCAGTGTTGTACTTGGAGTAGTAAGCACACCACGGACATCAACAAGAACAAGACTTGCCTGCTGAATGCCAAACAGAGTTTTGCTGAGCTCAACAGTCTGGAAGTTCACAACACAGGAATCATTTCTTGCCATAATTAAACTGCAAAAAGCATTTGCTTAAAAAAAAGTTTTAATTACAATTGGCGTTTCCAATCCCAGTGCTGGAGGCAGTTGTCTTACTGAAATTGATGTCCTTCACAGCACTGGCAATAGACAAACCCAGTGGAAAAGCCTTTAAACTAGTTTCTAGGCAAATCTAATATTGGTTAAACCACTGGAGAAAGCATTTTGGTTGTTATCTGATTATTAAAACAGGTTGGAAATAGATTCACACACTCTTCTCTGCTGAGTTAATTGTCATATGGTTGGCATCACAAATAACATCATTTTTCAGCAACATGGCCATCTCCAGCACTAAGCACACAAATGTCAATTGTATCCAAAAACTGCTTTTCAGTTCTATTGCCCATATGAAACATTTCGTAGTTTGTGATGAAAGACAATTCTTTTTTAAAGAACAACGGAACTATTGGTCTGAGTTAAAGAAATGAAGCTGGGAATGAGCTTTTCAGCTCCATCTGAATTGTCAAACAGGCTGCTGAGTGCTTACTGTTAGGCAAACTTCAGCCCCATTCAAAGGCACCTCAAATGTTAGCATTCAAATGTTAGCAACACTCCCTGCAGCACATCAAGGAACTGGTGCTTGCGTAGGGTTGGTCAGCGCTTACACTATGTTGCCAGCACCAGAAGCACACCTACGAATGTTGTGTTTAAACTATGCGTACTCTGCTGTGCACTACGTGAGCCACAGAGACAGGTCAGGCCAGGCACTCTGGATACCAACATTTCCACACCCTGGAGTTCTTGAAAGAAGGTCTGAACAAAAGGCCTGGAGCCTATGACTGAACTTTGGTCTGCATCACTGAGTGGGCTCACCAGAAGATTGTTGATCTCAATATGCATTCAGTATATCGCCAATATTAAAGAAAAACATTATTAGGTCTTCTGTGGT
Organism: Rhea americana; assembly: GCF_003343005.1. Lineage (NCBI taxonomy): Eukaryota > Metazoa > Chordata > Aves > Rheiformes > Rheidae > Rhea > Rhea americana. The sequence goes on from NW_028186149.1 coordinate 13,029,805, forward strand.
ATCCAGCTGTGCGATTCTAGTTGCTGACTAAAGACAGGTGACAACTTTCCTCTTTACATATATACCCTTCCTCACTCCTTTAGAGATCTAATCAAGACTGAAATAAATAAAGCACAACACAACACATTAGATACTAATGCATCTGACGCAGTCTGACTAATTATTTGGACTAGGTGAAGCAGTCTGGGGAAAGCGAGACTCTTCCCTGCGCTCCCTTTGGCTACCCTCTCCGTGAGGCTGCACTCCATGGCTCTCTGATGGCATGTACTGAGCAGGTTCAATGTAGGAAGGAGCTCTGTGTGCACCACAGACAGTGAGGAAGGGCAGAGAGGCCTGGTAGTCCCTTAACCTCATCTCTATATGTTCTCCATGACATTACATCCCATCTCTTCTCCTTCACTACACTGCAGACCACAGGTCCCTGCTCCACGGTAGTGCCACAGAGGCTCCACAATCCAGTTRATGAGTTACTGTGGTGGGGGAGAAAATGCCACTGATGTCTCAAGTCATCACTTTGCCCAAAGGACAGGTAAGTGACAGATAGCGGCCCTGCAAACTCCCACCAGCAGTACTGTATGCAGGCTACATGTGGAGAGACTCTTTCCAGCAAATAAGCCATCATTCATTATCTGTGGGTAACAGCCATGGCCTCTTTTGTGGATAGATGTCAGCTTCAGTGCTAAACTTGAGTGGGGGTTGTGATGTGATCTTTGGTCATCAAAGCAAAAAAACAAAACAGAAAAAATTATCATCTCTTATACTGACTACTGGGGCAATGGCAGGTAACTGGCCTCACCTATTGGGTATAACAAAACACACAGYGTAAATATATTGACTCTGACTTTTTAAAATAAATTTGCTCAAATGATGCTTTCACAAATTAGGAAACAACAATTTTACTGATTAAAAAATCTTGCAGAGCACATTTCCAAATGAGACCCACACATAAGGATTTATCCAATCTGGCAATGGAAGCAATTGTACTTGAGTTACCTGAGCACTCACAACAGAGCAATCTGATGATGTGATAGATTAAAATTTCTTAGAGGGGATTTGGCTAAAGAAAAAGTGAATGGCAGAAAGGTGCAAGGCAGTGTGATCAGCTCACACACATGCTCTGTCAAACAAATRAATAAGTCATGGCTAAATTGTAATCTCACTACTAATCTGGGCTGGATTTAGACCAGTACTATGGTCTARAACTGACCTACTTTAGGAGAGAATCAGAGAGGTGAGGCCTCTATGCCCTCTTACCAATCCCTTGGAATACCAGCCTCCCTTTATAAAGTTTTATATATTTTAAAGAAATGCAGTGCCTAGAGACTAATATACACAAACAGTTCTACMGTAACATGATAGCAAGGGTGTTTGATAGAGGAAAAAACAAAAAACACCCCCCMCACACACCAAAACAAAATAAAGAGTTTAGGTAAGGAAGCAGGTTTCACTTGTGAGCTTCCATGGTTCACTATAAACAGCAATACAGAAAGAATATAAGAAATATATCTTAGATTACACTCTCAGCTGATRTAAATAGTTACAACATCTTTGCCATTCCAGTTCTTAATTCAGAAGATAACCACTCCTGCATCCTTAGAGTGTTCTTATAATATCCCAGTGTTATTTTAAATATCTTAATTTACACACTTCTCCATGTCACTTTTGAGTTTGCCATGAACACCATAATTTCTGATCAGAATTTATACCCAGGATTTCTATAGCACAGTGAATCTGGAACTGAGATGGCTCCCCTAGCTGCATGTATTTGAACTTCATTGTTTAAACAACTTGGATTGGACTAAAACCGTAGCCTGCAAATCACTGGAGGGGCTTTGCAGCATTGGAAGAGTTGTGGCCTCTTCTCCCTTGATACTTGGACACAATTTATACTGTCTGTTTTACTCTTGGAAAGACTCTTAGATGGTGTGCATGATACCCCATATTGTTTYTATGATAAATGGATATCATGGTTCTGCTGTGGTAAACGATCTACTGCTTCCAAGGACAGAAGAGTTTCTATTAGGTGCAGCTACTACTCAGCCTTTTTCCACTTTCCTTCATCTCCTTTGTTTTAGTTTTGTTTTCTTTTCTCTTTTTCTGTCTTGGTTTATTCCATGATCTTATCATTGCAGAGCTATTTGGATCTCATATTTCTAATAATCCCATTACTTCTTTTGCTTGTTTTGTAGATAATTTACTGCAATCTTTATACTTTAAAATATGCAAAGGCAGCTTTTAGGCCTTTGGGTCATTCTTCACTGTGGCTTTGAGACTATCTCAACACACAGTGGGTCACCAGCCCCATCTCCCTGAATACCTCCACTGGGCTTTGACGTCCTCGTTTATATCTAGTTTAGTGGCTTTTACATGGCCATAGAGAAGGCAGAAATGACTAGCGGGTGGTGGAGGAGCAGCCTCTGGCCACTTTTCACGGAGGCACACAGGACTCCTCAAGGGAGTCCTCAAAGGGAAAGCAACAGAAAACCACGCATTAAAGCCAAGGGAAGAGACAGTTCACCAGGATCTGAACTGAAAAGCCTGACATAGTCCMGCTCATCAACAGACACAACAAGGAATAAACCTGACAAAAGTTTTAAAACTCCATCTTTACTGAGGAAAGCAATAGAGGCAATAATGGCTTTGTTCTTTCAAGCAGAATTCATCCCTCACTAAGAAACATCGCTCTGTCAATCACKAGGTGCACTTTTCCAAAGGCTGAAGATGCCCAATAAAACAAGGGAAAGTCAGATATGGACAAGCCAGAGCCTTTTCCCTCCTCCAGGTGCTGGTGGCAGCAGGCGGTGGAATGGTTCTTTGCCTGAAGAAACTCCACCACGATGCGGGATGAACAATGCCAACCACAGGAGCCCCCCRCCCCAGCGATACTGCACAGAGCAATGGCCGCTCACAGAACAAGCTCAGCCATAATCCAGAGATTCGCACTCATCCTGCTCGCCCACGGGACTCGGTACGGCCAGTAGCCCCAGCACTGCCATGATGACTGTGGCACAACATGCAGAAGGTGCCRATTTTGTCATTCCTGCCGAGGATCAGAAGTGCCCACAAAGTCTGCCAAAAGCAAACGAAGACTTGGCACAGAYGGGGAGAGCGGAAGTTTATATGAATCATGTCTTTATTTGTGAGAAGTTGGAGGAAGAACATTATGTCAGGTTAAAACATGTTCTGTAAGGAACGTAGCTTGCAGAACTAAACCGAAATTAATGCATGCCTCTGCCAACACCACCGCGGTTCCCAGCTCATGYGACTGCAAAAGTAAGGACAGCTCTAGAAATTCAAAACTGTAGTTCAAATGCYGCCAACAAAATGTGTGTTGTACGTATGGGAGAAATAAGAAGGATGACTATTCAGAAATGTAAAGAATTCATAATTACATTTTAACTCTGATTTTACACATTTTTTCAAACTACATTCAGACCACAAGATGCTCATACTGTTATTAATAAGCAGTAAAGATTCAGAAAAGAGCTATCATCTTAAATTATTTCCACTGCATCTCACAGGAATTTCATAGGTCAGGAAAGCTCCTACAATTGCTACCATCTTATCTTCTGATAAGTAAGACCACTTGATGTTATTTTAAGGATAATTTGTTTGTAATAGTTGCAGAGAGAAAGGAGGAGGATGCTAGAGAAAGTGCTCAAGATTACTCTGTAAGGAAGTGACCAAAAGGAGAGGAAGACCTCTATCTTCATGAGACATAATACTATTTTCTCACTCAAAGAAAGCTTTTTGTTCAAAGATAGAAGAAAGCAACTCTTTCTCAAATGCTGTAACAACATCACCTGACAAATGTAGGCCAGCATACACTTAGTCCTCTGTAGTGAAAAAAGTCTGGGAAAGGTGCATGAGATGGTTGCTTTTCATATCGTTTTCTATCATCCAATTACAAAGAAAAAATCAGGTGATGAAATCCTGTCCAAAAYGCTATCTTATTAAATAAAAGTTGGTGTCTTTTCTTTTTATTRAAAGAGAAATTGCAAAACATTGGCTTTGAAGTGCTTGCAAGAAGCCATGGGAGTGTCCCTTCCCTAAATTTGTCCACATCCCACTTTGAAAAGGCTGATGTGGGAAGGATCCATAGGAAGAAGAGAGTGTCTTTCATTTTGCCCATAAATGGAACTGATGCCTGGCGCTGTATTATGTGGAATGTGCATGGGATCCTACTTAGACAGCGCTGAGCACAAACCCCCAGTGTTTGAGAGCTCAGCTGAAAGTGAGCTCTGCTCAGAGCGGATGTTTTTCTTCTGTATGTAATACTGCAAGAATGGCAATCACATTAGTAATTTTACATCACAGCAGACTGATACTGCATTAAAACTTTTCTGACACAGAGAACAGTTCTGGGATAAGGTGATGTGCAGGATGTCTTTCAGAAAAGCACCATTTATTCTCTAGCCTCTTCTTTTTACAGATGATTTACTGAACTTATCATGCAGCAAGAGCTGAATGGCACATTAACAGGAACCTTCATAATGCAGAAAGCTTCACTTTGCTGAATACTGAAGCTACTAGTCTGATAGGATCCATTCCCAGAAAAATCATAGTTATCTTTTCTTTTACAGAAAACTATCTGTCTAATTTTTTTAGAGACCTTGGATTCAGTTCTGACTTTGCTTACCTCAGCTATGTCTATTTGACCTCAATCCCAGTTTGCACCARTATTTCTGAAAGGCTCATTCTCTCACTTACATCGTATTTCAGCACAGTAGGTGATTTAAACTTCTTCTAATACAATATAGATATGTCTTAGCAGATGCTGTAACATGCTCTGCTACATTTCTTATAGCTGCACCATTGTTTCTTCTAAAGCACAGCACCTACAGTATGACCATCTAAATAGATGAAGCACTCTTGCTTTAACATACCTTTTGACTGGCACATGTGTCAAGATGCAGCTTTCATCCCAAGTTCCTTGCATCTTTGCTCCCTTGACCAAGGAGCTAGAACACTAGGCGAGGCTCCCTTCTACCATGATCCTCTCCCACRGGCACAAAACGTAGGGGAACTAATCCTTTACTTAAACAAACTTGTGCAACATCAAACCACTCCAAGTTACCCCGAAAGGCACCAGCACAGCTACCACAAAGGAGGGTAACATAAAATGGAGATTGGAGAACAGCTTCAAGCAATCAAGGCTTCCCCCCCCCCCATTCTAATCCTCCTTAAATTGCTGCACAGGTGCTACAGCGCATGGGTTATAGCTACTCCAGCTTGCCCTCCTCCAGTGAACTATACCCTTTCCTGCAGCGCACCTGGGCTTGCAGCAGTTGAGCACACAAAACCTCTTGTGGAAACTCTCAGCAAACAAACACTGTATACAGTAATCCAGAAGGAATAAACCTAACAGTTACTGCTTGATATTTGAACATCATTTAATGAGTGCCCAGAATTCATCTGAAAATGCACATTGTTAATTTAGGGCCTGCTATTCATTAATTAGAGGTTTAGTGGCAAGTGCCATTGAGCTATCTGCAATGTTTAAGGTTACATCAAGCCCTAGTAAATGGCTTGCTGATAACAAGATGCATCCATCTTCATTACTTGGCCACTCCTGTCTGAGTTTGCTCTGCTTCCTGTAAGGGCTATGTCACTTGGAACTGAAGAATTAAACTTTTATCCAAACCAGATTCTGCACTTTCACCTCTTTTTACTCCTTGAGTAGTTCCAATTTATTTTACTTAAATGACATTGGATTACCTAACATGGAGAGGAGCAGTAACTTAACCTAAAACAGTCCGCAAATCTCTAGTTCTGGGACAGAGTATTGCAGTGGGTTAACATTTATAGAAACCATTACATTTATATTTCATCTGATACTGGTCTCACTGTAAAGAAATAGTTTCTCATTTTTCTTCTCATAAGGTTACAGCTTAGATAGGATAAAAAAAAACAGAGGAATACAGGAAATTAATTTTAAATTTGAAGAATAAATATCCCTTTTAGTTAAAGTTAACTTTTGCAATGTTACACTTTAAAAATGTATATCATTCAAGGCAATCATAATTCAAGTGAAATAATTCACAAACAGCAGAAAGACATTTCCATGTAAATCCTCAACTATACACATGTGACTGGTTGTGTTCATCCRGCACAGTATCAGCACAGTTAGTCTTTCCCTAGCTTCTACTAAACATGCTCTACTTTGAACAATATTGGTACTGCTGCGGTCTAGGGAGATGCAGGTGAATCTAATCACCAACTTAAACTCATTGTTTTCCCTTTAAAACTACAGGTACAAAAACTTAAAATAATAAACTAGCCTCATTTGGCAGATGACCTCTTTAAATACTTACTGCAAGACACATGTAATGCCTCCTGGCACRGTAGTTTAACACACTAGGGTGCTCACAGGTCTCCTACTGCTCTCCTGAACCACAGATCAATGTGAAGCATCGTTGCTTGGGATGAGCAAGTGTGGAAGGCGGCTTTCTGGGTGTGGATACTCAGACTGTGTGTACGTGGGAGGGGAAGGGCAGGAGGAAGGGGGATGCCTGTTGGAAGGATGGCTCATGGGAGGGTACTGGAAAACCTTCACACCGTTGAACTGACACACTGATCACAAAGTCACACTACCGATAGCAGGCTGTGCTACGGGAAAGTCTCCCAGGTGCTACAGTGTGGTGTGCATGCTGATGGCTGGTTCAGAAAATACAAACACCTTCTCACCTGTAAGTAAGTAGAGATGCCAGCTGAGGTGTGCAGATGGCAGCTGTACACCCAAAACAGTGCTGAACTTGCTGGGCCAGGTTTGGGACGTGAGGAGCACACTGGGGACCCTGAGGGTGTTATACTTTGGTGGAGAGACCCTCCCCCCCTTGCCACTGCAATCTAAGACACACATAGCTATCAAATGGTAGTGAATAGCAACTTTTACATTTGCAATCAAATTCCAGAAGGGTTAGTTGTACTCATGTATCATTCTTCCATTAGCTTGCATCTTTGTTAGATACTAAATGAGAAAATAAAACTGAAAGGGGGAGGAGAAAAGACAAAGCAGATATAAAGCTGGCTTTGTAACATTTAGACACAAAGTTATCTACATTATCCATGATTGAAACAGACAATCTTAAGCTGAGTATTTCTTAAATTTACCAGAAGGATGAGCTGGACTCTTGAGGTAAGTGCTCTTTGAAGCTAATGTGCTACTGTACAAAGAAAGCTTTTTTTCCTCTGAAAAGATAAAGCTAATATTGTGGTGGCACAGGCTACAATGCTGCTACTGAAATGGAGGTCAAAGCTGAAGGTTCTTTGCTAGTAGAAAGCCRGATAGAGGTATTTTAATTTTTTCTTATTATTATTCAAACAAAAATTCTGTTCTAGCATCCTAAGCTATATATGCAGGTCTCTGGTTAGGAAATCACTCATCTGTCCAATTTCTATTATTCAATATTACATTAAAAAAATCAAGGGAAGAAGAAGAAAAAACTTTGGGCATCCTCAGGTCAAGGCGATTTTTAAAAAGGTTAAAAGCTGCTCAGAAGGGTTACAGTATCCATAAAGGCAAATGAGATTATAGTTAAAGACTGATGGAGAAAAAGCAATAATTGAGATAAAACGCTACTGTCTCAAAAAGGTTTAGACTGAGGAAATGCTGATATTAAAGCAAAGAAATTGAAAGACTTACAGATCAGCCATCACATCAAAGACAGCAGAGTATTTCATTAAATTTGCAACAATTATGTTTACTTTTAATGTTTACTAGGGTTTATACTTTCTTCCATCATTGTTCAGTTAAATATTTTTGTAATAACTTAGGGAATATTGTGATTGTATGTCTCCAACCACCAGCTGTCAACTACTGACCTCTCTGTTCCCTGCATCTGCAATGTTACAAGCCTTTGTCCTGGAAGGAGTTATGATGTTTCAATCAAATACATTGTGAAGTTACAAAACCCATAACACAATCTGGATAACAACTGCCTGGATACGCTTATAAAATACATTGTAGAACCCCCCAGGGGAAGGGATAGAAAAAATATCACAAACATTACTCTCTGCTGTTTGCCACTAATTGAATGAGCGATCATTGCACAAGATGAGTGTTGAACATGAGGACTGCTGTTGAGGTGTATGGTAAATAAATTGCACAGAAGCCCAGAACCACAAAATGGCTGGGTCTAAACATCATTGTGGTCCCAAAATAGAAGCCAAAAAGTGTCCTGAGTGCTGAGCTGGGCACAGGATCTCTGTTTAGCCTACATAACTTCGGCATTGCAGCTTATTCAGAAATTACTATTTGGATTTCAAACTCTGCCCTTTTCTCTGCTGTGACTTTTACCCAAGATTTACTAAGTCTCAGAGGCTGTAGTAATTACTGCCAATGGCAGTTGCGATAGATAATTGTCATAWCTAGCCAAAAATCTCAGCAATAGCCATGGAACAGCCGTATTTGTCTTTTCTATCTGTGGTTCAGGAGCTTGTTCACATACTGGGACACCTACGCTCCTCTGACAGACCCAACCTTAGAACTCAGAAATACCTCTTAAAAACTCAGAAATAGGTCAAGTAGGTTGCCTAGATTATAAATTCCCAAACTGTAGCACACTAGCCAGTTCAAAGGGGTGCCTGGTTTGGCAGAGAGATAAAAGCTTTTTGTCCCCTCCCTCTGCACCAGTGCTAATGGTGCCCTCCTTGGCCATTGCAAGCAGCAGGATCCGCCACAACTGCTGCTGCACAAGAAGGCAGCAGAAAAGATTTAGAAACACCCACGTTAAAAAGCATCTAGTAAGTTCAAACTCATCGAAATTAGTATTTATGTTTGCAAAGGATTTATAAACTGAGAGTGATATCTCCAGATGCCCCTTGCCCTCTTTTTCCATTCAGATACAAATTAAATTTCACACAGATACTAACTTGTGTGTCATTGCTTGCTTGAGATCTCCTCCGTTCAAACCCGTCAGGGTGGGCCAGTTTGCACCCTCCAGTGTGAGTGACTGGTCTTCCTCAGGCACTTGGGATTGATTCTGCTCATGGATGGAAAAGCCAAAACCTTTTAAAACAAGAGAATGACGAATGGTGAATAACAGATTGTGTACCTTCAGTAATGAATTTTCAGAGAACTCATTCACATCAAGACATCCAGTGGTCTACAATGTGCTTCTGAGGGGCTATCATGGAGAGGTTCCTGGCTTTCTGCGTAGCATGATGAATAACATAACCATGGCACGAACTCACCACTTGTGTTGGGAAAAATGTTTGCACATTACTTTTTATATTATTTGTACTTGTTTGTGATAGGCTTTTCTCTAYTACCCTCTGTTAAAGTGTCCAAGAGCTTGGCTGAGGGAGATTTCTTTTATATTAAAAAAAAAGTTGTTAAAATGACTTTCCGAACTTGCATGCTTTGTTTTATTTCAGCCTCTGGGGCTTTCAAACAGGTGAGTAACCATCCTCCAATATCATAAAGAAGTAAAAATGATACAGAAAAAGAGCTATGAAACATCTGTTTCAAGAGGGGACAAATCAAGGAAGAATTGCACAGGTCTGTAAATTATCATTTTAATTTGGGACCTCTGACAACCTTGCCAATGTCCCTTTATGTCTTTCCCTATTGTCTCTATTTATATCGTGCCATCTTTATTTACTGTTCATCTAGCAAATAAAGCCTGTCCCCAGCCCTCAGAGTGCCAGGCTACAGAATTGTTGCAAGTCTCCTTGGAGCACTATTCAGCCACAGAAAACTAGTCCTGCAATGAGATGCTCCCTATTCTCCCTCGAAGATCCAGAAAGAAGAAACTCATTGCTTATGCTGCAATTTTGATAACCTAACTGGCAGAACAGTTATTCAAATTTTAAGCTTCTAAATGCGGTAAGATCAACCTGGCCATCCACATAAATATTTTTGACATGGTAAGTATGYGAGTGCGATGATAACTGATAAGTGAAGCAATTACCTTGCTTTTTTGGATTATATTAAATGAAGATTCTGATAGAGTAATGAAAAGAGACAAAGCAGACAAAAAGGCGGCTGTAGAGCTTTTGGGCACTGTGTTATCTCTATTATACCATATTGAAATAGAGAAGCTATCACCAATCATGCTTCCTATGTAACTTCTAGCTTCTAACAGTGAACAATGAATAAATTGTCACAAGACAGTAACTGATAAATTRGGATTGGCAGTGCTTTTTAAAAGTGTAAATAAACTTATCAGCCCTCTTACCCTCCCCGAAAGGCAGCACAGTTCGCATAGGATTTTTTATTTTGGTCTGTTGTAAGTCGCAAGGTCTCCTTTCATTTACCCACCCCAATTGTCCTTTGTCTGGCCATCAATTTTAAGTAGCCACTTCAGCGTAAGAGTTTACTCCAGCGCTAGCATCCTTTTTGTGGCATATAACAGAGCACTTTGCTTTTGTCCTTGTGTGTTTTTTACTTTGGCTGCTCTCCTCCCCTCCTAATTCCTGCCATTCCAATTAGAAGCTGCTCTAATTACGTGTTTTACACTGGCTTTTATTGCATGCAGAGGCACACAAAGATATAAATAGTACCTCCAAGCAAAGTTGCCCAGTTGTTAGCTTCTAAGAACAACTTCGCAGGCACTGAGCACCTCACAGATTAATTAGAGTTCTCCAGAGCCATGCTCTTTCTTTCCAAAGACTGACCCCCTTCTTGCTGAAGCCGGTGGGATTTTGCTACTGATTCTGGCAGGATCTGGTCCAGCATTCTTTTTGGTGGGGGGTCATGTGCTGAAACTGATATTTGGACATTGCATCCTTTCAAGACAAAGCACAAATGGAGGAGGAATGTCATTCCCTTGTTAAAATTAATTAAGTAACCTAACACCGTACATCTGGGAGAGGACAGAAGAGGAAAGGAAGTTCTCCTTGTTCTCTGTTTACCATTTGAGCCGTGCTTCACACTGCAATAGCATCACAACGCTGTTACTAAGAAAGGCCTCATGTGCTCCACGGCCAGCTGAGCCTAAAGGCAGTGGCCAAATTTCTGGTTGTGGGGTTTGCTCTTTTAATATGATCTCAAATGACCAGTTAGAAATCTGCCATGCTTTTTTTTTTTTCTTTTTTTTTTTTCTTTTTTACCAAAAAAATATATCATATCTAACATAATATATCATATCCATTTTGCCTCAGTGGCAAAATGCTGGGATTTTAGAAACCCTGCAGACTGCGGGAAGCAGTTGAGAATTTTGGAATAGAGAATGGACACGACTTAACTTCCTCCAGTGCTGTCAGTAACAACGGAGGTGATCTGTAAACCAGCAAATTCTGACAGCAATCATCTGTCACCCTTCAGCTTCCCATCCTGATATCTGCAGCTGAGAATCTCTGATAATGAAGGCTAAGCATACTGACAAACTGTAGTTCCCACTGAGTGGCTCAGCATTGCCATTATTAGACTTCAGGATTAATGCTCCACAAGGGTGTATTGTTCTATCATGTTGTTTACTCATTCAGAAAGAGTCTTAGTTTGGAAGTTTATCTGTGCAAATCAGGCAGACCATAAACGAAATTTTAACTTATAAAAATGAAAGCCTAGTTTTTCCTGCTATTCTGTAGGAGTCAGTAGGTGATGTGGCAAATTCTATGGCTGTGGAACTGCATAAAGAAAAAAAAGCTCTGACTATTACCTATTGTTCCACAAGATCAATTGCTCAGATCCATCTCCCACTGAAGTCAATGTTGAACCTCACACTCAGTTCAATGCTCCTGCTACTTATTTCAAAAGAAAGCATTTTAATTGACTTGGAACTATCCAGCCGCACATACATCTTGCCTATGTAAACACATTTTTGTTCCTGTTATCCTCACTCTCTGTTTCCACCCATACTGTTTCTTTACATGCATGCTTAGTCTGCATTAAACTAGCAAAAACTTCTGTTGTAATGATAGTGGGATTTCCCAAAAGTTCAAGTTTCAAGATTGGGAAAGTATAAAATAAATGAATGTAGGAAAAGCCCTTTGCTTGCTAAAAGAGAACGTAGCTCGCTGGGGTTGGACAATCAGTACAAGCAGGTCAAGCTGAAGCAGTCTTGTCCTCCCCCTGGTTCCTAGCGGTATGTCTCCTCTTCCCGCCCCAGTGATGCTAGCACAAGTGCTCATATCACCACGCACTGGGAATGCATCAGGGAACTAAACTGGCTGGAAAAAAATCTTTTGTTTGGGTTGAGTTGGTTTTCAGCAGAATCAGTTGCTGAATCTATCTCAACTRTGCAGCAACAGGAGCTGCAGCATGGGAGGTGGCAGGTGAGAGGGAACACTCCTTTTGAAGGCTGCCTGCTGGTTTGATGACCTGATCTAAGCCTTGGATCAGATCACACTGGGACCATACCCTCTGAGAGCACTGCACTTTAAACCAATAGATGGAATGTGTCTAAAGATGGGATAAGAGGAGTAAGGAAGGGAAAAGCTTGCCTCCTCTTTCATCATAACTTTCATCATAGCAATGAACCCATCACCATACTGCGCGACACRCAGGAGCTAGGATGCCCTGTGAAGATTGTGTGAATATTCACTTTGTCCCTCCTGAGGTTCACAATGCCATATCTTGGCTGATGACTGCACTGCCACCATGCTCTCAGCACTGTACCAGAGCTGGGGASGAGCAAGCAATGTAGGGTCGACACTTCTCCAGCTGTCTAAAGCGATTTCCAGGCTACTCTCTAGCTGTTGCCTGGGATGCCAACGACATACAACCATTAATGGACCCAAGAATGTCAGCAAACATAAAAATGACACATTTCAAATTCAATTTCCTGGAACCAATTTTTAATCAGGTAAAGAGTCTGTATGGGCTGCATCAGTAGAATTGGGCTTGTGGCTGTATAACTTCATATCCATTTTCAGAAGCACTCATATGACTTAGGAATTTAAAGTCCCAAATGTAAGAGTATTAGGAGCATAAATGTCTTTGGTTTTCAATGAGATCCAGACCCCMGAGTCACTGAGGTGCTTTCAAAAGTCTGTATTTTGCCCTTGAGGAATTGTATTTCCCTGTCCTATTTTCTACTGAGACATGGAACAGACAGAATTACTAGGCTATGAGAGTTGATTTTCATACAGAAGATTACATGATTTGCTAGATCAGATTCTTTATGATCAGTGATAAAATCAAAGGGAAATACTAACTGCTGCTTCTTGTCGGGAGCTGTGGAATGCAGAGGACAGGCTGCGAGAAGAGGTGGAGGGGTTCAGAAAGCAGTAGGTTAGATCAACTTCTTGTCACCTAACACAATCACAACATTTTCCTTTCATCCTTACTTTTAGCCTTTTTGGCCTGCAAGAGRCATGAAAGTAGAACAATTGCCTGGATTTAAAACTTTATCTCTGAGCAATGGTAAAGTCATTGGTAAAAGAAATTTCTTTTCGTATACAAATTTTTTCCTAGGACACTTCCAAAGCGTTGAAACCTTTTCAGGCTAAGCATATGTTACAGATGCCTGAGCAGACAAATGTATGTACACATTCCTCTGGCTCAGTTATACCCAGGGAATACTAGACTCTCATGACCATTCACACTTATGAAAGTGTGKCTGATACCCTATCACCTCACAGTTAACCGAATCTCATTTTAGTCACTCATTCCTACAGGGACCTTTTTCTTTCTGTATTTCAGATGCCTGGACTGCCCAGGTTAGGCTACCATTTACCATACAACCTTTCCAGTGAGGATGTTAATGCTTTTTAGCATGGCCTGCCCTCCTCAAAAGAGGACAAAATGCAGGAGGATGGCAAGTCCTGTGCAGCAGAATACAGTCTATGCTTTCAGAGATATATGCATGAAGATACATATTCAAGAATTAGAGCTGCTGAGTAATTGGCTGCTGAGGTAAATACTTTCCCATTGCTCTGCATGTTTTGGAAGACTGATATGTGACTTCTGGTCTAGCCCTGCAATGACAATCAGATATGTACAGTAAGCCATTTGGTATTGATCTACCCCTAATCAGAAATCAAACTAAACCTTATCTTATGACAAAGTGTAATTAACTATTTTTTTAATTACTATAATTATCCTCCCCACATTTATTTTGACAGCAGTGTCAGCAGCAGAAAACTATTTCCTTAAATTGCCTGTTGCTTATTATGAATTACAAATTCATACAATTTTGACAAATGATTTTATTCTCCTTTTAACAGCATGCTTTGCAACAGACATCTTTTCAAAAAAAATGGCCATCTACTTGAAAACCAAGTTAGAAAGGTCAAACAGAGAGGATTAGCTCTACTGGAGCTAACAAGCATCACATTTGACCAAATACAAAATGCCTTTTTCTTTCCTCTTCTGTGTAAGGTTCTTTGGACATCTAGATGACAAAATTGGATGTTAAAAAAAAAAAGAAAGAAAAGAAAAAAGAATGATTTACCATAGTCACTAACTCAGAAGTAGCCAATGGGGGACATATGGGCTAAATGTGACCCATGAAATCCTGCAATGTGCCTTGTCCATTGTAAATTAACCCCTTTCTTTCTCTATTGTGTGATGAGGAGTGGGACAATACACAGAGGCAGCGTGAGGYATTAGTGGTGCTCCAGGACTCAGTACTGGTTTTAGCTCTACTGTATCCAAAATAGGTGACTTGCAAATGAGATGTAGTTGTGGCCAGAAATCCTCAAAAAGGCAGGAATTCAAGTGGGAGCTCTTCATATGCTTTTAAAGCTGGAATCAGACCATCTGCTCTGTGCTTCATTTAGCAACTTCTATTCTTAACTAAAATACTTTTTGAGCCAGCTGCTTCAGCACTGCAATTCCTCCCCTCTGCCCAGCAGAGCTCAACCTCTGGGGAGCTATGACAGAGCCATTAATACAGTGCTTTGTCCAAGCAAAACCACGGTTCTGTTGCTGGGACAAGGTTTACCAAACAGAAAGCACGGACTGGCTGCACTAACAGGAAAATTGCTTGCATCAGGATGGGTCTGTATTTTCCATGGGCTGCATCTCCCACTAGGAAAAAGAAGGAGTAGAGTTTGGAGTGGCTGGAAGAAGCATGACCCTCGCATGCCACCACTTGCCCCTATGATTTGTGCTTGCAGAGTCTGGTTGCTCCTGAGTTGAATTCTTTGTTTCTTGCGTCTGCAGACACTTTTGGGCTGCTGCAGATAGCAGCACCTCTGAGGTGCTAGTATGGCATTTTGAAATGACACAACAGGCCCATAAAATCCGAGCACAGAAACGTTTCAGGAGATAACCTCCCCTTCGCAGAATGGCAGCGATGGAGTTAATGGAGCTGGCACCTCTGCTGGGATAGTATAACACACAGTGTTTCCTAAGTAGTAATGACTAACATGGTCAGCAGTTGGTGCCAATACTGAGCATTTGGTTAACCTTCTAGTTTGCTTGTAACAAAAGTAATTTACTCAGTGCGCAGACAYCTACCCCAGTCTAATCTCCTTGACAAGAGACTACAAAGGGGTGACAGGCTAAAGTGGCATAAAATTCCAAATACCATATCTATTTTTACTTATTGACAAAAGAATAATATCCGTGGGACAAGGATTGCTAAACAGAGAAAGGTATTCTTTCTTATAAGCCAGCTTTGCTTCCTGGTTTAAAATAACAGTGGAGGGGGTATTGAAACATGAAATAAGAAGTCCACCACTGTGCCACACCAGGGATGGATTTCTGCAGTGTGTATCTGTGCGAGGTGGATTTCAAAATTACACCAATACACTTGGAAATGAATATGATTTTCACATGTGGGTCTATTTATACTAGGTATGCTTCTTGACTTGAGAGTGAGAAACAAGAAGCCTGGACCGTGTGACATATGACTAATCACAAAGTGACCGGGGAGCTTGATTTTACTGCAATATCGATGTGGCTTGTGATATGTGCGGTGCTTCTGGAGTCACATGACAAAAACTTCAACTGTCATTAAGAAAAGATATTTCTAGCCCTTGTTACACAGGAAAGTTTGAAAACATGACTGAATACACACACTGGTTCAAAACCCAGAGAGGGATAGAAAGAACCAAAATGCACTTCATTTTAGCCTCATGATTTAGCCTAGTCTCATGATTTTAGGGTTTCTGAATCATGATTTTTGAATGTGTGGTGGTAGCAAAATGCCATCTTTATAACTAAGCAACRGATTAATGAATGAATGTAAGTGCATTAAAAGGACAGGGAATGCATTGTCAATAAATACTAGATAGAAAATGAAAATCAAATAGTGARTAAATTTGAAGAAAACAATCATTTCAGAGATACATCAGGAATATAGGCAATATGAACACAGGGACGGGCCTATTGCTTATGTTACTCTATTTTCCATACATACAGCAGAAAGCTAGCATTGATGTTAATATGATCAGGATCAGGCCAGCAATCAGTAATTCAAAAACTCCTACCTTTAATATATTTATGTAATATTGGCTATTCATTATTTAATTGAGTTGGAATAAGCCTTTAAAGTCATTGCTGGTACTTGGTATATTCTTTTGCAAGGGAAAATGCACAGACAGAAAAGTTTTTTAAAATTCTATTAAGCAAAATATCTGGGATCATGAATGAGCTGACAGTAACCCTCAGGTCCCATTACTTCTCAGACCTCTGAAAGTATTTCCGCACATTTCTACACTTTTATCCCAAAATATGCATTGCCATCCATAGAAGAGCCATGAAATAGCCACGCACAGACACGGGATACTGGACTCCAACTTGGAGCAGGGATTTCTTCCGCCCTAGTTCAGCCAGCTATGCAAACTCATTTGAGTTTCTGCTCCATTCTTCCCTTTTCTTCTTGCACAGCAAAGACACTTTATAAAGCAGTATATTCGARCCCTTCACTACACTTATGTCCCCTAAACAGCACAGGCATCAAGAGAGAGGTTTTGGGGCGTGAATGAAAATCTCCTGCTGGGACTCTGCCACGGGAAGGGCGCGCGCACCTCCTCCTCGGCCACCTTCGCCCCGACCCTCCCGGGCACCCGGACGCCTCGCACCCACTTCCGCACAGCCAGGTTCTCCCAGCGGCGCGGGCCGGCGGGGCGCCCTCGCGCTCCCAGAGATTCCCTCCCGCCCAAGCTGGCACCCCGCAGCGCGGCCTGGCCCYGGTCAGCGGCGGCGCGGGGCCGGGCCGGGCCGGGCCGCGCCGCCTGCCGCCGCCTTCGCGGCGCTCCCCGCAAGCGCAGCCCCGCAGCAGCGGTTTCCCTTTCCCGGCCGCGGCTCCCGAGTGAAAAACCCTGACTTTTGCTGTCGATCCGTCTTCGTACCCTCGACAGCAGGCTGCAACGCGCTCTCGTTACCTCCCTCCCCTGCCCTTTCCGCTCTTTTTGAAAACAATTTCTCCGCACAGGCTTTATGATTCAATAAAGTTATTCTGCCGGTAAGCGCGAAAGGTCTCTTTCTTCCTCTGCGCTGCAGCCTGTACTTGTGCAGCTCCCCATTACCACCGCTTCCGTTTCAAACTATCACTTTTAAAGGTCACTTGTTTCCTTACACATGCAGTCAAGCCCAGCAATGATTTAATGACACCTGAACAAGCTTGTATTAAAATTATCCGCTGCGTGATCATAAATAATTATTAAGTAAGAGAAGAGGAAAGCAAACATGCTTCTTTTCAAGGAGCCAACCCCAAAGATATCAGTTAAAATGTTAAAGTATATTAACCAATTACATAAAATCCTTTCATATTGCCTTGCTTCATTTCAAACACGGCACGGGCTATTTTGTCTGTGAACTCAAGTGGAACAAAAAGCTACAGAATGCAATTTGTGTCGGGAGCCGGACCGCAGCCGGACAACTAATTCTAATTAGCGCAAATCCCCGGCGGGCCGCCGCCGGCCGAGTGCGGGGAGCCGCGGCCGAAGGCGGCTCCCGCCCTGCGCCAGGTGGGCCGGGTCCCCCCGAGCTGTGGCGGCGATAGCCACCGGCCGGCGGCCGCTGGACACCAGGAACGACCGCGCGCGCGGCCGCCCTTTGAACGCGATCTCTTTTAATGTACGTCCGAACTAAAGGAGATGGGCTCTTCTAACTGGGTAAAATTAAAGCAGCGCAAGAGTTTGCCAAGAGCTACAGTCGTGTAACGCAGGTCTCGTTTCCAACTCGCAAACTCAAATGCTTTGCATATCAGTACAATAAGGGTATTACGGGGGGGGGAGGGAATAAATACTGCGGAGAAAAGGCTTTGCCATCTGACATATTCTATTGAGCACTTCCCTGACACAAAATATTCACGCAGCTCCTCAACAGTCAACATTTGATGCCTGTCAGACACACGCTTCTGAAATTGCGGCCCGTTATAAGAAATAATAAAGTATCGCTTCCTCCTTGTCGTTAACGCAGTTATTTGGGGAAGCCCGGGCGCCCGCCACGCAGCCGGAGGGGCCGGGGCCGGGGCTCTGCCGCCGCCGGGGCTCCGGCCGCGCTCCTGCCCGCCGGCGGCCGCGCCGGGCCGTGCCGCGCCGGGCCGCGCCATGTCGCCTCCTCGCGCCCGGCCGCCCCGCCGCCCCCGGGAGCGGTTACGCCGCCCGCTGCGGGTCCTGCCTACTTTAGAGCTTGGTTTAGGGGCTYTGGATAACCTTTCATCGGCATTTCGTACCAGCCTTAAAGTAACAGTTTCCCTAGCTTTATTTTATTTACTTTTAAAAAACATTTCGGCTAAAAGCACTCCAGAGGGGTGTGCCAGCTACTGCTATGTCACAGGAATGATTTTATCAGGAAAATGCCTCCACTACCACCTCGCAGCGGTCTCCAGTACTATTGTTGGGTGGCACCAGAGGCTAAAATGTGGCTTCTTTTAATAACACATTTGCATAAGTTGATCCGAAAGATCCCCCTGCGATGACATTACTCCRGGGCCGGACTGTCATCTCAGAAAAGCCCGAGGTGCTGGTCCCAAAGAGATCAAACTCAAGAATTAGCTCGTCTTCATAAAACAGCAACATCTCTACAAGCAGTAAAACAAATGATTATCATTTCTTTTTGGCGAAGGTCTATGCCAAGCTAGAGAAAAACAGAGCTTTCAAACACTGACAATCTGGTATATTGAAGTATGACCATTATTTTTTATTTTCCACATTTTTGGTCCAAAGACAGTTCTGAGTAATTGATTCCCATAATGAGCTATGGTTCGTTAGTCAATTTAATTTATAATTGAATTGGATGGATGTAACTCTATGTAAAATTGTCTCTGAAGAATCTGTTTTGTTCGTCTGTTCAACTTCTGACAGGGATAGAAGAAAATCTAAATTATTCCCTTCTGCAAGAGGGAAAATCTCTGAAAGTCTCAGCATCCCTTGTGAAATTAAGAGGAAAAATATTTTTAATAGTTGCCATGCAAAAATAATATGACTTTACTAAAATTTATACAACCCTGACAATTAACACATTAATGCCTGGAATGGCAGCTTGAAAAGAAAAACAAAATTTGAGGAAATGCATGAATCAGCAGCTCTGCCTGAACATTTGGAAAGATAGCTCCTAACCAGGAGGAAAGCCACAGGCACGTATTTGCCGGTGAGCCATGCCTTACCTCCCCCAAACACCGCGCAAGGCAGAGGGCCTTCCTCCCCACGCCTTCATACCCACGTTCCGAAGATACAACCGTTTCACGAAGAAATGCCTGACGTGAAAAATCTGACCCGTGAGTTACTTTTTTCTTCTGTTTATACCCTAGAAATCCACTATAGCTGCCACTGCCACGAAGCCCCGGAGTGCTCTAAATTTATAGTTTGGTTCTGGAAAGAGAACTGGAAAGAGCAGCTCTGCTTTGTGTGGACCTTCGCCTGTCCATTGCCAAGTTCCTAAAACACAGAACAGTACGTGAAAATCCCCTCGGCTTAGCAGCAGGGGCAGGAGAAAAGCAGACTGGTTAAAGATTTGGGGGATGAACACAGGACCCCCTTTTTAACTTAATTTTGCCCTGGGGTTTCCTGGACCTAAGGGCTCACGCACAAACCCGCTTTGATGCCAGAGGGTTCGTATCATGGGCTGAATACAGCTCCCTCATAATTTTTCATATCTAAAGATAACCATGGAGAGTCTCTGTCTCTATGACCGGTCTTAGCAAGGTGTACTAGTATAAATGATACATTTAGCTTTTAAAGGAAAACTAAGGGAACTAATTCATTCAATATTTGTACTTTTTACACAGAGAGAGACACTTGGCACTGATTGCATGTTAGCGTACATATATGCTAGCAGCAAAACAATTGCTACGTTATTATGTAAGCACAGTATTCTTTGTAAG
The DNA here is from genome assembly GCF_003343005.1 of Rhea americana. NCBI lineage: Eukaryota > Metazoa > Chordata > Aves > Rheiformes > Rheidae > Rhea > Rhea americana. The sequence goes on from NW_028186149.1 coordinate 13,049,970, forward strand.
CTGGCCTCATGCGAAAGCAAAATATACTTTCTCTGTTTGCTGAAAAAATAAAATGTACTGAGAAGCATTGCAATGGGATAGGTGATGATGATCAGCTATTATCAGTCCCAGCAGGCACATATTTTTTCCTAACAGCCATAGGACTGCTTCTCTGAAAGCCAGGCAAAAGGAATTTTTAGTTTAGAGCATTTCACATTGCTTTTTAGAGGCAAGCATGACACACGGCTGCACAAACTCTTATGGCCTCCAGTTAAGGGGTCGCTTAACAACCTCATTTGTCTACTTTTGCATCAAGTCCCCAATAAATTCTGATGGGCAGCAGGCTCCCAGGCTCCTTATGTTATCCAGATAACGTTTTTTTTTTCCTTTTCATGTAACAGTAATAGTAGAAATGTTGCATCCAATCTTCATCATATTTCAGAGGTTGTTTATAATGTTTCTGACTGTTTTTTTCCACTAATGACTACTTGCTTGGGTGAAAAGGGATATGAGGCTAAATTCTGTGGCTGGTCACACCCATTCACCTTTGCTGAAGTGAATGAGGTTGTAAAGGTGTAACTGAGGAGAAAATTTGACCTATTATATCCACTTACGAGTTACCATAGGCTATTTATTTCTGGGTGATGCTATACAGATGCAATAGCAGAAGCAGACTGGAGCTATTGAAGACCATTCCTATTACTAATTATTACATTCCTGCTGAAAAAATTCTTTCATATAAATAGCTTTCAGCACTGCCAAGGCACCAGAGACAATGAAAGTTGTTTCTAAAAAATGTTAAAGCTGACATCAATCATTTATTCATAATGCACAAAGCAATGAGGGCAAACTCCTCAGTGCAGATAAGAGATGTCACAGTAAACTTATGTTCCAAGGCAGTGGTATCAGTTACGATCGATCACTTGGTAGCCAGCACAAGTTACATTTTTACTTTAGTCTTTAAACTCTTTTGACTGCACTACGAAAAGTATTGTTTTAATCTAAAGTGCTAGATCAATATTTCTGATCAATAAGCATTCATTTCCAACTAACAAGGACAATGGTTAGTGGATTCCTTTAAACATTTTCATTTCAAGGCAATCTTTGCTGTTCTAGAATCAGATCTCTAACAAAGTATAAGAAAAAGGAAAACGAGCACAAAACATACAAGAGAACTTCTGGATAAATTCAGTTGTTCCTCCAGCACAATTTTCCCCTCTACTATGATGCTAAATCAGTAAAAATTTTGTATGGCCTTTGTATTATAAGTAGTTATGAAATCCAATAGCATTACCATTAATTTTTCCTGTTGGAGTACACAAAGCCAAACCAAACAAAATCCAAACCACAAATGAACAAAGCCCAACTGACAATCTTCAGTTTTGGAAAATTCATCCCTAGCGATAACAAAGTACTAATCAACAAGCACAGCTGAGAAAAAATTTTCTGGTTCAGACACAGGAAGGGCCACATTAAGATGTGGTATAGCATCTGGAAATCCTGTCCACTTCTAGCCAACAAAAGTTTGGCCACAAGAATGGGACCAAAATGGTGGCAACTACTGACCCAGCCAGCAGCTAAATGCTGGCTGGGATGAACCCTTCTCCCTGGCAATGGACCAATCTTGAGGACTGACTTTCCATGCTCCCTGATGTCCACCATCTGGAAGGTCTTTCTGCCCCTCCCTACTTAGTGCTGGGCTCTTCAGAGAAGGACACGATCTTGCTTTGAATGTCCTAGGGACTTGATGCACTTTAGAGACATATTTGGCTATACAGAAATTAGGACTTTTGCCACAGTGGTGTTTATTGACCACTCCCTTTTATTTTACAAGTCTAACTAGGAGAGAACATGCTGTTTTCCACGCCTGCAGCTGTGCTTAGCAGTCACCACTAAACTCAATGTTCTCCAACTTTCCAACACAATGATTTGCTTCTTCACACACTCACTTTTCAAGATGCCAGCTATTGTTTATATGACAAGAAATACTAAAGCTAGAACTAAAAAAGCAATTGGATTCCTTCAGGCTGGGCTGTCAACATCATGTGCCACAGAAACTATGTGCTTGGTGCTCTCGGTCCCCTTGTGGCAGTCCTGGCACCAAGGTGATGCAAGTTGTTTAAATAGTTGTTTGCAGATGCCTCTTACATCGGCTGTAAAGCCAGGCTGGTGCAGTCACTGCACGCCTCCCTCCATTGGCGTCTCCCCAGAATTGTGTGTGCTGAAGGGATTCGCAAGACATGACTGGCAGGTCTTGTGGCTGGTGGTCCTGAGCTATACAGTGGCACTCTCACAGCACTGGCCCACCAATGTGACACAGGCTCGAGAACATAGTTCAGACAGATCAGAGCATAATGTCTATACTCTCCGTTCTCCTCCCTGAGGGCTGGCGACAGAGCTGTGGCTTGGATGGGACACAATTAAAATACAATAAATACCATGTTGTAGTGTTCATACAGGCTTCATTCCTCTTTATACCTCTGAGGCATTCCTTTGGGTTTTGAATCAACCCCAAAATTCAAAGCTAAGTCAGACAATTCTTTTTTAATTCATCTTTATCATAACCACTGAATTTCATATGGTTTTTACCCAGAAACATAAATCAGACAAGATTCAATCAAACCTTGGCTCAGGTGCATGCATCCCAGTGAACTTGAGGAGTTTGGACCAAGCTTGGAGGTTCATACCATCTTTGCTATTAATTCTATAGATGGAAATAGAGGGAAAGGCAGCTGCTAAAATGGGTTGCATGGAGATTACACTTTTCTCACTGGGAAATGATGGGAAAAGAATTTTGGCTCCATTAAATACAGTGTCCCTTCAGACAGAAGGCTTAACACAAAATGAATGGAAGGTCAAACTTTTGTAGGGCTATTAATCTGCACTGCGACTTATGCAGATTGAAAAATATATGAGAAATGTAAACACAGTATTCACTCTGCATTAGATAGCAGGAGATATGCGGAGCCTGAATAGATAACCTTCTGTGAACACTGTGAAGTTGGATTTTATGTGAGAGTTGTATGAGCCCTACTCTTTATGGTGCACATTCATCTAACACAGTACTCAAGTCTGAAGGAGTGGGTGAAGGAGGAGGGACAACAGGAGGGTTGCCAGATAAATGCATAAATTTACCATAAATGGTAAAATTCTCATTGACTTCAACTAAGCCAAGAAGTCAGTCCTGATTTTTATAGGTGATAGAGCCAGACTGATGCTGGAAATATAAAAATTTGGGCCAAACTGATCTGCATTAAAAAGGGGTACACTTGCAAACACCCAAAACAGTGCTAAATCTCAATACAATGTAATATATCATGAAATTCATATTTTACGGTGTTTACTTTTAATTTGTTCAGTTTCAGTCTCCCCAGATGCTTTGGCATTGTCTTCCCTTCTTCAGGTGTTTTCCCATCACAATTATTCCCTTGTTTCAAAACACTCTGGTCCATGCTCATTTATTTCCCTGATCATGCCTTTTCCATTCTTTGCTCTAACCGTCTCCTCAGCTAGTTGTGCCTCTTTCCTTTGCTCTGCTTCTGGGTTCTTCATTTTGTTTTGATTCTTTTACTTCTCTCCTTTCTCTTCTGATTTTTTACACAGCTTTCCTTCTATCTGTCATTTTCTTTTCCTTTATGTGGTTTTTTCTTTTCTTTATTTAATTCATAACTATCTCCTTTTTACTTTTTTTACTTTTCCTACTTCTCTGCTTGCTTTCTCTCTTAAATTTTCTTACATATCCATTTCTTCATGGGAAGAACTGAATTTAGAAGAAATGATGGGAGTCTATGTCATTACATCACTATTTTCAAATTTGTTTCAAAAGTACAAAAGTGAACAAAGTATTCAGTAAGTAAGGACTTTTCAAAAAATTATTTTTGCTTGCAGGAAATAGATCCCTCACCTGGGCTTTGACATCAGCATTCCAGCTTGCTTAGTATCAGGTAAAGACTGGCTTATCCAAATGGTCCATACCAGATGCCCTTCAGGCAGGAGAACACAGTCAACTACTTCTTTGCTTGACTCATATCTTTTTCTGCTTCCAACTATTTTCCTCTACTACGACCCTCAGGAATCTTCTTTTTCTGTCCCTGTAACCTCACTGTGTAACTAAAAGCAGTCTCCTGCCACCCACTTCAGCTAGGCCTCTACAGCCTTGTCCAGGAGAAAAAGATAGTGGATGTTATCCACTCCTCCGGGTTCAGGTGCTCTGAAAGCACCCAGGTCTCTCCTCTTCACGAGGAATTTAGCTCTTAAGTTCCTGTGCTGTGTTCTGAATCACAATTCAGTGAGATATTTAAAGCAGTTAGTATGAATAATTCCCTTTGGGCTCACCACCTCCATATTGCTCTGTAGCCAACCCCGTGATTGCAGTATCTTCTGCAATTCCTTACATCAAAACAAAGCCAATGGAAGGAAGAGAGAAGAGCTGAACCAAACACATGAGACTGGCCTACCCTATATGATCGACCACAGACCTGCAGGAGTCTAAAGACTGCTAGTGGCCCTGGCACTAGAGTTTGGGAACCTCACTGAGTTAGGTACCTGAGGTATGACACAACTAGAAGTGTGTACAATACACACAGCATATTAAACAGCTGATGTTACATGCTTTGGGGGAATATTTCCCCCCAAATAACTATGGGAAATATTAATTATTTATGGAATATTTGCATAACTGCATAATGTGTCTAGATATAAATAACAGATTATTTGCATAACTGCATAATGCCACTAATCACGGGGAAGAAAAAGAACAAAATATTTCTGGCATTTGATCATACTGTGTCATATATGCTCTGTGAATCTTATTCAAGCTCTCCCAGAAAGGTGCCAAAGCACCACTATACTCTATTCTCCGTACTCCTGTATCCCGTCAGACAAATAACAGGTAAATCTTCAAACACTTTGCCAATGCTGTATAAACAGTAATCTAATTGCAAGAAGTCCTTGCAAAACCTACAGGCTAGATGGTGTTTTACACAGTTTGTCTGTCCAAAATGGTCATAGGAAAACAAACCACACGCACAATGTGCATAAGTTTCTAGAACCCAAATTTACCTCCTTGTACCTCCTGAATAATGTCACCACTTGCCTCTTAAGCAACAATTTTTGTTACACAAAGGAAAGTACCATTTTGCAGATAAGGAAACTAAGGCTCAGAAATGTGAAGTGACTTTTCAAAGTCAGGCAGCAAACCAGGGCTCAACCTGGCATCTCCTGGACCGCATGCTGCCGTGCTGACTTCTCGACCAGGCAGCAGCTCCCCATCTGACGTGAGACTCTGCCCATCTGTTGAAAGTCATGGTTGGCATGCGACCATCCAGCAGGACTGGGCTGCTCCTGTGTCGTCTACCTTCCTTCTCCCCACCACCAGCGAGCTCAAAGAAACATTGGGACGATCCTGCTCTAGCCCAAAGGCATCATTAAACAGAAACAAGCCTGAAAATATGAGCTCAGTTTGTCAAGCTTTAATATTCCCTAATAAGCACTGTTCTTTTCTCTGTTAAAGATTTCCTGATAACTGCTGTTCTTTTCTCTGTTAAATACTATTTACCTCAGCGCTAAAGTTTCTAACATGCACAACTCTGACTTCATTTTTAATGGTATTTTGGTCTAATTTCAGAGCCTGATTTCCCAGTACAAACTCAAGTAACAAATGTATAATTATTCTCATAAATAACTCAGCACCTTACAGTATGTTTCAAACAAGTTTCCCCACAAGGCACAAGTGCCCTATATTAAATTCTTTTAAAGTGTAAGTTGATTAAGGTAAAAATTAGTTGTTATTACCTTATGGACATTTTAGTTCTCACAGCATTTCAAAGCCAGTTCTATCAGGAGTAGATTTGTTGCCGCCCACTGGTACAATCATCAGGAAAATTAATAATCATGTGCAGCCTGACTATAAATCATTGTGGTACAGGCAATTAATTTCTGCAGAAATATGAAAGATCTATAAGTATTATTGTTGTATAAACTACATGTTGTGAAAACTCAGATCCAGCACAGTCAAGCTGCAAATGCAACGCTCCTACTTTCCGAGGGTGATAATGCTGGGTCACTCCAGGCGGGAAGGCCAGCAATTCTGTATAAATAATGCTGGCAGCTACCCGCAGTTTATGCTGCTTGTACTACGTTTATGCTGCATTTGGAATTCTTGAACAAGCAAAGATGCTAACTTACAGGGAGCGAGGCGGGACAAGAATGATCACACCTAAGCTCTTGAGCACATTTTCAACTACTACTTGACTAAAATAAGGCAGTTCACTGCATTTGTTTATATCCTGGACTTTATCATTACACGGGGCAGGTTTCTATAAAGCATGTTTCTTTTTGGTTAAGGGCATGGTGGTCCTGGTGAGAACAGAAGAAAGATGATGTGTACACATGCAGATTACCATATGCCCTTTGTAAGCTAGATTTATATTTCTCTACCAACCCACGCTACTATCCTGCAAAGACATGTGTTTGCCAAAAGTTAGATAAACACAGGATCAAGGCCATAAAGTTCATTTTGTGCTTAAAATAAGAGAAAGTAAAACAGTTATAAATTCAATATTTTTCTGGACTTACATATTAAGATAGTATGTCCTGTACCACCATGAGAGATATTTTTATAGAAGACTGAAAATCGAATTTAAKTTGTTATAGTTAAGTCAAATGATTTCCAAATTCCATGGATTTGGGTTTTCAATATTTAGGAAATCAATCAATCAACATTCACATACCAGAGAAAAAGAATAATACTGTGCCACCAACTTTAGTCCATTAGACAAATTATTCTCTAGGGGTTAATTTCAGTCCCATTCACCACACCAGAAAACATTTGAACAACTTTTAATAATGCTTTGGATTGGAGGCTTTAGGCTGGATAAATGCTAATACCCATTTGTTGCTAAGTTTTCAGAAGCACAGAAGGAAAATGTGTAATGAAGGAAGGAACTATGAAGTGAAGTATCTACAGAAATGAAAAGAACTAAATATAATTCACATAGTGATCCTTCACATTGAAAAATATTAAAATATTAAAAGTAATATGTTTTCTGAAAGTGCTTTAAAAGGATGGGTGATTGGCTTCCTTTTTAGCTCCTTATAAAACTTTTTACYCTGCTTGATCCAGGTTTGAAACACGTACTTTGAGGTGCAAGTATCCAAACCTGATGTGATAGTGAAGTTCGTTATTGAGGAAGAGCATATCCATAAATAAGAAAGCTCTCCCTTGGAAAATCTCACAGGACATTTTAATAGTTTCTAAGATGGAAGCAGACTAGACAACTCAGATAATTATCTGAGGTATATTAGGCTTCTGCTCATTCTGTAAAAGCTAAAAGAATTTAATAGGCCATATGAATTATATTTGTCATTTACTAAATATTCAGATGTATGTGTACAAGTAAAGCTATGAACTAAACCAGGTATCATAGGAAAAAGATACCTAGATACTTTATTAGATGAAACAGCRCACTAACAAAAAGCTGCTGCTGAAGTCAGAAAAGAAAGCCCAATTTCCTCATTAGGAAATAGTTGTAAATAATTCAATTGATACACATAACACATTCACTGTATTTTAAATAGCTGAAGGAAACTCCGAAGTAATGTACCTGCTTCCACAAAGATATACACAGWTTTCTTTGTTAATAAATGGGATTTTGGACTACACTGATGTCCACAATCGTATCAGTTGTTCACTAAAGGTAATCATCTATTTGAGAAACTGAGAAAACCAGCTCTGCACTTGCAGTAAACCTGGAAGTAAACATACCAAGAGGGTAGAAATCTATATGCTCCTCACTTTGTCTCTTCCCATACCCCCAAAGGACACGTGGATCTTGCAGGCAAACTTAGCCATATCCTAGGCTGCTTTTGAGTAATGATCCACATGACACACTAAACAATTTCTATCAACAAAATTTTGCAGTTTGTCAGCTAACCTATAGGCTTGACCGGAGAATCATGATGGGCTGCAGGAAGGACACGGGTTATTCACATGCACACAAGTGGTCTGTGCCTATCCGCRCTGCTGGCACTGTCACCTCTGGATGTCCATTGCACTTTTGTGGTACAGATACAGAGGTCACATATCACCCATATACACCCCAAACCTGCTATGTATCGCTGAAGTGTAGCTAAATGTATTCTTTCATTTGGGTTTCAAATAACATTTTCATTTTAAAGTTAAGTATTGAGTCATAGCCAAATCTGCATTATCATCTAGGTTTATACGGTCATTAGAGAGCTYTGATAAACATCTAGGCATATCGTATAGTTGAGCGTAAGCTATCTAATCTATCCATCTATCTCCTTGCAATTCTTCCCATATACAGGACATAAATCTTACGCAGGGATTTGAGGATGTATTAGGATAGTATCAAAAAAGATGAAAATCACAGCTGTTCCAGCTAAAAGCCCTTCCTGATTTGTTAAACAAACATAAAATTGAGTTGAGAATTTCCCAGATTCACCTGGTTCAGCTGTATACAAAGAGTGGTTAAATTAAATGATCTTTCTCAAAAAGGTCAAAAGTTAAGTGTTCCTGGTTACATGAGGCCTCATGCCTAATGGGATGATAATCCAATTCTGTGGCATCAAGAAAGAATCCTTCTCCTAGTTATTAAATATGCATGTCTATCCCAAGCAAAATACATTGGAACAGTGAGAAGTGGAGCTAATATACAACACCAGAGTAGACTTGCAAAAATGTCAACTTGGAACAGAAGAGTAGAGAAGAAAAAACAAACCAAACCTCCCACAGACAATTCCAAGGGGTAAAAAGAAAATTAGAAAATGATTTGCAAAGTCAAATGTTCATAACAAAAACAGAAAGAGGACCACTCTCACACTGAAGTTACATGACTTTTCCAAGGCAATGTTTATTCTAAGTTTGATGTAACACTTTAGTAATCCCATTAACTACTGATAAAAGAAAGAATAAGAACTTTATATTGCAGGGTAGGAACTTCACAGTAGGTTTTGTTTCCACAATCACCCATGTTATCTGTAAGGTTTTCCTATTTTCATACGGATAAAATTGCAAGTCCCAGTTGCAAAGAAATAAAATGTCAGTGTGAAAATTAAAGTCCCTTTAACCAAGGACTTTACAGATAACTAAACTTTTAATACTGCAAATTGCCAACTGCCACAATTTCAAGGAATTAGACTAGTAAAACTCACCAGAACTTTTAGCAATGCATGTCAGTGAACCTGCACTGTGTCTCACTGCTTTTCATAGACAGCTTGGGAATTTTTGACCAGAGAAATGAAAGAGGCAGATGCCAGACCCTCTGATGAAAGTAAGCATGTGGAAATGCTACTAGCATTCGAAGCTGAACTAATTCTTATTTTAAGAGATAAGCAAAACCTGTTTATCTGGGGCTTGGTTTTTAGCATTACCTGCCAGGTGCAGGATATTTTCCACAAGTATAAGAAGAATCAGACACTACTATCAATATATTGAAATATTCCAGTCTTTGGTTGTGGTGGAAAGGCCTGTGGATTGTACATAGCCTCCAGAGACATGGTAAGACAAGATCAAAAGTCCATAACAGCCTAATGAAAACTCCTCCCATATCTGTGTTGTGTGCTTAAGATGTAGGTAGCTACAGCTGTCATCAACCACCAACCTAGGCTTTAAATTCCATCAACTTTTACTTTGGCTTACAGGCAACGGCGTCTCCGAGAGTTATAAAATGGACAGCGAGGAGGGGCCAAATAAATCCAAATCTTTTCACAATATCTATTTGGATATTAGCTTGCCAAGGATCCTTCACATATTCCAGAAAGACAATTGCCCTGCACTTACACCAGCCTTTATGCTCTATCCAGTTATCCTTGTATTTAGCCAGTGTAACTAGGATTTGGCAAAGCGTATATTCTAGAAAGGCATCCAGTCCTGACTGGGAGAAATTGAAGGATACAGAGCCGCCTTCTTCCTGTTGTAGCTTCTTCCAGTAGTTAATCACTTTCATTATTAAAAATATGTGCCTTGTTTATAATTTGACTGTCATGCTTCATCTGGAAAGCCACTAGTCCTTGTTATACCCTTCTCTACTAGTATACAGGGCTTAATATTTGGAAATGTTTTTCCAGGAGCATGCTCTTACACTACAGTGTTCTCTCTCAATCATCTTTCTGATACTCTTTCTGAAGCCCCACTCACTGTAAAACATTTTGTCCAGTTCTTAATTAACTTTCAGTGATATTTTTGCACTTCATCTCCTATTAAAATAAGAACAGCAAAGCTGTACACAGATTCACMGTGTAGCCTCACAACAATAAGCCCAAAGGTAAAATCTCCCCCGTTACTCAGTACGCCCCTGTTCACACAATATCCAGGACTGCAACACTCAGGATGAGTGTCTGAACTTTTCCAGAATCAGTGTTTTCCAGAACACAGTTCCCATTTCCATATGCATGGCTGGCATTGCTCATTCCTCGGTACGTAACTTTATATTTGGTGATACTGCAGCACACATGATTGGATCAGAGTAGCCTACCAAGGCTCCAGGAGCCTTTAAGCTACCTCTCCCTTGCTGGCTGCTGACTCTCACTGCTGCGTTGCGATAACTCTATGTTAAAACTAACTGCTTTGTGYTGCTGGGGGCATTCTAGCCTGCATCATTCCCCTGATCATCGCACCAACACCCCTATCAGGAGCAGGGGAAAGATTGCAGGGCTGAGAACAAGCACTGCAGTAATGACTTCAAATGGTTGTGGAAACAAAGAGTCAGCGATTCAATTCCTCCTGTCTGATGGCCTCAACTTCGAATTAGTCACCAAGACATGGCAAAGAAAGGAAGCGCTGGGGGAAAGGGGAAGAGCTAGCTGAAGGAAGGGGGAGCTGTTGTGGGAATCAGCGTAGTGCTGGAGCGGGGTTAGATTAGCCTGCAAACAGTTTCCCACTGCTCTGTGCCAAGCTCAGTGCTGCGGGACACATGTCACTGTCTCCCACCCAGAGCTCAAGAGCAGCATATTAGTAGTTCCTGTTCAGTTTTGGGCCCCACACAGACTTCAGACTACTAAGACATTTCTAGGACTTTAGATATAGAGCTTCTGCTTTGGACTGATCTTTCCTCTCTTACCAAAAAATCATCGTTTCGATCATTTCCACCGAAGTCACTCTGTGCATCTGTCTTCTTCACCAATCTATTCCCAGTGTGTTTTTTGTTGCACACTGTTTTAATTAGTGTTACACAGTCTTGTATATTCAGCAAAAAAACCACATATGACAAATGTGATTAAATGTTTCAGTTTTGAAAACATCAGCTTAGGTAAGCTTTTACACAATAAGGCATTAATAATCTTTTGCATACGATATAAAACAATCTTCTGTGATTGATTATGTGTGTGCCGATCTTAACAGCGATAACAATGGATGAACACTTTACTCATTGTGTAGGCAGATACAGTTAGGGAGATATACATAAAAAATTACCATAGAATTAGGAAGTAAATAAATGTTTAAGTCAAATATTTGTGCTTTTATCCTTGGAATCTAATGATGACAAAGTTTATCGGATATTTTACGTTTTACTCGGCGGCAATCATGTGGTTATCATTGACAGATGAAAATAGAGAAGAATTGGGTTATGAATTCCAATAAATAAGCATTTTACTACATTTGTATGCATCACTGTGTGTGCATTTGTGTCTGCAAACTMTGTGTTATACTCGGAATAAAGCAGTGGAGGATAACAAAAAATCTTAAGCCCCCCAAATAAAGCAACTGAAGCTCTCAGTATTAAAAGTTAATGTTATCATGATGTGTCTGGTGTGTATACACACCACTGCTCTCTACTGGGTTAAATCAGAAATGCTTATCTATGAGTCAAAATGCCTGCACCGCAACTAAGTGAAAATGATTTTCCCTTAGCTCACTTGATAAGAATTTGTTTACAGAGTAAGAAACAGGTTTTAATCCTGATGCTTAGCACAAATTAAGGTGGCCATCTTGTGTAACCTAGTGACAACCATCACTATACAGCTAGAGCTGAAATTACAGGAAGAATTAAAAAGATCTTTCTTTAAATAGCTTTTGCTCRTTTAAGTGGTTTGAACTGCCCATTCAACCTGCATGTATCTTTGTTTCATGTCTCTGGTCCCCATAGGCAGAGCCATCCCAAACACCAAGCAGTTCAGAGAAGCAGATAATTAACTACTGCCTATTGTACAAATTGCATATTTTCAATTAATGTTCTCCCTCACAGGCAGGCCAGTTAGTTTTAATCAGTCTCATGACATCTACTATCGTGGTTACCATTCTCGGATGCTAGGAGGCACCTTGACGGAGCCAYGCAGGCAGACGGCAGCGTGCAGCCCTTCAACCGATCCTCAGCGCTCAGCCCCTCTCTGCTGAGCTTCGCGCTCCCCACTACGTGTTTGAAAAGAGAAAGGTTATAGCATGAGAGAATCACTGAAGGTCACTCTTCTTGGGAGAGGCTGCGTTTTCACAGCTTCAGGCCTATTCTCTACTCTTAAAGATGACTAATTAGAGATGAGATGGACACAGAGAAACTTYAGGACCCCTTTTCCTTTGCATCTGGCTCCCAGAATGCCCCTCGCGCTGCTGAGGACGTAGTCTAGAGCAACCTTCAGACTACTCTAACTAATTTTGGTGGCCACCTAGAGACTGCAAAAATGGCTTTACTTCTGGTTTCTGTGTGTCCTGTGCTGAACATAGCTTAGCTCATGTAAGAGTCAGGGTTAATCTCTATACTTACGTTTTTTCTAAAACAGCCTTAAAATTTCAACACTCTAGTGAATTTAGTGAATTAAAAATATAAAGTGTTTGGGTTGGGGGGGAAGTGTTAGAGGGAGAGGAGGGAACAGAAAACTCAGGGAGTAGAGCAAAAAAATACACTTCATTTTCACAAATAAGAGAATGACCTTTATAATGCGGTTGGAGCCTTGCTTCTTGTCAGTTATGGGTCAGTGCCCTATTACTGTATTGCCCACACACTATTATTGCAGCAATGCAATTGCACCCCTAGAGGGAGGTTGTGTCAACATTTCTATTACAAACCCCTCTTTCCAGAAGGTTAAAGCCTGCCTGTCAGCAAGGAAATAACTTTATTAAAAACAAACCTTGRTAAAAATCCATTTGGCCATTTTAAAATGACTACAGCCTTGTCCCAACATAAGAAACACTGGGTTCAGATGCTCTCATGCAACTTCAGAAGGGTTTTGCTTCCAGAAACGCTTGCTCGCCTTTGTGGCGAGGACAAAACTTGAGAAGGGGAGAGAAGGTACCTCAAGGACGCAGGAGGCTTCCTGCAGCTCCTTGGGACATCAGTGCCACGGGCCCTTCCGGGGGAGGCTGAAGGCTGGAAAGGCTGCAGGAAGCAGAGATTTTCCCACAGCCGCAGCTCTGCGCTAAGTCCCAGGCCCTCTGCAAGCTGGGGAGTGGAGTCAAAAGACAGGGGCAACGTGTCATCGTGCCACAGACATCACCAGATGTCTCTTTTTAGGGAAGGTTAGTTTTGTTCCTGGCAGGAAAATAGCTATGGGAAAGCAACAGGGATGGTGGCCTGTATCAGTGCAGCCCATATTAGCACAAGATTAGTGTACTTATCCCTAATTCTGCGTGAGGGCTGGGGCTACAAATATAAATATATATACACACACATATACATATAACAGACATATAAAAGAATTACACTGAACTTGGATTTGGCTCCATTTGTTTAAAAAAACCCATAAACATACATTGAAGCCATACACCAAAAAAGCTTTTAGAGGACTCAAAGGGGTCCTTCTGTTGTGATAGGTATATTTACTTGGAATTTCAGTCCAAAAAAATCCATTTTATGTGTATATCTGACTGGTAGATATACATATCCAGGCAGCTTTTTAGGGAGTCTGTCTCTTGTGCGTAAATAAGAGATGTCATTTGTTAAAAACTAATAAAAAATCTTTAAATCAAGTACTTTATATTCAAACCTCCCCCTTTAAAATGAAAAAAAGAGCCCTTAACTGGCCAAGTCAGAGAAGCTATTTATTCTACAGTGCAAACTCTCTCACTTTATGGGAATTTTCTCCTTAAGATAGACAGTTAAAAAACAAATAAATAAAATAAAATAAAATGGTGATGTATTAAAAAGAAGAGGCTCTGTTCAAAAAGACTGAGCTTCAGACGCACTTCCCACAATATCTGCTCTGGTTTTGAGTAGCCTTGCTCACAAATATAAGTCCTTTAGAGCAGAACACTGCTTCAAAACAGGGCTAAAATAGTAAGTCCAAGACATGAGTGCATAGTAATGAGATAAACGAGTTTTTTCCTAATATAGTGTTGAACTGGAAAATGTGGCAGCCTCATAGAACATTAGAGACCTGCAGGTCCTTGTGAAATACTAACAAAGTWGAAACCCCCAAGATAAGACGTGGAAGAAACAACATAGCAGCATAAAGAGGAATCAGAGTACACTGCACAGCTTTGCAGTTTGCCCTCTGAAAAACAAGCAGTGTACAAATTAACTGCTGCGCTTGCTAGATCCCAACTCACTTCGCAGCAAGAATAGGAAAGGATATGCCAGATAWTGCAGCCTGGTCCTGCTCCCCGTTTACACATAGGCATTGCCTAAGCACAGGACTCATACGACGAGCAGGCAAAGGAAACGCAGGACGAGGAGCAGCAAAGTATCTCCTTGTGCTATGACGACCATCTTGATTACGGTTGTATTTCATGAATCCCCAAGACTGCTGTGTAAATGCAGCATCCTCTGATGACAGCAAGACCTGCAGGTGCCTAATAGCTATGGCACTGCGCCGAGGAGTTTGCCTTTTTGCTTTCCTTCCCATTTCTTTTTTTTCCCCTAAATGTCAAAATCCTGAAATCTAGGATTGGTGACTGGATGTCTGGCCACTTTCAACACTASTAAGAGCTTGTCAAGTACGTAAACCCTTAAACAGTTTTAAAAATAATTGTTGATGGAAGATCTGCAAACTGAGATCCCTTCTATATCATAATGTAGTTTAAGCAGAGGTTACAATTATGCAGACACTTCTGAAATCCCTCTTGTAGACAGCCGCATCGTGTCAGAATCTGTGAGCAACACTTTAACATTTGGATCAAATACACAAAYGCAATCTGAAGGAATGAAGGCTAATTCAGGAATGCAAGATCCATTAAACTACGCAAGTATGCATGAACTGTAAAAAGTGGATCCCATACATATCAGCTATAGCCCTTAGCTGTTAGCAGGTGTGAATCAGTCAGTTGTACAATTCATTTGTCTACCTAATTGCACTGAAGATAGGCTTTTACTTTGCCTATAACATCACTAATGAGTAGGTTTTCAGTTCGATCTAACTAATTAATTCTTGTTAACTTCCTTTGCATTGCTGTTCTTTTAATTTAACCAGAGACAGCRCCAGAGTTGCTACTAGTGTTTAGTCTCAACTAGATTACTCCTATTTATTAAGGGCTGTAATTGCTGGTCATACCCTCCCAAATGGTCATTACAACCTCTGGCTTGCATATTGAATAACAGCAATTTCCTGACTCCAACAGACTCTCATGTGAGGGAGGAGAAAATGCTAATAAAGAAAGAATAAATGATTCTCTGCTTCATTCAGTGTTGTGTAGATTTCCTTTACAGCAGAAATTGTACTGAGGTGGTAAAACGGGTTTCTTGCAGGCCCCCTACCTCCACCCTGAGTGAAAACAATAAGAACCAAGTCAAGCATTCCCTGCTACTGTGATTACAGCATCCGTAAAAGTGATTATATGGCTGCTATAATCAACTTCAATGAAAGCTGCCTGTTAGAGCTTCAATAATTACTCATTTCTGTTAACAGCTTGCTTTCAGTTTAGTACTTTGAGGCCTAGGAAAAAAAAATGGCGTTTTAATAAAAGATCTTGTGAACGCAGTATTTTGGGGGGTAAGAGCTTGTGTGTGGGCAAATAAAAAAAAATGCACATGCAACTTTTTTGTCCTGTCCTCAATAGCAGCCCCTTTTCATTTAAGCTCAGAATCTATTTAACCAGCAACAAGCACAAGTTCATACAGGGTTCAGTCATGTACTGAATGTTTACTGAAGGAGGCACAATAGTTTAAATAAAGTGGCGGTTTTAAATATTTTACCCATTTCTTTAAACAAATTGCCAATCCTTAAACTCTGTATTAAACACATTTCAAAAGTAAAATACCAGAAGGCTCTCTTTCGACAAAACCACTACTTCTGTCATATTATGCCTCCTCCTTCCTGATGTATTTTATTTCTGCAAAGCTCTGCAGAAGAACAGAGCTTACAGCAGTTAAGGGCTCATTTTTAAAACAAAACAAAAGAATCGTTTAGTCTGAGATTAAAACAACACAGGTCAGCATTGCCCTCCGACATCTGATGTTCTGCGAAATGATACCATAACTAGGGATGAGGGAAGCAGACTGCAGAGAATTAAAGTTGACCAGCACTTTCACCCSAAACTTAAAATCCCAGTCAAGCCTTTCTTGAGGCTAAACTAAACCTGAAACAAGATTTGCAGAAACCAGTCCTCGTTTGAATAACTTCATGACTATGGTTTTATTTTTGTAGTGTGCCTATACACTTCTCCATTTGAGCCAAAGAAACCCAGAAAGGTGGTTCTCATAGTATCTTAGGGCCAGCTAATATATTTTAAAAATGCTGTAAATCCTGTAAGAATAGTATAAGTCAGTATATGTACACACAAGTTTGTATAAGTATCAACACGGTTCTATACTTGGAAGATTTTTGTCCACTGAAATTTTGCCACTCTTCACTTTGGGAGATTTACTGTAACATTACCTGCGACTTAAGAGCCAGGTTTCCCAGTGGACAAGGCCCTACACCGACACAGAGCTGCTGCTCAGAGTTTCCTCTTCTGCAGGAGTCCTACCAAGCAATGTCCGGTCCTCTGGCGCCAGCAGCCCACATGCTGCAAAGACCATGCGGCTGCCTCTTCAACACAGGACTCTGCCTCTGGCACAGATTTGCAGCTGATGCCAGTGTTTGTACTAGCCAGATGAGGGGCTAAGGAGACTAAACATGTCCTAAATTGCAGATCACAAGGGGGTGGAATTATCTTTTTCTGTCTTGCCTTGCACAGAGGACAAAGTACTAATCATGATCTGGTGCACAAATGGGAGGAGAAGCACCCTCTGCTTTAGCACCTGATCAGCAGCATCAAGGAGAGCTGAGCTCTGTGAACAATGTATTCATTTTTTTAAAAAAACTGCCTTGGCCCAAAAATGCATAACATGCTCTCTGTCCTCAATTAGTTTATCTGATAGGTGAAGTAACAGAAAAATGTTATTAATGTCTTGAATGTAATACAGTGCATGACATTTACATAGCATCTTTCATCCTGAAGGATTCCAAACCACTTTATAAATGATGTGCTTATGGAAATCACTTCACTGTTGGAGTGAAGCCAGCACTGGGGTTTAAGGCAGCAGCCAGCTGGACAAATGCTCAGCAGCAGAGATTTGGTCAAGGACAACAGTTGGAATTATCTACTCTTGCAAAGAGTGACATGAGTTATAGAGAGTCTAATTTTGCTTGGTACCTGCAATCATCGCCTTATTGTGCATGCACTAACTATTTGGTTACATCCACTGTAATTTCCATAAGCCTTCCACTACTTCCGAGGACAAAGCATTCTCAAAAAGAGATGGTGTAAGCCTGGAAATTGCTTTCCCTAGTAGTCCATCAAAACGCAACTCTGCTAAGAAGGAGGGCACAGTGAGTGACCTGTGTATCGTGTCAGCTGCCTAGATAACGGTTTTAATATGGGGCAGCATCCTCAGTTGGCACAGCCCCATTTATTTGAATAGACTTATTCCAAAGTATATCCTCTAGAGTTTCACTTCATAAAATGATTCTAGTTCGCAATTTCATTTTCCCTTCCTGCAAGGTAGTTAGAAGACTTGACAATGGATACCACAAACATTAAAAATACTACATTATTTTCCTGCAAATCAGAGGATGCCGCTCTTTTCCTTTTGCCAGCTCATGAGCACAGTGGAGTTGTTATGCTGGTTTCACCATCTTTTCTTCTCCCTAATTTCATACAAGACACTTCTCTGAGGGCAGCTCAGACATCACCAACCTCTTCCCCAGGGCAGAGGCTACTTTTCAAGGTCCAAAGGACTCCTAAAGCCATACAGGCAGCTGGAGTAACGGAGGACCCTTTAATCTGCTTTACATTGCATGGAGCAACCAGACCAGTGCAGATCAGTGTTAGGCTCTCTGCAGAGCACAGGTGTCACATCCCTTCCATTACGCCTTTTTACTTAGTCTGGATTAAATGTAGTGTGGTTAGACCAAGGTATTTGGACACAAAAAGGATGTGAAAATAGCAAGCATRAGTTCTGAAACTACTTGGAACTATACATTGAACTCAGAAAGATGAAACCTGATCTGATTTTATGTGCTTAGTTTCCCTAAAAATTAAGGCAAGAGTTTGCAAGACCCTATTCGGAAGCTCCCACCACACAGGAATTGTCAATAGATTAGGAACTGCAAGATGAGGAACCTGGGGAAAGCCTTGCACGTAGCTGTGTCTGTCAGGCAGCTGGTGCAGATCAGTAAGAGACACACTGAAATTAGTAAGAATCATTTTTCATGTCATGTAACTGAACTTAACTATATTTTTATAAGAAACTTAACATGCAACAAAATTATAAATCTCCTTTTTATTCTCTATTATCTATCCAGTTTCTTTGTTTTTGTTTCTTTGGCAGAATTACTGAGGACAAACACTCTGTTTCTCTGGCTACAGAAATGAAGCTTTCCTTTGGCCTTTATATAGTGGTACAAAGAAGATTCAATATGGCCCATAACTGCTAAAGGATCAGTTTAATTTATTATAATCTCTCTCCAGAACTGTGTGTTAAGCAGACTAATGCATAAGCCTCCAAACTCTTAAAGCAACTATTGTGCTATATATTAGGAGAGTGTTGTAAATATGATTCTTATAGTTGTCAGAATAAAGCTGAAAAACTTGAAAAATGCAAGACATAAGTTTTCTCGAGGACAGCCACTTTTGCAAACTACCATAACAAAATTCAACATTAGACTTCTTACTGTCACTGACAAAAAGGCTCAATTCAAAGGACCGGAGAGCTGTCTGGGAGTTGTATGTTTTGCTCCTCAAACAGCTTGAACTGAATCCCACAGGTGTTAAGGTAAAAGTAAACATTAAAAATGAAATCTTGAGCCATGATCTAATTTTCTTTAACATTCAGGAAACCTACCCCCACAAAAAATGTTTAAGAAAATGAAGTATTAAATCTTTCTTTTCAGTTGTTCTTGACAGACCACTGTGCACAGCRCTAGCATGAAGGACAACAGGTATCGAAAGCCACAGTTCTTCATCTTTGTTTATATAAAACAGGAACACACAGGTGTCTGACACCGGCTATTATTCAGACCTTTCAACCCACCATCAAGGCAGACAAGTAAGTTGGGGCATTCTGACATATATTCTTCTTAAGACATGAAGACTGTCTTTAAACCTTTTAGCTTGAGGAGATGATTAAGGCAGACTGAACGGTGTTATGTGCAATGGTATGCAAAAAGCAATATCCCTCTGTAGAGCAGCTCCTGGCTATTGGATAGAATTACAGACATTGATATCTTCCCAAATATGATTACATCCCAGCTGTTTTTTTAAAGCAAAAAAAAAAAAAAAAAAAAAAAAAATATCCAAACCCAAGAGGATAAAATTGTTTTTTATAGAATCTTAGCAATTTCATTGGCTAGGTGACCTATATTTTGGTAAAGAAAGAATTATACTACACAATGATCTTTGCCTGTCTAGATGATCATTAAGAAATTATGTTAATGGAGAAGTGAAATAGGTGTGAATGACAGAGAGATCATTTCTAGATGCACAAGTTGCCTTATACTAGAATTGCCTGTATTACCTTAACTACAACATACAACTCCTGAATGGACCCCTTCACCCACAGATTTTAATTGCTCTGCAGTGCTCTCATTTTACAGATGGAGAAACTAATACTCAGAGAAGTGAAGCCACATTGTCCAGGTCACACCATAGGGCAGATAAGCAGCAAGGACCTGTGCTGGATCTTGGCCACCTGGATCACTTAGAAAAAATTACTGTAACTGTCCCTTTCAATCTCAAATACTTCTGCTTTTAGAGAGAGATATATTCTGAAATGAAATGCTTGTAGAGACTTTCTTATACATTCTACATCAAAAACTGCGTAAGTGGCACTTAAAAAGATGTATTGGATATCACTTTCTAGAGCAGAAGAACTATCTATATGGCATGAAGTCCCCACCAAAACTGGATGACTTGCTACATTGTATTTATTTACTCTCTTCTTAAGGTACCTATAGCAACCTGGTTGTATGACATAATGAAACGTATCAAATTTTAACTGCTCTCCAGTGACCAAAAATGCACTTTGACAGTTATCAGTGAAAGCACCTACACTGATAGTAGAATAAAATCTGAGTAGAAAGGCTATTCCTAAATCGAGTAGGCCCCCAAACAGACAAGAGTTTCTAACTAAATCCAACAGCTTGAATTACRTCCAGATCCAGATATGAAGCCAGAGCCGCTCGCAGAGTGCAAATGGAATGCATTCAAGCTGGCCTACGCTACCACACTGGCAGACCACTAGCTGTCGCAAAGCTCTGTGTAGCCTACAATGCAGGAACCCACCTTGGAAGGRACAGCACCTAGGATTATTTTGGGCAGTTGAGCACCATCAAGAAATCTCTGCTAAGCACRGAAGGGACAGAAGTGGAAGGAGTTGCTCTTACGGCCAAAAGCATGCCAGTCTGCAAAGGAGCAAGGGTTTAGGAGCATGCCAGTATTGCAAAGSTCTATGGCAAAAGGTGCAAAGACGGCATGAGCAAATGTGAGACACAATTAGTTGTGTCTCAGTTAACTGATGCCACCACGGACACAGGTGGTAAGTGTCCAGCCTTTCTTGGAAGAAGCATTTACTAATAATAATTAGTAACAAGGAATTCAAATCCCTCCAGAAAATGCCTGGTCAGCCATGAAGGACACTTTTCTAGTTCACAGTAATAGTTCATAGCTCTCTCTCCCCTACCTATTCCAGATTGCTATATATAGTATAAAATTCTACCAGGGAACCCAATATATATCTTTCCTACATTGCCTTCCTACTGCTCCCATGGAAGCAACCAAAATAGAAAATATCTGATCATTTTTTCCCCACAATGTACTTGGAAATATCCTCCCTGAGAGAAATGATTAGATCTACTTCCAAGTGGAGAAGGTGCAGATTTGCCAGATTGCTGGCTATATCAAACCATTMCATGATCTCCAGAAGCACTCCATGAGGGAACAAAATCTTAGCTTAAAAGCCCAGTGCTACGTAACAAAAAACTGGCATGATATCAATGAGCCTTCTGCTCTTGGCAGCCACAATTCCTAAGATTTCATTAGCCAGAAGATGACCTTTGTTTGGTTCATGGAGACTGTGAAGAAGAGGCAGTTAGGGAGCTAGTGTATCTGTGCAGGAGGACAGGGCACTTTCCTAACAGACRGCCTGCAGAGTAAACAGCTGAACAACATGTTCTTATAGAAAGTCCTAAAAAATGTTATTTCTAGCARTCCCTATGCTCTCATACCATAAACACTGCACTCTGACAGAACTAACAGGAAAGATGGTATCTCATCTTTGACTTTAGTAAGAAGATAGCAGTGTTCTTACTGTGATCCATATTCAGAACATTGGTTTCACAGTAGCTCGAGTACACATTAAAGCAATTTCCTGTATCAATTCTTTTACCTATCTTTCACTTTTTATTTATAGGACAAATATAGTGTTCTTGGGTCATATTCTGAATACATGAAGTGTGTCCCCATCCTCCCCTCCAGCATCTCTGGCAGAGGCAAAAGGAGATGTTTAGGGAGAGTGAGCKATCGTGGACACTTTAATCTGTCCATTCCCTCTGCATATGGAGATAGTTGAATTTTTCTAATCCCTTTTTGAACCTGTAGATATYGCTTGCTTCTGCAGTCTCCAGTAACAGCAGGTTTCAAAAAGTCACTACTTCTCTTGGAAGGAAGTACCTCCTTTTACTTGTTTTAAATTGATCATCCTGTCACTTCATTATGTGCCTCTACTTCCAGCATTGTGGTATTTGGCRAATTACAGTTCAGTATCCAGCTTATTCATTACTTTCATGATTTTGCAAACCTTGATCATTTCCTCCGCACCTTGATCATTCCCCCTAATCTCCCTTTCCCAGCTGAAGACTTTTTAGTCTTTCCTCATAAGGCAGTTCTCTAACTTGACTACGTTCTTATTGATATATGGAGACAGAATTACACACCAAGATGTGAACGCACTGAATTTTTATACAGTGATGGAATTTTACTGCCTTGTACCAACAGTACTCATGCTGATGCCCAGCATTTTTCTGGCTATTTTGACTTTCACTGTTCATGGAGCTGATGAGTTCAGAGAACTGTCAGTGATGAGTCCAAAAATCTCTCTCCTAGGCTGTTCAGCTTTGTGTAGGCAGTTGAGATTATTTTTCTGTGCTTACCTTTATCCACATGAAAGCTCTTTTGCCAGCTTTCCAACCATTTGTTCAGTTTAGTGAGGTTGTTCTGGACTTTCTTGTCACTGGCACAACATTTGGCAACCAAAAACGTACAGTATCAGCCACAAACTTGGAGATTTCACTCCTTTCTCCAGGTCATTAATGACAATGCTGAACAGAAGCTGTCCCACCAATCTGTGGGAGATGACACTGCCAACTCTTCCTCATGCTGAAAAGCACTGTTTAAGCCTTAYCCTTTGATTCCTATCCCTTCGCTGGATTTCAACCTGTAAAACAATTTTTTTTTCCAAACCACTGCAGATTTAATTCTTTGGTAATCTTTGGTGATGAACTTTTGACAAAAGCTTTTTGCAAGTCCAGCTTAACATGTCCACTGGCTCCTTTTTATCTACATACTACACCTGAGAGCTCCAGGGGACAGTGTGGCAGGTTTGTCTTTGAAGAAGCCACAAAAGCCGTTTCCAAACAGACCACGTCTAAGTGYGTCAGTGACCTCCCTGTTTGAGGTAGCTTTGTGGTCTGTCTTACCARGGATGGAGGTGACATGCACTTCCCAGGATCTCTTCTAGAGCCATTTTTTTAAACCTCAAAAATAATGCAGAACCATATACAGYTGGTATTAGTCCCAGGGTTAGGGCAATGCTCACATTATCTCAAGTGAGAACCAGTATCACTATCAGTGAGGCAAAAGTTACTCAGTAAGAGAAACTGAAGCAATGCAAGTACAGGCCAGGTCTCAAACACCCCACAGAAACACAAGAGGCACTTGACTTTCAAACAGGATCCACAACAGCACACCACACCTGTACTCCTGCACCTAACCAAATGTCTCACAACAAAGCTGTCCCAGCAGAAACCCAGCTGCGAGGCAAAGGAGTAACTAGATGAGACAGAGGCTTCACTTTTGCAGTACAAACCATGTGAACACCCTCTCAGAGGAGAGAGGTCAAAGTCAAGGGCTTAGATGACTAAGTCATCTGCAGTGTTGACTTTATTAACTATAAAAAAAAAGTTAAACAATAGAGCCCATCTGACATATTTTTGCAGGTTCTTGATTAAATAAAGTTTAGTGGTTGTATAAGAAAGTTGGATTTCTCATATTTCTGTTATAAAGAAAAGTCAAATTAAAACTGAGTCACAAACTGTTTCAAAACGTTCCCCAAAGCTGGAACTAAACTCRAGGTGTTATTTTGGAAATTTTTTTCTGATCTCAAATCCCAAACCAGAATTCAAGCAAAACAAGACAAAAGGCTTTCCAGCTCCGAATGATAGTTCAACTGAAAAAACGACATCCCCGGCAAGTTCTTTGTAACTAGAGGACAGCTTGCCTTTAAAATTCCTCTGAAAAATGCCACCCTGCTGCACGTCCTTTCTTCCTCTCTCCCTTGCCACATGACGCACCAGCAGATGGTCACAAAGCTTCGCTGCTGTAGGGCGCTCTTCTGATCTGCAGACCTAGCCAGGAATCAGCTAACCTTGGGGACTACCTGCTAAGATGARATCTAGGTAAACTGCTTCTTGTGATTCCCATTTCTCACAGAGGAAAACACTGTGTTGTTACTACCAGCAACATYGTGCGAGTGTCCTCTGGGTTCACTGGCCTTACTTTCCTACAGCAGTGCCACTACTGCTCCTAGAGGCAGAGATCTATCTGTTTGTACATGCTGATAGGTTTCTGTGCCTCAGTGCTATTCACATGCAGTTGGGTTTTTACAAGGGACAGAAAGGAGACTTTAGCTGCCAATCTGCTATTCCCCTCCATTGCTCCCACTCCCCTGGCTAGCAGTGACACCACCTGTATTCCTGGCATTGCCTTTTTTTTTTTTTTTTTCCCCCTCCTCTCTCTCCAGCTCCATGGTCCTGTATACTGAATTTAAGGTATTGGAAAAAATTCCATTACAGGTCTGGGAACGTAAATGATACTTAAGGAGGGGGAGGAGATGGAGGTTAACACTTTGCCTTGGTTTAAGCCCTATGCTGAGGGTCTGTGAACGGAACAATAAACTATTATTGGCTTGGAATCAGAGCTCAGCTAGAACAGCTTCAATCACAGCTGGATCTGACCCAGAACAGATTCAAACATACTGGTTCAATTCCCTGGTTGTAAGTCTCTTCTTGTAATGATAARCCATAATCAGCAATTAGGAATTGCTCATGGCAAGGTAGTGCCAGAATTCATGTAAGAAAGGTCAAGCCTGGGCCCAGGTTTCATAAAAATTCCAAACTGGAATAATAACCTCTGTGCAGAGCAAACATTTCAATATTGACACAGCTAAAGCACAGTGGAGAGGGGAAGAGAAGCAGAAAGCATTTGTCATTTACATGAAGACAACAAAATACACATATTCCTTAAAATAAGTTTTTATAGATTCTATTGGACACTATGGCCATTGTGCAGCCCTTGTATTAATCCTTAGCTATATTCTGCAGGGTGTATCAACAGAATTAACTTTTTATGAGTTACATATATGACAAGAAACAGATACACCCTGTTTAAGTAATATATGRTTCTTCAGTGTTCCTCATAAACACTCTCTTGATGTTCTCAGCTAAGCTCAGGTAAAAGATATTTAATGAGTGAAAGCATAGCTTTAAAGTTTCTGGTATTTTCTCCTCTTGAGGAATTTTCTTTTTAGAGCTTTCTTCCTGATAATCTCCCAACCATTCATCTACAACATCTAATTAGACAGAGCACGTTTTCCAGATGAATATAAGAAGTGCAGACAGTGCAGGAAGTTGAGGAAAATGTGGCTTAGACATTCCTTTTCCCTAGGCTGTGGTGTACCTCAGGTCCAGCTCTCCTCTGCTCCTTTTGTTAAGAGTCTTCCATGTTACAAAACCATTCTGGGACAAGATTATTTTCAGGAAGGTTCTGGGGGCGGAGAGACAGAAGTACTGCAGTTTGTGTTGGCGGGAGGGTTACATCTGAAAGGAGTGCACAAAAATGTGGAAGTGAGCCACARGACATGAGAAGAGCTTCTAATTGCCATCTTTTAGGACTACCGATCAAAACAGTATTTGTAAACAACTGTTTTAATGAGGATAGGAATTTCTCCATCTATAGTTCAAATACTGTTGAAAAATGTACCCATTTCTCCTATTCCAGAATTTTGGTCCTTAGTGAGTGGAAAATGTCTTTCTGAAAGGATTTTTTTTTTTGTAGTATAACAGCATGTTATAGCTTTAAATTGATACACTAGTCTTCAAATGAGATAGTATTAAAGTATCATGTGTTTTATGGGGCAATCCTAGCTTTTCCCACCTAGTTGAATCAGCAGCTCCTTTTCTCATTATATTCTCTCTTTTCGTATGCCACTCTGCCAATTGTCAGCTAAAGATCTGTTTAATTTTCTTGTAAGAGGCAATGCACAAGAAATAAAAAAACAGAAAATAAAAAGCAATCTTTTTGTAAGGTGTTAATTGTTTAATTCCCTTCAGAGTAATAAAACTTTGTAAAAGGAAATATGAACAAGCTGAAAAATCAGTGTATGGCCTTTCAGACTTCTTTTTGATTCACTTTAGAAAGCAAGGACTAATAAGATATTTGGATTGAATGAAATTTCATTTATTTCATTTCTCCAATTTTGCAAGTAGGAAGAACAGAAGAATATATGTAATTAAATTTAAACTGTTGGTCTAAACCTTTTGAGGTGCAGGTTACTTAAGACTGTTCTTCAAGTTCATGTATTGACTCAGATCAAGAAAGCTTCATACAGAAAATTCCTGTTTAGATGGAGACATACTGGGMGGACACTTCCTTCTCTGTAAGGCCTTCTTAACTCTGAAACACACTTCTCTTGCTTTGGCAGATACCAGATTTGTTGCTCCTGGGGCATGGGCTGAAGCGATTCACTAATGGACTTTGCAGAGGAGAAACGGAGTGAGGGTGACGGTGTGTGAGATCTTAATGTTAAGATGTTATAAGACTCATTAAGTTTGTTTAAAGGCAAAGTGTTGTAGCTTGAATAAATGCCTTTTTCTGGGTCTGCAGAAAACACGGGCCCTGAAGGCCAAGCTTTCAAATGTGTTAAGTTGTGCTGGACAGAATTTTCCAAAGAGCCTAAGGAAACTGGGGTTCTGACTTCCATTTCAATCAGAGAGATTTAAGCACTTAATTTCCATGATTTTGTAAATTCCACTAAGCATTTCTTTGTCTTTTTAGCCACCTAAACAATTTGAGAATCTTGTGTTATAGAAACTGAAATTAAAAAAAAAAGAGAGAACACTGCAAAAGAAGGCATTAAAATAGAAGCTGGGCTTTTCCCAAGTATTGGTGATAACGTTCAGAGATGGCAGGAAACCGGAGACCATGGCAAAGCCTGAGTCATTGTACAGCTACATACAAGCAAGTTTCTGAGACTTTCCTTCCTTGGCAATTGCCTTTGTGGTTCTGAATCACTGACCAGAAAAATGTTGAAAACAAAATCCTACCTCTATTGGTGTTTTTAGTAGTACTTCACACAGATTTGATCACCTTTCCCAGTCTTAACAAAAACACCCAAGCCATTTTTATTCCACGTGATCTAAGCCATAGAAAGGAGTTTTCCAGCTGCCCTGGGATTAGATAAAGGATTGCCTGTAGCAAAGAGGAGCAGAGAGAGAACAATGCTGATTCCGTAGCATCTTACCAGCATTTCATCACAGAAAAGGAAAATCTAAGAGCAATTTCCTAGTGTCCCACTCCATAAACATGGAGATTTGGGTATTTTTACTATTCAGATATGCGAGAAATCGTGCACGTGAAATCAACAGGTACAGAAGGTAAATAAAGAGAAGAACATCAACACGCTACAACAGTTAAATCTGAGATAGCATGTACCCACTCCACTCAGTCACAAGAACTTTCTCAATATGTAGCATTACTACTCTCATTGCCTTTTTTTTTTTCTTTTTTTTTTTCTTTTGGACAAGAATTCTTAAATTACCTCTGCTAAGGCATTCCAGTTATCTGCTACAGATTCAGGAGAAAATAACGATCTCCAGCTACCTGTAACAGCGCTATTAAAATCTCTGTTATAGCACTGATGCAAGCTTTTTTGAGCCACACAACGTAGAAAAAGCCAACTTTTCCTCATTATTAAAGATTATACTACCTTGCACGTACAGCTTAGAAGATAACCAACCTTGTTCAATGTATAACATATTCCCTACTCTGATAAGCAATGAGAAAGCGTGCCAAAGTTCTGCTTTAACAAGGCAAAGTGAAAAAACATCTGGACTCAGAAAAGATTACTACTATGACAGATTATGTTTAATTTTTTTATAGTGAGGTAATTTAAATATTGTATAAAAGATATGTAAGCTATTCAAAAACCGATAAAAGCATATACAAAGGTGTCATTGCGAGCACCATTAAAGTGATGTTTTAATAACTCTCACATAGCTAAAAAACCTCATTACCCTAATGAAAAGGTTTGCATTTCCTTAACCTGACCAACTGTTCAGCTATATGACCTATTTTATTTACTTCTGTCATTCATTAATCTATCTAGATTCTTGCTTTCAGTGTAGGGAGGCAAGTTCAGTGTTTATGCTAAAAGAGACCCATCACTTAGACCCAAGTTGGTGGKTTTTTTGGTTCCAGTTACAGACTTAATTAATTTGTCCCACCGAATCTGGTTTAGCAAGTTCAGATAATAAAGATTGAAYCCCTCAGTCATACCAATGTGTATCTTGATTCAGTACCTTTTAAACTAATTCAGAAACCTGCTGAGTTTCAAGAGAAAATGATTATCTTATTGTCCTCCTAATTTTTTGATACAATGAATAATAGAGCTATTAAAAACAAGTAAGATTAGA
Organism: Rhea americana; assembly: GCF_003343005.1. NCBI lineage: Eukaryota > Metazoa > Chordata > Aves > Rheiformes > Rheidae > Rhea > Rhea americana. The sequence continues at coordinate 13,078,284 of NW_028186149.1, forward strand.
AAATGTAATTGAATTGATTAGTCAGTTCTGGGGAATCAACATATTTGTGTAAAAGCTGTGAAAAAATGAAAGAAAAGCTATATTTCATTACAGTTCTGGGAAGTTAGATAAATACTATAATACAGTATAATAGTACTTTTTCTTTAGTTTTCTTTAGGCATCGGACAAAAGTTATTTCTTTTCTTAATTATATTTCTTACCAAATGTCTATCAATGCAAAATAGAAAGGCTTATCCAACCAGAGTGGAGAATGAGTAATAGATATTACTGGCAATGTCTAGCTACAGTATGTCTAGTAAAACAAATATTCCTTGTAAGAATATATAAGGTTCCTCTCATGAGGAACCTGCTCATTTTTCAGTTGAATCACTGACAGAACTGGGATAAGAGGGCCCTTCTCAATCTGCTCTTTCTGTTCATCCATAGCTGTTTGCATTTCAAATAGCRTTACTAGTACTGTCAGCAGAGTATGCAAAGGACTCAGTCATCTCGAGACCTCCTTTACCAAAATTAACATATAACTTTTAGAAAAATATCTACAATTAATGAATGCTTTCTGGTCATAGGGAACCCACTACAACCGTTGTTAAACTGTTGCAATGGTCAGTTATCTTGACTATTAAAAATCTAAACCTTCTCATGAGTTTGAATTTCCCTGACTTGGATCTCACTGCACTTTGTCCTCCTGGTCTAAAGGCGCAGCTCCTCAAAGTTCTTTTCCCAATGGTACGTACATACAGACTATGATCAAGTGGTCCTTATCCTTGCTAAATGTTTGTCAAATGGATTTATATAAGGAAATAGATTTCTCCTCATTTTCTTTATTGTAATAAGTCCAGAAGTGAACAAGTCAGTCTTTCTCAGCAAAGCTTACACTCCTGATAGCAATGTATGTCAACAGAAAAACCCTGCCATGCTGTTAAATTCTCTTCCAACGCCTTGGAGCATTATCACTTCCCACCCACCCCTATTCTATAATCTGTTCTAATACAGCTCCCCAGATTGCATCTGACGGTTGTTTTCCTTTGTTTTGACCTTCAGTAAAGTCCACAGACCTTAAGCACCACAAGAGGAAATGGGGAAATCATCTGGTCAAAATAATGTGTGAATTACGGAAAGATCACTATGACTCTTAATTCTGAACAATTCAGCAAAATCCTAYGTCTATGGTCTGTGAGTCGTCACATCAATTTTATCATACAAACACAAAACACAAAGACGACAATATGCTGAAAACATCTGCTAAATATACTGATTTATGCCACTCAAAGTTGCCAAATGTTAAATTCCAGCTGAATTTTGTTCAGTTATTTCACTGAATTTTCGTCAATGCAATTATGGGCTTTATTAGAGGATGCACATATTGCCTTTGTAGCTACAACATTCATTTCAAATTCAGCTAGAAGTCATGAAAATACCTTCCCATTCCTTAAAATGCACTGCATGAGGCACATTCTGGGTCAGAGTCAACTCTTGCATACAAGTAAATCTGGATTAACAAAATCCACAGAGGCTAATGTACTGGTACTAGCACAAAGCAAACATTAGCACAGACAGACTCAGGTCCCYGTTTTTTAAGGCAAAGAGCTCCACCTTACTGAACTATACAAAAATCCCTGAATCTGGGACAGAAAATGAAACTAAAAAATTAATGTTCCCCTAAAGAGATAAAAAGGGTWATGAATTCAAAGTGACTTCATTGTTCCATTTGCCTTATAACAGTTACCAYGGAAGGGCAAGAACAGCAGAAGGCTGAAGTTTTAGCTGTTTCTCTACCCTCTTCCATTCCCAAAGAATTTGATGCGACAATTCTGTGCTCAGTTGTTTGAACAGCTTAAAACACATGTTAGGCAGCTTAAGGAAGGAAATTAATATAGTTCTCCTATGTTATTCATTCCATGGGAGAGATGAACAAAGAATAGGGCTTGGGACACGTGTTGGAAAAATGTTTCAGAGCAATTAACAAAAAGACCATTTATATAACATACCACACTAAGCAGCAGGTGAAGTATAAGCAGAAACTGAAAGAAGATACACGAGTTCATGATCTAAGTAGTAATACAGTACCAGGGATAGCTTGCAGTTGATTCTTGACTGAAGCTTATAATGGGATTCAGCTCTGCTGAATTCTTAATTGCTGCACTCTCTAGGCATGGATGTTCCAGCACCCACGGGAGCATGTGTTTGGTGGGGGAAGGAAAGGAGAGAGGCTTTTATGTCCCCCTCCCTGAGCACTGGTTAGATTGGCACATGTGCCCATCCCACCCCAAGCAGTCACAGGGGTACMTGGGCCTTGTTTCAATTAGTCTGCATCTATTCTTGCCCTCCCTCTCTTGAGCAAGCATTAATGTCCACATCAAGGCAACATTTCACATTCTTTCTTTTGCACAGGTATAAGTACTCACATAAGCTGAAAGATAGGACTTAAAATTTTGATTTATCACAGGCATTTTGTCCTTGGTCCTCACAGGCCTTTGTTTAGGGATGTGGATACCTTTGAACATACCATCCATAGTATATTAGTATTCTTAATATCAGGTATCCCTGTACTCCAGCATACTGAATGCTCTCAACAAGGAAGAGCATACCCAGAAAATCTGAAGGCCACTGAAACCACCGGACAGTAAGTGGATTGCTTTCAAAATTGTTCTCATGATAACCAGGTCACTTATCTCCATGACCGCATTTAGACACTATTAACTTCAAAAGCTCTGGCTACTTTTTATGAAGTCAACTTATTTGGCATTCAGGACACAGCATAATTACTAGAAACATATGAAGAATAAATGTACAAACTATTAACAACACTGAACAAAATACTTTTGTTCCCATGTACAGCAGCTCAGTAGAAAACAATCAAAGGTTTGGTTCTAAGCTGAGTTTCTACCATCCTACTTCAGTTAGCTGGAAATTTAATTGTAACTACAGAAAAATAAGAAAGGTTGCACTAAGAAATGAGCAACAGGGCCTTGTAATTGTGGAACAGAGAATATCTGTCAAAGGTATGGGCTAAGAGGGACAGAAAAAAGGCCTGCTGAAGGCCTACTTCATCTCTGCAAAGAAGTTGGAAGTCAGTTATTGCAATAAAAATGGTTGAGAAAGTATGTCATGGGTTAAGCTGTCTTGCCTGCCTCAGGGACCAAAACTTTCTTATATTAAGCACGACACTATGCAATAACAGACTTGTATTCTGAACTGTATTATGGAAAGGAGCTTGCTCATTAAACCAGAGCATAGGAATAGTTCTGCTGGATTAAAGTAGAGCTCCAACTGGTCCATGAGCCCTCTCTGATAGTGGCTGGTAGTAGGTATCTCAGAGGAAGCTGCAGAGAGCCCAAGCGCAGACAACCATGGAATGATGTTCTTAAACAGGAAGTTTCTCTTAACTTCCATAATTAAGCTGTTGCTTTTAACTGTATACATTCTCACTGTCCTGTAGTCCTACCTAAATCCCTGCTGAAACCTATCACACTGTTCATCTACGCTGCCTTGCTGCAGTGAGGTTTACAGATCAGTTATGCACTGGAAAAAATATTTCAGTTGTAAATGTGCTGTTGCCTTTCAGGTTCATAGACAACTCTCATCACTTGATATTTATTAACAGTTTACATTAGCCTTTTTTGTTTGTCCTCTCTTAGCCACAGGCTTCTGAGAAAACTCTGTAACTAATTGACTTACAGAGGTAAAGACGACAGCTCCACTGGCAAGTTCAGCTTTTCGAAAGAGGTTGTCTACAGCACTGATTCAGATGTAGCCACAGATCATGAAATTCTTCCCTACTGTCACAGTCACCAATACTGTTACAAGCTTCACATTCACTTCCATGGAGTCAGGATCCCTCTCAGAGAGAGGGTTACTCAGCCCTTAGTAGCAATATAAACTCTCCACATCATCTCCCAAAAACACAGGGAGAGAAGAACGGCAGGAATGAAGACAGTAAGTTTTTCACTTTCACCTCAACAAAGGAAGTTTTTGCTACCTGTTTTCCTTGGAAGTGTTTTTAGTGGATAAGATGACTGCAGTTCTATACCATATCCATGGAGACTGAACCCAGATGTTCACGTATTTCCTTTAAGTGACGAATAAGTAAAGTCTCATCAAGACTCAAAATGTTACAGGACATTGCTTTTTTATATCACTTAAGCTATCTTCAGAATATACAGAGCCAAAGTAGATGACTTTGTTAAGTATTCACAAGCAGAAAATAGCCTTCTGAATATCATCATTTTTCCAAACCAAAAAAAAGCATCTTTTGTTGAAATAAGTACTCACACTTGTCTTCACAGAAAGAATCATAATGCAAATGTAGTGTCAGCAATGACAAATCATTGACCTTGTGAAACTGGATTTAGATTTTAACAGTGGAAGTGTAAATATATTGTTTCAGCAACTGCAAAATGATATACATTGAAAATGTTTTCTTTTCAGGATTTTTGTTTGGTTGCTTGTTTTGGGTTTGGTTATATTTCATGAGACAAGTTTTCTTCTAATCCTTTTAACTTCCTGACTGCCAGGTCTACATTATAAGCAGGGTCATATCATTGAAGGACAATCCCACTGTAATCAATAGAACATCATGATGGCAACCAATGTCCCTAAGGCAAAAACAAGTATCTCTGTTGGTGTAAACTCTCCCAGGACATTCAAAAGGTTAAAAAGAAACAAACAAAATCTTATTAAAAAATTGTATAATGAAAAACATGGGGAAGGAAGTTAGTTTTATGGACAAAAATGTTTTAAAAGTTTTGGGAAAATATCCACCCCCATAACTAGACATTCTTTGCAATCTTCAAAGATACAGAAAATGGAGCAAGTCTTTTAATCCTACTTTTCTGGAGTCTTATTTATCAGCCTAGACCAGCTGTGTCAATAGGATGGTGCTGAAGATGTCTCCCACTGTCGTCTTATGTCTAAGGTCAAGTGTTTTGTATCCTTTGCTGTACTAGGTGATTAACCAAACAAAGTTTTAGCTGTAGACAGCTGGATACTTACTGTGTTGCAAGCACTGATGGTTAGTCTTGTCTTTGATTATATGAATTGACTTTGGTTTCAACAATAGTTGAAAATTCTGTAGAACTGGACAAAGTACAAATAGATTGCTCTGAGTTTCCTGTTTTCATTCCGATGTGTACAAATTACCTCAACATGCCCTTTTTTCTGAAAACACTAAAGTCTGAAAGAAACTCTTGTTATATTGTTGCCACTTAGGTTTCACTGAGCCTGCATTATCTACTCACAGCTTTAATGACTTCCTGCAGAGAGAGGCTCTGTAGAAGTCTTGGCAGCAGGGCTAAGAATAGCATTAAATGCAAGGTTATCTAGGCATTACACTCACTGTAACATGCAATTAACTCTCCTCTTCCATTTTCATTACACAATTATTCATTAATGTCAATTTAATTTTATGCATTGTTCTACATGACCGAAGGCTGATTACGGGCCTTTTCACTCCAATATCCCAAGTTAACTGGTGCCAGCCTCTCTCAGGGCTGCCTAATTGCAATTTAGCCCAGACAATTCCTCCCATTTTTGCCCTCCAGTAATGGAACAACAGATCATGGCCAGGTAAAGATTTTAAGGTGGAAATAAAGTCCAAGCCTGAGCAGCAAAGAAAACGGTGCTCCCTCCCTTCCCTTTAACATTGCACATTTTCTGAAGTGTAGTTTAGTATGGCTGTTGATGCCATAAAAAACTCATAATCTAAATTGGCCTCTGTACCCTCACAGGGATTTCTCCAGTTATGTAACACTGTTTCAACACAAAAACAACATTATGTGTTGGAAAGACTCTGTATATTGTATGATATTTAATTGATCTGTTAAGCAAGAAAGTAGCCGTCCTATAGTCTATGTTCATTGATTCTGGTTTGCCTCACTGATTAACTTTTGGCAAAGTTTTGAAAAAGTTATCAAGCGTTTTCATGTTTGAACAGCTTGTACTTTATTCAGTTTAGCTCCCTGAAAAAATATTCCTTATCAGATATTTTTCTTAATGAAAGAATGTGGAATCTCTCACACTTGCAGCAACACAGATGTTGTAAGCTATTTTCACTGTAAACCAGTTAATAAGCCACCTTAAAAAGTCAGGATATAAATACAGCCAAAAACAATATAGATTCTTACACGTCTTCTCCTAGTCATTTGCATTGTAGTTCAAATCCACGCAAGCAGCTCATCATTGCTTTTTTTTTTTCAGATTTTACTGGCAGACCTTAGCCTAAAATAAGACTTAAAGAATGGCTCAGACATAAGCTACGTGCCTTTCTTTTTTCCTCCAAACTGTGTGAGTTTATATGTCTCAGATTAAAAAATCCCATTAAAAAACCAGAAATAATTCAGTGTCCTCTGCCTTAGTGAGTTACCAGTTTCATTTCAGAAGGGGGTCTGTATGAGGTCTTTTCCACACACCTGGTAGTAAGACAGTATGATGAGACACACGCTTTAAACACTGTCTGATGCCTAAGGGTAGGCAACAAGCTGCTTCTTTTAAAGCAATAATGAGAAAAACAAGTTATATGCATTACAGCGCTCCTTTCTCTCCTTTCTTGCCACTGTAGTTAAGGCTGTGTCAGCGTTCTTGCATGAAACCCCTGTTTTCAGAGGCTTTATAATTCAGTCATAAAAATGAGTTCCAAGTTGAAACTTGGCATGTAAGGTTTCAGCCTAAGAGCAAATATTTTTTTACAAATTGTCAAAAACAAAATCATTTTRGTTGTTTTTAAGTAAAAAAGGCACTGTTCCATCTTTCTCCTCCACCCAAAATGTAACGTACTGGCTGTGCAATTTGTTTTGTATACCTACAAGTAAAAAAGCTTTCTCAGGATCTCAGTCTATTATGTGGGCTCAGGTACTTCTGGTAGTTGCCTTTTGGAAGCACTCGGTATCTCAAGGATAAAACACAAGCTCAGTGATATCTGAACATTTTTAATTTTAATTTATCCTTTATTATTCTTTACCGCATTAAGCTTCATGGTGATTTAAATCCATGGAATGAAAGGATATTAAGCATAGAGAATATTCAGCTCTAGTGAAATCCACGTGCCAAATTTATCGGTGGTATAGCCACGTTTATTGTAATGGAGTCACGCAATGGCTGCTTACAAATGCATAAATATGTACTTAACAAAGTACACATACATGCATATGATGAGGTTCCTATAGACCACGATGCAATAAAAAGCAAGTTAAAAACTATTCTGGGAGTTTTAAAACAATTAGGTCTATGTGTGTGTTTAAAGCTTATACTTCTACAATCAGGTCAATAATCAGTATTTAGGAGATTGTAAAATATAGATTTTTTTAAAAAAATTTTCTCTCTCTTTTTTTTTTTAATAGAAGGTAATATGAAAACCTGTAATAGAGTAAAGTATCAGCTAATTTATAAACCAGCCAGGGTCAAGACTTAAAAGTGAAGGCTGATATTATATTTCAATATTGCAGAGGGCCAAACACAGCATGGGAGGTGTCAATGTTTTACGTACTGTGGTGCCCTGACGAATGGCACAAGTGAAGGATAAAGCGGCAGAGAGCTAAAACAAGATTTGACCTAACTTTTGACAGCTGTGTTTCTATGACAGCTTCTATAAGGCTGGACTTTTATTTTATATTAAGGGTCTTACACAATATTTTATTTTGAATTCAGCTTGTTCCTTCTAAATGCACACAGATTTTAACAGCCAAACTTATTTGATACTTTGATTTTTTTTTTTTTTGGCCTTAATTTATATATGTTACCAATAGTTTACTGCCTTCTAAAGCTTTTGATTCATGCTCTGTTTGCTTTCCCTCTGCGAGGTTTATGGCCATGGGACCTAATTTGCTGGTTTCATTATGTATGTTAGACAAAATCTGTATTGCTAACAGGGCTCAGTTTGAGCCTGAAAGTTTTGTTTCGAAAGTTAAACCATTACAGTGTAACAAACGGTTACTCAGAGATTGTACTTGCATTTGTCGGTTCCCCGAAGCTGACAACCGACTGGAGCCTTCCGCGTTCGAACGAGCGCAAGCGCGCGGGCACGCGGCGAAGCGAGCGGAGCTGGCGCCCGCTGCCGCGCCCCCCTCACGGCTCTCCCGCACAAGTTCCTAGGAAAACAGTTCCTTAACCGACATGAGGACGGACTGGGCGGCGACGAGGGGCAAGCCGGCGGAGCGGCACGAGGGGCAGCGAGCCCGCCGGCCGGGCCGGGCTCGGCGCGCGGACAGGCTGGAGGGGCCTCGRCGGGACGCGCTCTGCGCGCAACCCTACGCTACAACCTACAGAATCGGCCAAAAGGGCTGCAGYTACTCACACCTGGTGATACTTTTCAACCAGGATTTGAATTTCAAGAGATCAGACAAAAATTCATAACGAACCTCTTCCCATCTCGAGTATCTGAGTAAAGCTTTCGCCAAATAAATGTTAAAGGACTGTTAAATGCCCGAGAACAGCAGAACCAGACAAAATCGCCGCAAAGCTACAAGTAACTCTGAAGTCCAATGGCCGYTGGAGGGGAGCGCTAAAAGTTTAGGCACAGTAATGCGGCACCTATATTTTAGCCTACGACCCAAATTTGGCTGGGGGCGGTTTGGGCTCTGACAGTGGCAGCGGCTCAGCGTCGGCCCGGAGAAGCAGCCCGCGGCGCAGCGCGTAGGCCTGCCGGGCCGCGGCGAGCCCGCCGGGGCCGCTGCTGCGGAGCCGCTCGGCCACGGCCGATGGGAGCAGCAGATTGGTTTTTCACGGGCTAAAATCCAGGGAGGAGGGACCCCGCCTGCTTTACGACCGCTCGTACTGCCGGCTGAGTCGTCGCCTGCACTCAGGTACGGGGCACGCTCCCTGCGAAGAAAGCTTCTGCRACTGCGCGGGCTGTTCGGTTTGCCAAGCATATGTAAACAGTTTAAAAAATGAAATAACTGTTCTATATTAAAATATATTCATTTCTCAAAAGAAAAAAAAAAAAGGAAAAGCAATTGTTTTTCATTACGGGTTGCTGGCATGCCAAACTTAATTTGAAAAAATAAAGATATTTTTGAGGTATAGGATTAAAAAAAATAGTATTACAGTTATGTAAAATCTATGCTCCTTTAATTTAAAACAATGCTACCTTGGAGTTTTAAACTTTCCAAAATGAGGATTTATAATGAAACACCTGACAAAACCTTAACATACAGATACTAATAGGTTATTCTGTAAACAATGGACCTGATTCAGAATTTTTTTWAAATACCTTATTTAGTCCAGTGTGACTTCACTGACTCCAGTGGAATAATTTCCCGCATTTACCTCGCTGTGAGTAGTTGCAATCATGCACGGTATATGGTAAACATATGTTAGTGRATCAGTACAGATTGCTCTTTTTAAAGTTCTACATTGACAAAAATGGATAGTACATGAAGTGGGGTCTCTAATGAGGTAGCCAGAAAAACACTCAATGAATAAAAATAAACATGTGTTACTTCCAATGCTGTTATACACTGCCTTATCACCTTATAGCTCTTCTGTTTCCTCAGMCCTCCTCCCCCTTATATTAAATGGGCCCAGCGTTCTTGACAACGTATTTTTTTGGTTTCAGTATAATTTGATCATTTTGCTAATAAGGTTTATAGGAATAATATGTTCTATTTAGAGTTAGTGTGGCGTATAAGCAAATGGCAGTTGTGTAGCTATTCCAGAAGGTTGGAATGGCTCACTGAGGTATTATTGCAGCTGTTGTAGGCCTTGTAATGGCCATAGGTGCTGACTCAGAGAAGGATTTTGTGTCACGGACTTCGGCTGGAGACTGCAATTCTAATGAGGCTCATGACAAGGAGATGGCTGCTGCGAGGAGAAGTTACAGACAGAGCTGGTAACKCAGCTCAAAAATCAAATGTACGAGGACAGATTTGGACTAACACATTGGACTAACACACTGACAATGGGAGGGGACTGAGCATGTAGTTGCTTCCAGTCATGTAAAAAAAAAAAAAAAATTAAATGAAGTGACTATCTGGCATCTGAAGAGATGTTGTAAGTTTCCCCAAAGAATATTTTAAGTGCCTTTTTTTTTTTTTTTTTTTAAATATGCTTTGCAGGTTGGCTTAGATCAGCTCTGTTACTGACTAGCTGTAGAACAAGTTGAGATCATTTAAGCAAAGCAAAAGGACTGCAAAATACATCAAAGACCTGGAAGATGGCAGTTATCTTTCTTCCCTGAGTTTTGTCCAAATACAGGGAGGAAGATTGAGGAATCAGGTAGGATACTATATTGTTGGTTTGGCTAATGTTTACTTTATCTATAGAGAGAATGTTTATTACAGATCATGTGTTTAATTGGGGGCATTATAAAAATTCAGCAAATCAGTCAATAGCTAATAAAGCCCTGAATCACAAATGGGCATGGCATACACCAAATTTCACCTCACTTCCTCCACTGACTGAATCATTGTATAGCTACCAGCAGCCCATGAACTCTCTGTGTTCCAACACATAGCTTTGACACACAGTGGCAAAGGTCTCAGTAGACCAGTCTGACTGGTATTCAATGAATACCTTGTTCAGCTAGTCTACAATTTTCAGCCCTCTAACAAATTTTGTCTCCTCAGTTACSTTAGCAGAAAAGAAGAACACTGCCAGGTATATTCTTTCTGCAATACATGCATGCATCTCCTATTAACTCTAGAGGGAATTATGCACACACATCAGGAGAAAAATATACCCCATAGTGATAATGGCTTGCATTTATATAATGCCTTTTATTCCAAAGCACTTTTCAAACTGCCTTATTGCTAATCTGATTAGAAGCTCCATCTGTAGAGTGTACCTCCATTACTCTGTTCTGCTAGCGAGCATAACATTTCTAACATGGTCTGTGAAAAATCTTTTAGAAGGTGCCACCACATATTTATGCTCATTTTTTTTTAATCAGTGGTGATCACTTCTCTTCTACTTTTCTCTGATTTTGTGTGCAATAAATTGTAAACATACACCCTTGTTCATTTTTTACAGYGACCTGCAAAACTCTCAATAAAAAACAGAGACCACACAATATGGCAAGAGATATCAAAAAGCCATTTGTTTTTTGCTGTCAGTTGAAACCACTTGCCAAATCACCAGCAATTTCACTGGAGTCCACCACAGCCTGGACCTCAGAGGTGTTAGGCTGACCCATTTTTGCCACAGATTTTCATTAATTTATAGAACATACAGAACCAGATAAAATAACAGTAGTCAGCAATCTAGGTCCTGAGCAAAGAGGGATGATCAGTACCTTAGCACTGAGAAGAGACTTTTTCCTCAAGCGAAGGACTTACTTCATTCCCTCAGCTGCGGCAGGGCTGAGTCACAGGGCTGCCAGAACAGCTGCACGTCCAGGTTTTGGCATCGGGCTAACAAAAGAGCACTGTGCACCACTTCATCTAAAATAACGTCCCTCCGGCTCCCCGACACACTGCGCCACAGCGAAGCCCGCGAGCGCCCTTCACCGCCTGCAGCCAAAGCGGCGGCTGGAGGCTTTGGCACTGGATGGGGCAAGGGCGAAGGCATCACGTGTGCACAGGTGYAAGTGCTCATGCAAAGCATGCAGCACTTCCAAGTCCCCCAAACAAGGCCCAAGTGCTCTTCATAGGTGTACAAGCCACCTGCTTATCTGCCCAGGATTAATTTCACCTGCTRCACGTTAAAGATTCATGTTTATTGCTTCTACAGACATCACAGACACCTGGTTCGCATCTTGGGATGGCAGCAGCAAAAGAGGAAAAACTTTACATGCGATATCTGTTACTTGACCTCCTTGCCTCCCATGCTGTCCCCAAATGTCTGAAGTATTCTTATTTCCTGGATGGAGATGTCTCRAATAAGGCGATATGGAATCCAAAGAGCCACCTGATGCGCAGACAGAAACAACACAGGTCACAAGATACCTCCTCTGTGCTTTCCAGCGATTTCTTTTCCTTAAGGGGGTGTCAATATTATGTTCTATCTTTGCCTGTTAGTGTAATTTTAATTTATCATTAAGTAACATTTTGCTTTTTAACATAAAGTATTCAGTGTGCTTGATGGAGCAGCGCTTCATGGAAAGTTAGTTCCTTCACAGCAACAACTGTTTGGAGAAGAGGAGTTTATTAATTTATCAGAGCCTTATGTTCAGTTTCAGATTTTTCAGCTTAGGAACCAACAATCAGCYGCACCTGTTACCAATTAAAGTATTAATGGCACATCAATCAACGAAAAATCACTGCAAAAGGAGATTACAGCAGCTCCGTACTCATGTCATTTCTTTGGAAGTTATCTTTTATTTCCAAAAAGAAATTAAATCCATAAACTATACACTAAACACCCTATGCACAGCTCCTGCTGCAGTGCTCGTGGTAACTTTGCATCTGAAGCTGTGGGGACAAGATCTTTTTCCACCGAAGGAACTGGGTGTCTTGTATTTAAAAAGTAATAATGCAGCTTTAAACACAGGGGCCAGCAGGACGCTGTTAATGTTTTTATGGAGCTTGACAAAAGTTAATTACTCAGTTTACAAAAAGCCCATGAAGCGCTAGCACGGTGCAAGATTGATGGCCTCGGCATGCCCCTTGCAGGTTCCTGCGCGTACCTGCAATGGGCAAGGCACTGTGGCAACACAGGCAGGGGTGCTTTGGAGAACACAGCTAATTTTATCACCCTTTTTGCACGGGGGAAAAAAAAAAAACAAAAAAAAAAAACAAAAAAAAGAAAAAAAAAACACCTCCAGTTAACAGGAAGGAGTGACATGAGCAAAAGATGCAGCTGTTGTAGCACAGCCATGGTGTGCAAGCATCACAGGCACCAGAGTATATGCCCTGTGAGGCCTAGTTCTCTCTCAGGTCATCCCATGCCAACATCTTTACCTGTAGAACAAGCTCCACTAAGACAAGGCATATATATTCGCTAAGGTCTTAGCACTATATTGGAGAATCATTTTTCACTGTTCTGTAAGTTGTATATACAATCTGTATCAACATCATTACTTCATGGTATCTTTTAAATCTTCTAGAGTTCAAAGTTGCTCCTTAGTAAACAAAATTGCCTAATTATGTGCTGGAGAGGGATTTATTTTTATTAAGATGGAAGGGTTGAAAGAAAAGCCTCTATTGGGCAGATATGCCGAGCTGATTTATTTTGGGGTGCCCTATTTTGTTTTCAGGTTGGCAGCTTCCCAGAACTTAACTACAGCATATTCCTCTAAAGTATGAGATGCTCTTTCTTGCAGCATGTTAATGGCATATAATCCCAATTTTCTTATCTTTCACAGTGTACATACTTGACTTTGTTGTTTATCCTTCTCCCATTTTTAAATGGCAACATATTAAAAAGGTTTTTAACACTTAAAATGCTACTAAAATCTAAGAACGTCTGTCAGATTCCTTCCTCTTGTTTGCTTCAGAAAGTGGTGCTTTGATTGTCCATTAGAGAGTTGTTTACATTTCTCCAAAAGCTCCATTTAGTTTTCCTGACAAGGTGGAATAAGTGACTGGCTGTGATGGATAGAGGCACCTGTCCTAATGGCTGCTCAAACTGTGCCCACTAGTGCACGTTACATTGATAAATTGACAACAGTTGGGACATGCTCTGCTAGCAGCAAGAATGAGGCTACTAGGACAAACACAGGCGGTTAGACAGTCTGCTTTAATATTCTTGGGAAAGGTATACAGACTTCTCATCTAACACCCCAACAGCTGCGGTGAGAAATTAGTGCACAGGCAGAATTTCTTTGTTACCTTGACATTAGCATTGCTAGTTAGTCTGGGAGTATGCTCACAGGAAAATATTTTCCAGTCTCTAGTTCATATACCTGCAGTTCCTGTATTCGGCACACTAATTAAAACTGCATTGGAGGATTTTATTCATGTCTTTTCCTCTGTTCCTATGTTTCACCTTTCTTTTTGCAGATAGCTTGACTATTTTCATTGATTTATTTGCTAAACCAAAGCCACATTTATCAATCTTCTGTCCTATTGGCAGCAAAACATGGTGCTGAGTGTCAGAAATGTTCYAGGTACCAGCTACAAGATGTGGAACGAGAGAGGTGAAAAGCTTTTCAGCTCTTCCTCTCTCACACCCCCCATGTAATAAAGAAAATAGAGACGGACTAGTCCAACAGGCAAAAAGCTGGAGCTTTTCTCCCTTCTAAAAGGGACGCCCAGCACCAGCTGCAGCGTGACTGTACGTACATGAGCTGAGCCATGTCCCTGCTGCCGGGCACGGCCACCCCGCAGAGCCCCTCCTGCCGAGGCCCCCACGCCAGGCAGCCTGGGGATGGACACAGGCTTCACCGCAAAGGGAAGGGGCTAAACAGCAGAGTCAAAGTTTCAGCGTTCTGTTTCTTTCCTCCCACCCTCTCTTGTTCCCAGTCAATTTGCGATTATCGCTAGCAGAAATGCTCTCTCTGCTCCAGCTGGACTGACTGAGTTCCAGAAGCCACAAAATTCCCCTGAATTTATCAGTGATAAGCTTGTTTTAACCTAAGACTAATCTAAAGGAACAAACGACTGTGGAGAAAACACTACAACTTAATGCAAAACCATAAAAAAGGATGCACAAGCCAAATAAGAAGTAYGGACATAATAATACTTCTCAGAGCCTTGCTTTTAAATGGCCTAGTTACTGATTTTATGATAAGGCACAGTTTGCCTTTATGATTTGCATGGATAATGAAGCAATTAGCAACTATCATATATAAAACATGTTAATTCTTCATTAGACACCAAACAAAATGGCATAATGCTCAACATATAGCGTGGAAGCTCCAGCCACTCGCTGACTCTGTTTGCACAGGGCTTCGACGGGCGCCCGCTTGGCACGTGCCTTCCGTGCAGCGAGACGGGGCTGYGTTTGCTCTGAAACGTTGATAGGCTGCCAGTGGACGCCGTTGCCCACCCCCTCACTGCTGCAAAGCTTCTTTTAACACCATAATTTTTGACATTGGAAACAGCTACTTGTACAGTATCACAATAACAAAGCAACAATTACGTGGAATCTGGTATTTCTCATGGAAATTATAACAAAAAAGAGAGAGAGAAACAAGAAAACCTGTCCCGTGAGCAGACTATTTCTTCTGTTCAGAACACAGCCCGTACTCTTGGATGGTTAAATGAAAATGGAAAAAGGCTACTTACACAAAACAGTTTCTGTAAAGAGAAGAGGAAAACATATCATAAGAGTATATTTCAAAAAATTTGTCAGGAATACTTTTCTAATGACTTTATTCTGGAAAGACTAAATGTCTGTAACAAAAGTTTTGGGAAATTCTTCATATAAGGACAGCATAATAAGAGACGAACGGCACCATATAGATATTTCTAATATTTACGTTCACAAAGGAATTATAGAGCTGCATTTGAAGATACCAATTAACCTATTCCCATGTGCTTTGTATAGTAAAGGCACATGGCGTTTGTCATATTCCTATCAGACTAGCGTGTGTAATAAAAACAGATACCAAGACAGGAAAATTAGTATTGGGACCAAGCCCGTACTTTATTAGAAGCTCTTTCTTTCTCTTTCTTTTACTCTCTTTCTACAAATACAAACAAGCCCTGTGCAAGTATCACAGTAAGGGAGCACTAAATTAAAAAAGTCAACCACAATAACATTAGCATTAGAGGTTACAACAAATGCAATCATTGCTGGGAAAAAATCCTAAATGCATGCATCTCCACAAAGAACTTTGAAACAATGACTTTACTCCATAGGGAAATGCTGTGGTATATAATACAGTATCATTACAATAAAAAAGGAGCCATGAGGCACATCACTAAAAGAGAAAACAAATCAAAACAAAACAGAGAAGAAAAGCAGGCAGCTTATTGTGTCTCTGCCAAGGGTGAAGTAAACAGTGCATCTGTTTCAAAATTCAGACCCCTACGTCTGACCATGAGTAAAACTGTCCATTACAAAACAGAGTCAGGAAAGGTTGCTGACATTTTATGTGTTTAGTTTCTTTGTTTTCCCCTTGCACACAGAAAAGCAGTCTGACTGCACGTATTTATAACAAATTCCATTTTAAAGGAAAATAATCTTACAAATGTCCTTTTACATTAGAAATACTGTTATCATAAACATGGAGCATACTGTGTATGGTCAGTCAGTCTGAGTTATAGCAGCTCAGTTTATCCTGTGGAAGATAACCAAGAGAAATGGTTTCGATAATCAGGTCACTGTATTAATATAACATGAACCATAAATGCTGTTGGACTACATCTCTAATTAAACTACCAAATCTCATTGGAATATTAAGGAGAAAAAGCTACAGTTTGCTTTTTATTCCAAATTGTAAATTGTGCTTCAGAGCATTTCTACAGATGTCTCTTTTGAAAAGACCATGCAGAAGTGCGTATGTGATACAGGTGAATCAATGCATGCATCTGTTAGATGAAACTCTGATCCTTAGTATCCCGCTCAAGCTCATATGTTGCTTGCTGGGTCAGAGTTTTGGTTCCAGGAAACTTAGCTATGCAATTTCAAATGTCAGCAATGTTGGCTGSAGTCAGTCTACCTAGTAAAATGGAAGTCAATCGCGCTGGGAGGAGAAACTTCCATTTTGATAGCTTTTGTCAGTCCTCTGCTTCRACAGCATTAGTCTAAGGGATTCATTTTGAGTGATGCCAGTGGTGGGGAAACTCTAAATTATGCCCTTTTTCATCAATTTATCAATAAGAAATAGATGAAAAAGAAAATATTGCTGATGCTGAAATTTGGGGAATATTACAGAGTCAATCAGAACAAGGTGATTCAAAAACATAACTAACGTTACACATATTGTTACWAATAAACAGAGACCATGCATATGTTATTATGGCTATAGTTCATATTAATATTGGGGCATAGTAGCTGTGAAAACACTAGCTTTCCACAGAAGCAATGCCTCCACAGTATAATGCTTACAATAACCCTGCTGCCATAAATACTAAAAAAAAAGGTGCAAGAATTCCTTTTGACTTCAAAAAAATGAAATTCTGGTCAAATAATATTGTTTATTATTTAAATTATTTATAAAGTCAATTCCACATCAACAGCTGGTGGGATACAAATCAAATAACAAAGCTGCTTCTCTTGGTATTTCACATTTATTTCTTGTGGGAGAAATGGAAAGCCAAGGTCCACTCCTAACCACTTTTGATCATTAAAAAAATCCACGGCAATTTTTACAAGAATACGGGCGTTGAATTCATCACAGTGACCTGGCCAAACTCCAGTTCTGGTARTTACATTCTGCATACCTAAAATTCCCCCTGCAGTTTCAAGTGCAGAAGTTATTCTTCGCTTTCCTTCTTAAAAAGCATTGGGTGGTGCTGCTGCTGACAGGGGATACTGCCACTTCTGGTCCAAAGAGAGTTTCATTCCAACCATAGGCAAACGAGTAGAAGTACTTGTAGGTCTTYTTAGATTAAAGGAGCCTTAAAAATACAACTGTTCTGGCACTTATTTTATCCAACTATTTGTTTTTCTGATAATGTAGATACTTGTCCTATCCCTTGAATGCAGTGGAAACATCTGTTTACCCACTACCTCTCTAGATGAGAAAACACCGTCTTCCACAGCCCTGACCTGGAAAATAAAGCCGCCTGCTTACCCGGCGCGCAGTCCCGCWCAGGAACGCAATGCCCATCCATCCGCACCGACTGCCCAGACAAACACCAAGAAAACTCACTCCGGCTATCGGATATGGGTCTTAGGAAGCGCGCAGGCACTTGCCGCCTCTCTCCTTCAGGAGCAAACGACCGGCCTTCCCTCTCTCCGGAAGCCAGAAAAATGGGAGGCACGGCAATAGCGCTAATCGTTCTTCCTTCCCTGTCAGCAGCCAGRTATCGTTCATTCAGAGGCCAGCATGCAGCTAACCCGTTAACCAAAAAGATCTGGAGATCATGCAGTTGTGAAGCCRCCATTAATTTCTAAAATAACTAGACTGCTAGGCCCTGTGGCCTGCCATCACGGTAAAATCCTTCATCTCGTCACTAGGCAGTTGTATTTGCTCATACAGAAGGACCGGGGATGCTAGAGAGAAATAGATGCATATATATAAAGACTGACAGGYGTTGTATACAAGAGGGTAAGAGACAAATAGTGGAGTACAGTGAATCTGTCTGGGTGGCATCTGTCACTTTGAAAGGGAACATGTCTGTTAAGGTAAGGGACAAACACAGGGGACATGGAAACATTCAGATGCTGGGCTGCTCCGGGCAGGTACGAGGAGGCATCTGTCAGTCTGCCACCGCAGCAGACTCCTCCGATCGGGCCCGGCTGGCTCTCCTCCAGGTAAGCTGCTTTCTGAGCCGAGGACAAATGTATATGGTACAGAAGGTTGGCTCTAGTTTCCCAAGTTACTAGCAAGGCATGCTTTGTAGTGATAACGTCTCTAAGTGTAACAAGCAAAATATTATGAATTGATTTGGGCACGAGTTATTCAAGATAAGATGGAATAGGAACAGTGGCTGAAGCAGAAGTGTTTAAA
The DNA here is from genome assembly GCF_003343005.1 of Rhea americana. Lineage (NCBI taxonomy): Eukaryota > Metazoa > Chordata > Aves > Rheiformes > Rheidae > Rhea > Rhea americana. The sequence goes on from NW_028186149.1 coordinate 13,096,714, forward strand.
CGAGACACAGTGTATGTTCCTTGCTTCTGACCTCTGTAGATAAGCAATAAAATTATAGGTGGCTGCAACAGTATTCTGTGTCAAGAGTATTAAGCGGACAGCTTCTAATTACCTTTAGCTCATAAAGCTAAAGAGCTTGATCTATTGCTTAAAAGCTTTTTAGTTTAAATTATTTTTAATCAACAATTCTATTTTTAGCAGATGTTTCTAAGATGCTTTTCCAGTAAATGGGGGCAGGGGGGAGGGTCTGCTTAGCTAGCTGGCTCACCTCCCAGGACTTTACAACCTTAAAGTCCCCAGCTCAATAAGAATCTGCTGATGTAAAAATAAGATAGAGGCACTGAGGCCTGGGAACCCCACAGCAGTGCCCATATTTTCTAGAAACATTTATTTATTCAAGATGGCAACAATGTCCAAGTGTTTTCTAATAACTAATATATTTTATCTTCTTCCAGATCCCAGCAACATGGGGACTCACTGTGCGCAGGACACTAATGCCACCTTGCTTTTCTAAACTTGGTTTTGATCCCTGGCAATGTTTGCATTTGTTGCGTCCCTGGCCAGGACTTAGGCAGCTAACAAGGGAAACCCTTGGCAGGGAAGCTGCTGGGCATGGGGAACCCAGAGAGAGCCCTGGAGAGCAGCAAATGGCAGATAATTGGGCAGTAAAAGCATCTTGCTTGCTTGCACCTCCTCCTGGATGAAACAAGTGGCTGTGGAGAAGGGCAGTTTTGACGCATTCCACAATCCCTCCTAGACCCAGGGAAAAACAAATGGTGAGAGGGGAGTGAAAAGCCATATAATAACTTCCGAAACTCTGCCACAGGATGCTGGAAGAACAAAGCATCCACAAACATTCAAGACTGTTTTCACAGACAAAACTTTTATCAGCTGTGATTTTTATTATTGAGATCAAATTTAGTAAATCAAACAGCCTCAACCTCCTTGTACTTTTGGGGTATTGATTAATCCCTCGATGCTCATTTGGCTAATATGCTAGTGGACAGTTCAGGTACTAATCTTTGTAAAATTTGGACCAGAAGTGTATCATGCTATTCTCTCACTAAAGAGCAGCCAGTCTTATGAAAATATCCCCATATGTCAAAAGCTAGATACTAAAAAGAGAAAAGAAAACAACAGAAGAATCATGGACTCCATGACTCTCATGAGACTATGAAAAAGATTCATCTTTAGTTATAATAGCAAAAATGACCTTGGCACAGGGCATTTCCTGAAAAACTAAGGATTGGCTGGGGTTAATGGCCTACAGCTTTGCCTGAGGCCATCAAGTCTCTGAGTCAGTCATTAATCCCCCGGAAGTACCCTGGTGCCTTGATCATTTCTACTTAATTAAAGTCGGTGATCCCCAGGACGCCTCCATTTCACCAGGAGACTCTTTCTAGTTACTTCAAGGAATGTGCCTCTCAACTCCCTCCCTCCATTTCTTTCCCTCTCTCTCTCTCCCCCTCTCAAGATATTTGACATGACATGTTCCAATTTCCTTTTTAATGGCCAATGTTTAATATGGCTTACAAATAATTATTTTTTCTTTCATCTTTGACATGAACCCTTAGTCCAAAATTGAAAAACTAATTCATATTTTCCAAGGGAAAAACACATCTGTGGTTCCTGCATGAGGGACATTGAACCCAAAGTAAATAACTTCCAAGGTTTAAAGAGCTTCCATCTTTAAAACAAACAAAGCCAAAAGCAATCCGTCTAAATGAGGAGAAAATACAGAATTATGTTGTGAGGATGAGCAGATATCACACAGGAAGATTTAATGAAAGGCCAAAAAAGAGAATATGCTCTTACAAACTTTTTTCCCCATCTAAGTCTCTAAGCCTGGAAACACTTACCAGAGACTTAATTTTATGATCACCAGTGGTCCCACAGACTTCAATGGAACTACTCATATGCATGAAGCGAGGCATTTGTGTTTGGCAGGACCAAAGCCTACATTTTCACACAATAAAACACACAAGCCAGAAGGGCAACCAGCTCTCATTAGAGAAGCAATTGCATCCCATCCACACTCTGTTAACAGGCTGTTTCCAGATACAAGATWCAGATCTATATTTTTTACATTTGAAGTTTCAAATGGTGATCTGAAAACAGGCTAAGTGACAAAATACAGGAAAATTAACATAAAAAGTTAGGTCTACATCACGTACAGCAGATTGAGTTGCATTCGCTATCCCACAGATCTGATAACCCAAAGTCCCTTTCAAATCTTTGGTATCTTAAGGGAGGCTGCAGAGCATCTACAAATCAGCATCCACGCTGAAACCTGTATCTACTGCTCATGGTCAATGCACGCTGACGTTTTAGAGTAATTAAGATTCTCTTTTGAACTTTGCAGCCAACTTGTACCCTTACAGCAGGCTGAGCCAACACTATCGATAACACTTCCCGGTGTCTCCTCAAGTTCAAATCAGGATTTTAACTTTGTAATGAAAGTCCACATCCACTCATAACAACTCAAAGGAGACATGACAGTAGCCTTTCAAATTTCTGCACTGCAACAGGTCCCAATGATTAGTTTCTTTGGAACAACAGTACATATTCCAAATGTGTGCACACACGTGTATTTTTACATATGTATGTATATGTCTATAAATACACACACACAAACACATGGTGGATATACATATATAAATAAAAACAAATACATAYATACATACACACATACAGACACACATGCACTTGGTGCATTTATATATGGAGAAAGAAGAATGCATGCACAATTTTAAAATGGCCCARTATTGTTATAGAATGAGAATGAACATACGGTATCTATTCATTATCCTAGTAATTCTGCAGAAGAACCTGACAAGCTTGTAGGTATACACGCAGCCAACATGTTCCATAAAAATAAGAAAATAAAATCTCATATGATGGTCATATGCATTGAGTCAGTATTACTAATATTTTATTTTGTGCAAGTTAAATGTGATTAGTTTTCAAACATTAGCAAGTCAGTCTGCAAATGCAAATACTTTGGTTATGATGCACTTTGCATCATAAGTGGCTGTGTCACAGGCAGTGACAGCTTACTGAACTTTGACTGCCRTTGGTCCAATCAAATATGTAATTTTTTGCCTCCTGATTATGATAGCAGTGACCTATAATGTTTTTAGGATATTTTTGTTATTATCTGACACTGTGCTTGTGACATTTAGGATCATGATAATAGCTATTATTATTAATTATTTTTATTGAAGTAGTATGTAGGCACCTTAGTTAATGGAAAGAATTGTATGGTAGAATCTCTTTTTCCCTAGTCATTCCTAAGAAAGCTTACATTTTCACTGAATTTATAAGTTTTTAAATTGTACTCACATCACTGCCTCTTTTCAGTAACAGAATGAAAATTATAGTTATCATGGGTCTCTTTTAGAGCTGGCCCTTCAGGATATAAGTAAGTACTGACAAAGTTTGCCTAGTTCTTTTATTATTTCAAGTTTGACATCACCAATATGGAAGGTACGACTCTTTTCAAGGAAGCAGAGCTGTGCTATATAATGAAGATTTCTGGATGTTGAGAAGCATAAAAAGTGGATGTAATTTAAAGTTTCAGCAGCTTCAAGTCTGAATCGAAGTCTTCTTATCCAGGATACAAACTTTTGCATCTCCTATTTTGGTTTACAAGCAACAGATAAAATGAGCCAATTCTGAATAATCCACCTCAGTGGTGAATTTATCAGAATGGCTGAAAGGGTTTATGTCTCCCAATTTGACAGAAGTACATTCCCATACAATGTGGCATAATTACAACCATGAGATGGCCTCCGCTCCTGATAAAGAACAATCCTTTTAAGCCTTTTAACTGTTCTTATTTTATTTACTGCTCACCTTTTAAGGATGATGCTTCTCTTACAATGAAATGAGCTAGAGAAGAATAATAATTCTTCAATCTAAATTTTTTTGATACATCCCATGATCATAGTATTGCGTAAACATTACTGTTTTTTGAACTATATTCACATCAAACATTCACTACAGGACCGCAAGAAGTTCACAACTACTCAGTGAAACATAATTTAGAAGAAAATACAATCCAGAATTTTGGTGACTCATGGCAGTAACAGACAGCCAAAAGATGTCTGCATTTCCAGTTGCATTATTTTCCATTAAACAACAGAAGGACATCTCAACAGTTTGAGATGGTACCTGCAGGAGCTCACTTCAGACAGTAAGAGAAGAGGCATTTTGTAGATTAAAATGTATTATTGGTATTAACTCGAGAGAAAAATGGATCCATGAAAAGAAAAAGAGAGCAGAAAAAATAGCTTCACTAATCATTTTACTGATCAAAGAATGCATTTTCTAAGTGCTCAAACTTCGAGCCTTTCAGTGAGGACAAACTTTGAACCCTGTTTAATGATGCTGTGGAAGAATTTCTTCTCTTGAACTACTGCAAGAAGACTTATAAAAAACGTTATTTCAACACTGAAGCCCTTTAAGTGACTGACTGAAACCACAATGTATAAGAAGTATAACTCAAGCCTGGCAGAACAGAGCTAAATAAATAGTGATGATAAGCGACATATCTAACAATGTAGCCTCAGTGTCTTGTCATTAACACAATTATGTCAGTACAGTCAATCAGCACATTGCCTTGACTTTAAAGTAAGAGTCTGAATACATGTTTCTAAAGTTGGAGGAGGAAAGAGGAGAATTCTTGCATTTAAATCTGTAGTTATTCATAATTTTTTCAGGAAAACAAGGTTATCCATTTAGAGTTTGCTTCATGCTGGAATAATGCTAAAATGATTCTTAGGAGTTCAATACCATCTGTAATAGCCCTCTGGGAATACAAAACAAAAAGGGACAAGACGAAACATTCCTTTCACAAATGAGAAACTGATTTACTACCTGAAGCCATTTGGTTTAGTTTCAAGTGGAGATGAATAGGACAAAATGAGAATGTGTGTTCTCAGAGYGTATTCCTCTGAAAAGGGCCCTTTGCTGCGTGCTGGGAGGACTCACAAACCCAAACCATCAGCAATGGCAAGGGATGATGGCATCTGCCAGAATTAGCTATTCCCTACAAGTTGAATATCCTTCAAGAAATCACCACTGTGGCTTGGTGAGGAAGTCTGTACAAAAACTAGAGTAGGCGGAAGTACATTTACTATACCAGTGCTGTGGCATAGCCCCTGAGCTACCTTAGGTCACAGCAACAACATTTAAGAATGGTCTTTGGTTAAAACTTATCTGCATAAGGACTTCCACAGGAGACCTGCCTGCTTCAAGACTTCAGTTTATCTTTTTGACAAATTGTTAAAATAATGCTGAGGGCTTCGTATAAGCCCCCAGACGCTAGGATGCTCAGAATGAAAGCTGCCTGAAATCCTTAGGTCGTGCCTTATGATTGCAGCTGTCCTGAGAAATCACTGCTCAGTTCTGGAGTAACAGCCAGGACCACATCCAAGAAGCCAAATCCTCTCAAGAGATGAATTAGGTAAGAGTCTTGCTTCTGCTAATACATCAAATCTGCCATATAACAACACACTAATATTCTTACTACTTCTACCCTTTGAGATGCTCAACAGGGGCTTATGAATTAATTGCAGTATCCTGAGTAAAAGGCTAACGTGCCGTATGATTTTGCCCCTCTGGCCACTTTGACCAAATCTCCATAAGCTTCTCTGACCCATTCCTGGCTTTCCTGATGGTTCTTCAGATAATTCCTCTCTGATCCTCCTTCAGCTCTCCTGATACTGCTCTGACTCCTGCTGTATCCCTCATGTGGCTCTAATATTTGTTCTTCTCATTTGGTTCCCTTTTGCTGCTTCTTCTATACTTCTTTCTCCATGTATGTATGATCCAAATACCTCTTTCAACTCTCCTTATTTCCTGATCCTCTGACCTTATGTCAGCAAGTACAAAATCTGATCCTGTCTGATCAGATATCTTTTTCTGAACTCCTCCACAGCTCCTCCTTTCTTTTCGTTCTCCCTGGCATTTTGATCCTTTCTACCTCCATTTGTCCTGTTTTGATCCACTTTCAGCTTCCACAGAGCCTCTACAATCCTCTCTGAGCCTCCTTTTGCTACTCTGATCCCTCCTCCACTCCCCCTGTGTGGCTCCAATTACTCTTGCACATTTCGGTCTCCCTCAAATCCTCTGAATCTCAGCTCTGCAACATGTACTATATTCAATATGTGTACTGTGAAAACAGCAGGAATTGAATCGCAAACGTATAGTCTGCTTCTAGAGCTGTAGATCGTGACCGTGATCTTAAAAAAAAAAAAAAAAAAAAAAAGGAAGGTAAGTATTTATTACCTATTGTCAGGAACTATTTTTCAAACCTGAATATCCCATTTATTTTCATTGCATTTTGCCAACACCGTTAAGATACAGTCTTCTCAATTCCAGCTTTAAATAGATAGATGCACACACATATAAATATCTATCTCCACTTTTGCACAAATTATGTGTTATTCTTATCATTCTTTAACCACTTTGACCATACAAGTCCAAGGCAATAGCAATGGATATGCCCGATCTGGACCACAGGAAGTTCAATCTGCTGTTATAAGAGCTCTTTGAAAGCCTGGCTTCTTGGCAGAGATGCTGAAGAATCACCAGTGCAGTTGCATAACTTTGTGGCCGCTTTTGGAAGAGTCATGTTTAGGTGGCACACAACGTGCAACTACTACTCACGATGCCAGCCTGGGAGTTCAGCTGAATGCTGGTTCATCCAATGACKGGAAATTGATATATTTTTGCATTTGCCAGTGGGGCACAATAATTGGCTCCCTATTTAAAAACAATCATAATATTGCATGACTTGCACAGTTATAGCTCCCTAATGAAACAGAAACTCTCACAGTTGAAGTTCTCACAGTCAGGTGGAGCTGTGCTAACGAAGGCCTCTTGCCAGGCAATCGTACACAGGTATTTCACATCACTAACGGAGAAGTTTTCAAACAGCTGATGGTCCGAGGACATGTTGAGTTAACATTTCTCTCTGTTTAAACTATACTGCATCAGCAAAAATCCAGTAAGGAACATTAATTATCAAATGTGCCAGTTTTGTGACTATTAAGTACCTCATTAGATTCAGTTTTGGAAAATGCATTTATGAGCATTTTTATACAGGACAGAATGACATGTTTGGCATTATTTAACCCTTTAATATGATCCAAAAGAAGTTTTCATTTCAATATATTAATATCATTTGATGGATTTGGGTTTTTTATGTCTAAAATTTTAAATAGTATTTTAGCTGTTCTTGAAGAACAAGTATACTGAAGACAAAAAAAGTGCATCTTCTAACTCAGTTCAAATAAAACTTGTCCTTAGAACTACTACATGTTTTTCATTCATACCTACAGCATTATAAGGTTGGTTAAAAATAAAAACATTGTCTATATATTGTGTATAAACATATACTCATACACTCCCATTGCTGACAACAACACGTTTCTTTCCTTCTGTTTATATTAGCACATACAGAGTAAAATTTTTCAGCTACAATATATTTCTTTTAGTTTGTCACAAAGAAAACCTCATACTTCAAGAAAGGGAAAAAAACAGAGAAAAACAAATTAAAATCATATTTAAAATGTATCATCTAGTCTAACCTTTACTCCATTAGGGAAAATATGCCTGCAAAAAAGATTAAATATAAATTTGCTTTGCTTTTAAACCTACTTAAGAAGCACCTATCCTATCTGTCCATATAAATTCCAATGGAAAACATGATGACATGCAATTACTAATCTCAATGTACACAGCTATGCCTCGGGGACTTGGTGGTTCAYATTTTACTGTTCTGTAATCAAATACAGAACTAATGAGTAAAAATATGCTTCCCCCAATAAATTCCCAGCACCTGGACAACTGTCTGACAGGGAAATGGAGGATGCTCACACAAAATTCATTCTGCAAAGCTATTAAAGTGTTATACTTGCCAACAAGTGTTCATTAAACAAGAATGAAGGATCTTTATGCCAGTTTCCTACCAAAGGCTTTTTAATATTTTAATGGAGAGTAAAGACTATTTATCTGAACTCTGATCAGTTAATGTTCAAATCTGTTATGAAGAAACAAGGAGTCCTTTATAATACCTTTCATAAAAATCCACTTTGCAATGCTTCAAATAAAGACTAAGGACTGTAAAAGATTATGTTGCGTATAAACAAAATCAGTATCATTTTGAAATTATACCGTTATCCGTGGAGCTCCTTAGCATATTAGAATCATGTTGTATTTTCATTTAAAGAGTGGTTAGCAATATCCATGATACAAATGAAAAGTAGGATTAGAGGTGACATCACTTGTACAAGTGTGTCTTCAGACTACAAGAAAAAAAAAAGCAAATTTAATGGGACAGATGAAAGAAGTGGGAGGCTAATAGACTGTGCAAAGCTAGGCCATATACCTGTTTGGGAAACAACAGTACTCCAAGAAACATGCAAGAAGGGTGGCTGATGGTGTGTTTATCAAAAGAAACTGAAGTCTGAATCCAAATCAAAACCACATTTAACGCATCCCACAAAAATGAAGGCCAGAGAGGGAAATAAAGATCAAAAGTGGCCCTCAGAACTAAAATAGGGATCAAAAGAAAGCTTTCATCAACACTCTGTTTTGCAAGAAGCCTAGCGATTTCGATTCAGGATTTTGGCTTAGCCCTTCACAATCACACAGTCAGCCCGGGCTTGAGAGTGAATAAACCCAAAACGGTRGGCTGGCACTGCCTCTAAGTGCGTGCCAGCGTGTGTGCGTGTGTATAAGGGTACATGTAAGGGTGCGTGTGTGCAAGGGTGTGTGTAAGGGTACGTGTGTGTTTTCTTACAGCTGCGTGCTCTTGCCCCTGTCTAGCAAAACTCRCCAGCAGCGTCTGGTTAACTCTGATGGGCCAGACTGTATCGGGCCACCASCCGACACTGCAGCACTTAATTCGGGCTTTGCAGTGTCTAGAAGTAGGGCTCCTGGCACCAGCAGAACAAGCCACAATGTGCAAGTGCTGAGCCTAAGCCTCCCTCCAGTCAGCGGAGAAAGCTGGGAACCCCCAAGGGGAAGGAGAAAGAAAAAGCATGAGGAATCATAGCCTAATGCTTTGGTCATTCATTTATGTTCCCTGCTCCCAGGCTGTTAATGTATTTTAAACAAGAGGCCCTAGACCAGAGCCCTTGGCTGAAAGTCGAAGTACTGTGGGGACCAGAAATGCCACACTGCTCTCAGGACCTGCCTCCCACGCGTTTTCCTTGAGCTGGCAGCTTCCAAACCCATATGGAAGTCTTTGCGCCAAAATTTGATTTCTATTGATTTTCAGAGTCTTGCGGAGTTGGGCAGCATTTAAGAGTAAGCGCCAATGAGATTTATATAAAATTTTGGAGGACAGCCCTCCTTTTTGCTGCTGATCCCTGTSTCCTCCCCTCTCCCAGTCAGCCTGATCCAGCTTCTCCTGCAATCAGTTCCAGCAGGGCTTAGATCTGGTTGTCACATAGCTTCTAACTGTGCTTTACATTCCAGATTTCAATGCAGTACAGTGCATATGGCTATTCCACATCTGTCTAAAAAGATGCAGCTTTCTCTATGTTAAAAGGAAGAAGCTTATATGTGTGTGGAACATAAATATCAACAGGTCAACATTTTAGAAGTAGTGATGGTAGCAACGTGCAAATATTCAAGAAAGAAAATTATATGGCACGTACCCAACTACATGCACAGGTTTCAGTTATATAGGCACATGTGCATATGTTTAAAGGATAATAATTTTTTTATTGTTTTAATTTGAACCTCTACTTCTGAATGTTTCTGAATTCTTTTTAGGGGAAAATCCAGATTTCTTAGACTAATCAGCTTGATCGTAGACTGYAGTAATAGTGATATATATATCCATAAAGAAAAGTACTGTATTGTGGAAAGAAGTATTTTTAAGGTGCATGAAAGTTAGGGTTTAATAGGGTGTGAAGTTGTCAGGGAAGGATTTGTGAGGCTGGGAGTTTAGTTTAATGCTTATTAATTAGAGCAGAATTGGCAGCTACAAACCTGAGGAGTGATATACCTCTGCCAATGGAATATATTAACCAGGACACAAACAAAGAAGTACATACAGAAGGAAGTGCAGCTACCCCCACCAACATGAAACTGTACGTATAAGTCTGCGGTCCTCCAACATGAAAACCAAAGAACACACCCAATGCTATCTCATAAAATTCAGACTTACTCCAGACAGGCCTCCTGACACATATACTATTGGCAGATTAGAAAATATTTACATTAGCATGCAATCCTGCTCCCAATTAAACTTTACCATTGATTGAACTAGGAGAAGGATAAGGACACACAGATCAAACAGATAACACCTTATCTATTAATTGCTGCCCTCAACAGTAGGTTTGTTTGATATTTAAATTATACCTGATACAGGGTTTTTTGGTGTCAGCATTTTTAGAGATTTAGTACAGCAAAAGTACAAACAAAAAACCCCCATAAAATCATTTAAAATGTTCTTTGTCCATTACTTTCTGCAGTTTAGTTGCTGATAAAACATATATCTAGTGTTGCTTTATGAAGATGAAATATCAATGAAAACAATTTAAAGTACCTTTTTAACCAGTTATATTATCATCTAATGTGACCACTACATTAATAAAAAGGTATTTAGACCCTTTCCCATGTCATTCTTCTACATACTGAGGTTAGACTGTAATGACTCCATCAGTGAACAGTTTTGGGGGAACAAAATGTATGCCGTAGTCCATATGTCAACTTTTTGTTGAAACCTTGTAATTTTCCATGCTACTGAATTTATCAATTAATTTAATTGAACTATCTTGGTAAAGTACCATGCACAGTGATGGAGCTACAGAAATAATATATAATGATGATGAAATAAGGTGTGAGGGAAACTCTTTGTCATACTAAACTCACATTTAAACACGTGAGACAGTCCAATAAATTCTCTGCATGAATTTAAACTGCATTGACAYCAGTTATTCCTCCGCTGCTCTTCTACTAGCCGTAACTCACATCCTGATTTTGTTGCTGAATTCTAATTATTTCAGTTGCCTACCTTACCCTAGCTGAATTGAGCAGGTGATGGGGTGAGAGTATGTAATTGCTACCAAAAAGCTTAAGAAAATCAGTGAGACATAGTTGAGATCTATTGCATTAGTGGCACTGCTAGGAATGACTGGCATATTTCCAATATTTGATTTATGTAGACTTTAATCAGTATGTACAATATCTCTTTCCCTAAAGCGAATCTATTGTGTAATCTTTCATATGTAACTGTATGTATTCTTGATAAGCTCAAGCTCCAGTCCCTGCCTTTTGTCATTCTCTGCAGTGGTTTCCTTATATCRTATAGCTTTGATTATGCACAAAAAAGGAGATCTAATTGCTAATTGTATTCACTTCACACTTATTTCATCATTTTATTGCAAAAAGAAAGACTTTCTTCTGGTCAGGTAGTAGTTCTGAAGGTCTACAAAGTACATCAGTAATATCCATTTCTTCTCCCTCTCAGCCACTCAGTGAGACAGGTGTAACTCTCCTTCTTTTACAAATGGATTTTTAATTCRGCCACACAAATTTGTGACCACAGATAAGACTCAGTGATTTACTTGTAGCAATACAAGTGTCCTGCTTGCTTGCTTTCATGCTGATCTGGTAGATTAGATCTTTCCCATAAACTTAAAAGTCATGCCAAATATATGACAAGGGAGGACTGAAGGGTCAGATTAATGTAATAGGTATTTGGGTCAATATTCTGCTCTGAGTCACAACAGTTACACAGAGTCTAATTTTAATGCTGGAAGAAGCACTTTTTTTTTTTTTTTTTCCTTTTGAAGGGAAGAACCATTCCTCCAGTCAAGTTAGTATTTTAAAGGGAAAACAGTTTTTCTAATTTACAACCAGGCTGCTTTACGTATGAAAAAGTCAGCATGTTTGTTGGCTCAGGACAGCCGATGAATAAATAGAAGACATAGAGGTTTAGGAACAAGTGACATATGCATAATAAAAAKTTAGAAAGTAAAATGGCTAACAATCATCAATTCCCATTCTGACAYTCACAGGGAAAGAGGATCACACTCTAGTCTTCGCACACAACTCTGACAAGTAAAAGCGAAACGGATTTTTTTTTTTAAGTAAGTCCAACAGATTGTTTTCATTCTGAAACCTGGAACAAAGATGAGGCTTGTCCTTGTGCATTAAAATGTCTTACCTTATAAGGAAGCTTTTGACAGCCTTAGATTAAACTCATGAAAGCTAATGAAGATTCCTCCTTAATACGCATTTCTTTTTTCCAGTTTGGACTTGAAGTGACAACATTACAGAAATACCCTGCAGGTTTTTATTTAAATAGCATCCTATAAAACAATGTCCTCTTGTCAGTCACCACTAATTCAGCAGAAGTCAAGCTATAAATCTGTCCAAAGGCCAGCAAAGTGCTTAACTTGGCACATCCCTAATAAAATTAGGAATGTGAGTTTATTACAAGAACCTTAAGTAGGTTTGGCCAAGATATTAAGATTTTTGCTTATGGCAACCATGGCTAATGTGGATTGGTATTTTCATTATAACACACCCCACAGCATTTCCCAGTAATGTCTCAGGTTTCCAAATTGGACAATAATTTTCTACACTATCTGACACATCACTAGGTGTTACAGATGAAACTCTGTCACTGAAGTTGCACACTCTTTAACCATACTTAAGGATGGTAAAGACTTTTCAGTAACGCTAATTCTACCGAATGAGGGCAAATTAATTAATACTTCTATTAATGTAACCTGATTTTTCTCTTTGTTCAAGCACAGAAGCACTTACAGGCTTTTAATCTAAGCTCAGATGTATTGTTTCAGCTCAAGGCAGTTGAGAAGTGATTTATTCTGTAATAAGCTGAAAATGCATGTTAAGAAAAACATTGAAAATGTAGATTATATAGTTTATATTTCTAGTTGTTTTTAACCAAATATGCTTCTGGATGATATTGATGCAGAATGTCTCTTCAGAGGACTCTTCTATAAAACAGTTGCATGTTGTAACTCCCTTCTCACCATCTTCCATACTGAATTTTTATATTATAGAAACATCTTTTCTTCAAAAGAAGAAACATTCTAATRTCCAGAAATGAAGACCCCGTTAATCATGTTCTCATCTGGCTAAAGAAGTTCATATAATTASTGGGTCATGCAGAAGCAAAGGTTTCTGGTTATTACAGCCTGGTACAAGATGAGGCACCGTGGTGCATACTGCATTAAAGCCACTACAAACAGAACGACATTGCTTAAGAYGCTGCAATATCAAACACATGAATGTGCAGAGTCACTAAAGTTCACTTCATGAAAAATACAATATACTCTCAGAAGGAAGTATGATTGATGTCCCCTGAGCAGACTGTTTATCAGACAAACACATTTTGCAAACTTTGACATAAATTGTTAGTTTTCTTATCGTACTGTCAATGTAGGAACAGTACCTTTGTAGAAACTTCCTCAAAACTCTTTAATGACCTCTAAACAGCATTATCTTATCGTCATCTGAGTTTCCACTACAATAAATCATCTACAAATAGGTTAAAAGAAAAATTGATATTCGAACTATGGATTTATTTTCCCTAGCTATAGACTTTAAGATGTGGGGAGCCTTCTCAAGGAATAGTTATGATGCTGATAAAGCACTCAAATCTCTCAGTATTTGTGGTCGTATTGTAAGAAAAAAAAACAATTCTCAAAGAGAAATGAAATGAAATGAAGATTTGCAGTTCCTAGGTCTTTGCATATATGGTTATGGCAACATTGTCCACTTTGAAAAACACAGTTGTACGTGCAAATCCCCACCTGATGTAAATCATAGATAGGCGCACTACAGTGATGTCTTCTGTGGGCAGCCAGCTCGACCTACCCACACGTGAGGCCATCACTAGCACACACCGAGATGTACCCAGGACACACTATCAGCAGCCACACTATCATACAATACACTGCATTCTTATTAAGTAGCCTAGCATGAGCTTAATGAAGAGTTCAAAACATTTTTAATCAACATTTGCTCTAAAAAAATCTGTAACTTTCTGTGGCTGAATTTTCCACTCTTATTGTAGCTGTCCACAAAATCTACACGTGAAATGTATTCAATGACRAAAATTTTCACTGAGTTGTTAAGAAAAATTGAAGGAAGGTACACTTCCCCCTTGAAATAAAATTTGCACTCTAAGAATCAGACTTACATAGCAGGGAGAGAATAAATACCACATGATCTAAATGATTAATTAAAATGTACTAATGCTTCTCAGATTTTGAAAAAATCTCTTTAAACTCAAGAACATTTCCTTGGAATTACCTCCAGTACAGTTTCAAACAACGAGCACTGTCATTGATGTTGCAAGGCTGTTGGACAATTTGAGAGGGCACGAAGTATGTTGGAGCAGCTACCTGTTGCGTGAATAGTTTTCAGCCCCATACATCACATTCCCCACATCACACAGGTATGTCGACCTGCCGGAGGACGCGAGGTGCCTGTAAAAAGCCACGGCTCTACAGTTTTCCCATTCGTTGCCAGCCGGTGGGAAGTCCGCTGGCAGCACGCTGGGCACCCGAGGGCGGTCCGCAGCGCTCGCCGGGCGCCTCCGAGCTCGACCAGCCACCCTCGGAGCGCCGGCGCCTCGGCAGCCTTCTCCTGCACCGCGAAGGCGCGCACACCAACGCCGGCCGGGTGAGACGGGCGCGCGCCTGTGCGCCGCGACAGCGACCCGAGCCCTCGGCCTCCGCGCGGATCGCCCAGACCGGGCCCAGCGCAGCCCGCGGGGCAGACGAGGCTTGCAGGGGGAGCCGCCTCCCCTGCCAGGGCTTTTATTAAAGCGTCTCCCTTCTCCTGAGCGAGGTTTTTACGCTGTGTTGCGGCCGGTACTGAAAACCTCTCTCGATCCTCCTGATCCCCCTCGATATCTCATTAAATTGACAGACCACAGCCTATGACCATACTTTTGCCGACTGCACAGCGGTTATGTGATCTAAAGAAGAGCTCATCTGACATCACCAGCTAAACTAATATTCCCAAGCGACCTTTTTCCAATTTGCAAATCCCTCCCTGCCCAAAGATGAAAGGCCAGAGCTCTACCCCACGACTCCCTCCACACCCGTGTCTCGCTCGGAAAAATAAAGGAGGTAGAGAATCAAAACAAATCTTACTTTAGAGCCGAAAAACTCTCACTGAGCAACATAATTTATTTCAATTGAATATGGATACTCATATGCAGGTCYAGCGTTTTTATATTTTACAGCTCTCTCTAATTCCACATCTTACTGCAGAYGGTAAAGGCGTAAAACATTTCGTCACAGCCTTTGGTAGAAGTGTCCAAGAAGCCCACCCCGTGCTGCTGCAGCACCTCCTCTCCAAATTGCCAGCCGTGTTACCTGCTCCCCGGTTGGAGGTCAGGGCCACAAAGCCCCACTGACGTTGCTAATTGGAACGGAACTGAAAACGGCTTCGGATAAAACTAGGAAAAGAAAAACAAAATGGAGCTGCATTTCTAAGGCGTGATTTTAGAGAAGAAGTAATACAGGCAGAACAGAACTTTAATGCCAAAGTACTGTTGAAGCCACCTTTAAGATGGTAATAGTCACCAGCTCTGAGCCAGAAAAGAGAAAAAGTCCATTTTTTCCTTCCGGTATTTAGCATTTCAATTACCACACTTAAACATCACCACGTTAAACAAACATACAGACTGCAGGAGGAAAAAACAGTGCAGTGTGCCATTAAACCACCTTAGTTATCTAAACTTAATGAGCTCTGAAATAGACACAATCCCAATACTGCAGGTCATAAAAGAGATTTTACCTGTGACCTCCATCAGTCACACTGAAGAACTGGGGGATTAGGGCATCTTTCCACTCCTCAGTCACTGAGACGCTGCCGCTTTGCAGAGTCGGACGGCTCAGCACAGGGCTCACCGCGCTGCTCCCGGCCGGCTTGCCTATGCGCTTCCCACCCTGGCCACCGAGGCCACCACGCTTTTCTGTTTATTGGATTGTACTTACTGCTTCAGGCTTGCTGAAGAGCAGGAGAACCCACCATCAACTGCCTCCAAGCTTTACGTTAATTTGGGGAAGTGGAGAAAACACAGCATCTGGGAGTGACCTAGGTGCCAAAGGGGACCCGAGAGATTTAGATCATCAAGAAAGCCAACACGTTCTCCACAGCCAAAGGGACAGACGGCATCAGCACTCAGATGTGCTTCATCAAGTCGGTGCGYGCACAGTGACAAAACTGCAGTGCTTCGCTTGGCTCTAGSTTTTGATTCGGCTAAGTGTGGTCARGTTAAGGAAAGAGAAAAACATGAAACAAAAATATGAARTCTGCCTGCCAAACAGTGTCTATTCCACCAGAAAGTACTGTTAATTCAGTAATTTCCAAATACCAAATAATCAATCCCCACAGCTCTCCCACAGCTATCCAGCCTGGCACCTCTTCCAATGCAATTTAAATGAAACTAGTACTTTGCTGGAAATGTACATTACTCAGAAGAGTCCCCCCCACCCCGCTTTTCTGTAGTGATAATTTGTCCCTGTCTTGTCTCTTGTACAGTTCAAGTTAAAATCATTCTTTTCTCCTTGCAGAAATCTATGTTTTAGAAAATCTGCCACAACAYGCTATTCAGTAGATTGTTCTGCTTATACAGACCAAATACCAGGCTTCTGGGATAGCTGGACCGAATTCACAAGCTTGTAAGAAAAAGAAACAATACCCAGTATATCTACAAATCACCACTTGATTTTAATACTGCAGTATCTTAAAATATTTAAAATAGTTCAGTGATTGTTCTTCTAGTTAAAAAGTCARGAACGAAGTCACCTAAAGAACCAAGGAAATCTTTTTGGAAGAGCTTGTTTCTTAGAGTCCCCTAAGTAAAAAATTAAACGTCCTGTACACAAGCAGAAACACAGTTAAGCTGTAGAGTTTCATCTTGAGCAGGCAAGTATCACAGCCCAGTCTCGTGTTAGCTTGAAAAGATAATGTCATGCAGAAAATTAAGACCATCTGATGAAATAATGTTATGAAAAGTGCAAAAGCAGCTTCTTGAATGTAACGGTTTGATATATTTCCACAAGAAAACACAAATGTCCAGGCAAAAGAGCTCCAGATCTTGAGTATTTCAATTAAATTTTCTTTTTCTCTCATAGAGAAACAGCTAGGGAATGGGGGGATAAAAGTATATTTTAATTCAATCTTTACAGATTGATATATAGAAAGKAAATAAATATTTCAGTCTATTCATTCAGTGGTACTGAATTAACTTGATACTAATTTGGATAACTAATGCTGCCTCTAATGTTAATTTTCTTAAAGTTAATATCCTATACACACACACACACACAAAGTACATTTACAAGCTACCCAGCCTTCAAAGTGATATGCAAGGATCTGTAATAAGTTTTAACTCATTTCTGGCAGCTTGAAAGATGGAGAAGCTTTGTCTGAGCTGAAAAAATCCTTGGCCCCTGTAAGCTGGTATGTCTCTGTTTCTTCTTTTGGCCTARCAGAGGAGAGAGGGTGAAGAGATTGCACTTAAGTGAACAGTGTTGTGCAYTTTAAATATATTGTCTGTTCCTTTCCCCATCACCCCCAATTAAGAGGCCTTTATCAACCTTCGCTCCTGCCTCTAGTCTCCATTCTGGAAAATTCATTCTTAATTCATTCTTAAAATTTCAGTAGATTTAGGATAGTACAATTACTGCACAATGTCTCTGGATATGAGAAGTGAAATGTCTTTAGAGTGAGCAAATAGGACATTTTATTTTATTTTATCCTTTTTCTTTCCTTTTCAGAATTCCAGACATGAAGCACAAGCCAGGATGTGGGGGCGGAGAGGGGATGAGAAAGGGATGGCCACAATTCAGCAAATCCCCATTTATAGAGAATTGTTCAGAAAGGCTGCTTGCCCCTTCTGTCCCTGCCAGAACCGCAGCTGGRTAAGGGAAGCACTTCCTAACAAAGTGGCTGCAGAAGAGCAGGCTGAAGCTCCTAATCTCTTAAACAGCGACGAGTCRACTCCCCCTGCCTTGCAGGAGGTGAGAGCAGCGAAGTCTCAGCAATGCTGCTGTGCCCAGCTAATGGGGTAGAGAGCTGACGGGGCCCTTTGCAAAGTGGATTACAATAGGATGGATGACCTGTGCTGGATGAATTATTGTCAGATAGTTCCTTGAAACATTACATAAAGTTACARCCTTGTTAAACTGCATTCTTAGAGTCCTGACTTTCTTCCACCAGGGTCTGGGACAAAGAAAACGTGAAAGACAGGAGGAACTACAGGCAAATTCTCCTAGTTGCTAGAGCAGTTGTTTTCTAAGTGTTGCCTCTTCTCCAGGAAAGGAGAGAAGGCCCAACAAGCTTTTCTTTGAACAGAAGTTATTGTAGTGGATTTATATAATGCATTCATTTTAGCAACTTAGTTTTGAAGAATAACACTAAACAACATAAACAAGAAGAAAAATAAACAACATTAATTTACAGAATCAAACCAGTTCTACTATCTTACTACCTTTAAGACAGCTTAACCTCTCCTTTCATTCCTCCCTCCTCCTGAAAGCCAGGAGCATATGCAATAGAACAATAAATTAAAATACCAATAAATCACAGAATTAAGAATGTTATAACAGAGATTTCCATGTTTCATCATATTTTTCTCTTCCTTGTTTTTGGCATACTTTGGAATTACATTCTGACAAGGTCAGGGTGACAGTGATAAGGGCTCACAGAATTAGCTTAACATTGAAAAAGGAAATCTAATTAAGAAAAAAAATTATTTATCTGAAATTACTTCACTGTCCTATTCTACTTCACTCTCTACCTTTCCACCTTTTCCAGTTTGGCTTCAAACACTTTTAAAGATGCATCACTACTTTCAGCTCCTTTCTGCTTGTCCAAGGCAAGGGACAGAATAAAAGGATGAACCTGCCCTATGAGGTCRCTCAGCAATTACTTTTTTGAAAACACAGCAGTTTCTCTGATATCGCCAACATAAAACTGAAGGCCAAATGGGTTGGGTCAAAAAAATTTTAATCTTGGCAAATAATGACTTGTATTGAGACTCTACAGCTGCTTCTAATGCACCATGGCACATGCCCACCTGGTTCAATAGTCCTGCAGATACAGTCTCTATCTGTATCTCTGGATTTGTTAGAAAGGTAGTGGAGACAACACTTACTTCCACTGATTACACAGCCTTATTCRGTTGTATGTTCAACATTTGTGACTGCTATTGACTGAGCAGCTTGTACTGAAACAGGAAAAATCCAACTTGTAGGTCCAAGTAGAGTCCAAAATAATTTCTTAACTTTAACCCTGGAACTCACAGCTTTTTCCCTTATTTGAGGGAACAGCCTGGCCGGACTCAGACTGGAAGAGCGTACGAGACAGTGCCATCCCCTCCAGAAACTCTACTGACCCGGGAAGCAGCATGCCAGTAGCAACAGTGTGCCAATGGGTACAAGCGGGTACTACCCAGCCAGAAGCAGTAGCCTGATGAAGCCATGTATCCTGGACCCAGAGTGCCGCACTGTTTGCACGACAGAGACCCAGAGAAACCCTCATCTGTTGTTTTACTGCAGACAGTCGCTACCAAGAGGAACCAGGCACCACAATGCTGCCATAAATGCAGACTTGGCCAGTTCACTAAAACCAACAAATCAGACTAAGAAAGCTTCTCATTGTGTGGTATGAAGTGTTTTGAAGAAAGTGTTAAAAGAAACAGGCCTTCCTAAAGTCTTTCCCTTTCCTACCAGACAGCACAGTTTCTTTCTGAGAATCCATGTCATCATTCAGCTGTTTCTTCTGGCAAAGCCAGAATCCAGAACAGAATCTTCATGAAAAAGAAACCAATAAATTAGAGCTCTTTGTGAGCAATTTGCCGTTAGTTCTATTCTCCCTGCCTATTAAGATTCTTTATTTGCTTCACCAAGAGATTTTTGCTGACAAGTCTATTCATTTACTACTAGCCTAGATAAAATGCTAATAAACAAAATGTCAAAAAATGTATTCACATGACTTTCCCCTTTTCACTAGGCTTATTAAAGGGACCATGGAACTAAACATTAACATCTGGTCAAATCAGGAGGCTTGTTTTCCCCTCAAGACTAGGCCCTATTTTAGGCTTGAAAATAACTTGAGAAAGAGCTATTTGAAGCCTCCATATTCCTCTGTTCTGCCAGACATGCACTAAGAAAAGTCCCCTCTTTCCACTACAGTGACCCTACCCCTTCCCTGCCCTCAGATCAAATAGAAGTACTTTCATGGAGAGATACTATACAACATTACATTTTATATAGGTTTTTTAAAGCATCTCACAAATGTTTTAGGGTGCTTTGTTAAACCCTGTAGCAAGGTTGTCATTATCCTGACTTCTATTGAATCAAACAGAAAAGCATGGGACCTTCTTTTGGTCCCATGTTGTTTTATGCTCTATTAATTCTCTAATTCCCCCATTAGAGTGGAGTGGAGGTATTGCAGAGAGGTGGGCTCTTTGCTTGGGTAGTCCCAAGGGAGTCCCCTTCCTAGGGCTCTGTGTGAGTGCAGTTCAGGTGTATGGGGCCAGACATGCACTAAGAAAGTGCATGCCCCAAAGAAAGGCAGAGCCCCAAAACAGCCCCTCCTAAGCAAAGATACTGCCAAAATTGCCATCATTAAGGAGTCAGACTGTGAAGGCAGCAGACAGCTGGCCCCTAGAAACTAAGCGATAGAAGCTCTTATTAGCTGGCCATAAAACATCTAAGGTAGTGTGCCAAACTAAAAGGACTCCATGTGATACTCCGGCGTTTTTTCTCATGAATCTTGACCCTCTAGAAGCTCTGGAGACCATCATTTTCTTTATGTAAGATGACATGTTCAGCCTCTTTAAACAAATATGCACTCAAGATGCAAGACAGGAAGCTGTGCCAAGGCACAGGTAAGATAACTCCTCCTCCCCTCCCGGCTCCTTTTAACTTGGAACATATGACCCCCTAGTGATAGCAACGTTTCATGAAGATGGCAGGAAGATGTCTTTCTAGCCAAAGCTGTCAGTTGTCTTAATCTGATTTGCTAGATCTATCCCAAATGAGATGGATGGGAAATGCAGCCTTGCAAGTTGTCACACATGGAGATGCAGTTCTGCAGTGCAAAAGGGCCAACTATTTTCTTTTTGGAGTGCATCTTGTGAACATTTCAGGTGAAAAGAAAAAGCAGATCTGAACAYTTCCATCCTGCTTGAACTCTAAATGGGACAACTACAAAACAAAACAAAAAGGTACCCTCAGGGCACTTTTATACATTTATTATAAAATAAAGATTAAAACAATTATATGGAAATTAAGGATAATAGGGAACATTTGTCTTCCTCTCAGTCAAATAGTAACATGGCCTAGTTCAACAAATAGCTTCACAGCTTGAGGCATGCTGCATGCAAAATGATAAAACGGCTTGGGCTGAGAGGAGAGCCTGAACGGCTCAGCGCTGCTAGGTGCGTCCCAGTGAGATCCAAGGAAGGGCTCATATTTCACCACACTGTTGTTCTTTGGCAGAAAAGAGCAGTAAGTTTTTCCTCACAACTTTTCACAATTACACACATTAAGAGAACGCAGACACTACTCTTGCTCACTAGCTGAAAAAGCAAAGAACCAGCAAGGTGAAAATAACAGATTTTTCTCACTGCTTTTCACTCTTTTCCTTCATTCTAGCCACAAAGCGCAATCCACAAGCTTGAGTTCTTGCTCTCTGTAAAGCTTCAAAATCTGTTGCAATTTTCTCCTACTACCAGTGGCACACCTAACAGTCACAGCTCAGAGCTTACTTTTAAAGGAATGTGTGTTTAAATATAAAACTAGACAGATGCTATGATTGAAGTTCAGCTCCTTTGATTAAGGAGGAAGCTCCCTTTTCTGAGAGGTAAATCCTTTTACAGTATAATAGGGCTGGAAATCTCCTSGTTTTGAAAGATGGCTTCTCTGTTCCGGTGGCACCAAACTACACCTTTTCATTATTATAATCCAGAGCACTTCTCACTTTAAAAATTCTTAGATACTTCCAAGTTTAGCATTTAAAAATGGGTAGTGAGGTAAATCATGAAACTTTCAAAACGCATTCTTTTCTTGGGAGAGGTATCCTCAGCTGAAAGAGGTTGCAGGGAAGGAGAGAGAGAGAGAGAGAGAGAGCAGGAACGTAGAAACGAAGAATTAAGTGCAGCCCTGATGTTATATGCACAACAGTACATAGGAGGGTGGGGAAAAAAAAAAAATCAACAAGACTTAACTGGAGAAAAAGAGTCATCAAAACTCATTTTATCCTGAAATTAGAGAAACATTCACCTAACTCATTACTATCAGTAGCCTTTCTTCTGAGAAATGGTTTTCCACAACAGCTGGAGCGAAAATATTCATGTAATTTTCATAAAGATWCAGGAATGTAAATAAAACCCTTTCTGCATTTAGTCACAAAAACTCAGAGAACCTGTGAATTATTGAGTAACACTACCCTTTGAGGTACATTAAAGCACAAGGTTTTCATTATTGCCTAATACTGCTCATCAAGAAGAAACTTATTGCTTAATCACAATTTTTAATGTTGAAGCAATAATCATTGTTACAATTATAAATCACATTTTAAAGTTGATCCAAACAGTGCAGCAGTTYACCTTCACAGAGGGAACACACTGTTCCAACTGTTTTTCTTTTACATTGAATAATACTGTCACAAACAGTCTCCTTGTTGTTAAYGGGTACAACTGGAGTAAGGCAATATTATCCAAGTAAAACGGTACCACGGTTTGTCCCATAACGAGTTTAAGTGAGACCTGCCCTATTAAAGCAACAAAAAGTCCTTTTCTCTCCTCTTTTACAAATGTTTTGAATATAAGAATTCATCAGGATTTAGGGGATTAAGAAACCACTGTCCACGAAAAAAAATCTGCAGAAATTTTCATTAGTTCTTTTATGAGTTGGCAGCAAATACTCTAGCTGTGAACTTTTATGAAGCTATAAATATAAAGGACCTTCTGATACTGGTATGATGATAATTCTAAATTTCCTCTTTGCAGCTGCAGTTGATCCCCTGTATTTGGTAAAAAATCTCTCTTTTTGTGATTTAACAGAGAAAGTTGGCTCAACTACCGTATTGCCTTTGAGCACTTTGTGTGGATTTCATGAATTAAACCCACATGGCAACACAACCCCCCTCTGCACCTTTCCCTTAAGGTGGCTATAAAATGTCAGTAGAAAGCAAAGATGTTTATTTTACTTAACATTTGATTCTGTAAGTAAATGAGTTTCTAGTGGGGCTTATGTGCAAAGCACATCGTTGCAACCAGCTCCTTTATATCACTGAACTTTTATTAAAGTATGCTATAAATATTAAATCAATGCTTAGAAATTTAAACTTAATACTAATGGCAAAAATAATTGTGCAGGTAACTAACTAACAGATATGCTGACAACATAATCCTTGAAAGACTAAGATGTTCGATCTTGGTAGTAGTGGGGAGACTGTTGTAGACAAATAAATAATAATAAAAAATCTTAACTACTGGCAGTTTGGGTTTTTTTCCTTTCTCTCTCTCTCTCTCT
>NW_028186149.1:13120279-13243467 GCF_003343005.1 Rhea americana
AACACAAAACCTCATTTCCCAGTGAATTTAGCTTTTGGGAGCAAATTTAAGAGGGGATTTTGTCCACTTTTCACTATATATTTCATAATCTCTGTAGTGAACAGTATTCCTAAATTACTCTGATAGATCTGTGTCACTCTGGATTTGTTTGAGCACTAACTGTCAATAYGTTTCATGTAATTGTCTAATAAACACAAGGAAGAGTCATTTTTCCTCAGGATGTCTTGGAAAAAGGGCACAATCTGAGACATGGAAGGGATCTCATTCCCTTGGCCTCTCAGCCTTTAAACAAATACTGGAGCAGTAAAAAAGAAGCGCAGAAAAAAACCCATCCAGAAAATACACAAGAGAAATGACTACAGTCACTGGCTGCAGTGTGGTTTCTTGGGAGCTTGAGCAGAAAGCACACAGAGTGCCCAGGCCGCCCAGATGCACGCCGCAACGCGGTGCGAGATCAGCTGCGTTCGTTTGCCTCTGCCCCGGGGCAAACCCGAGATCACCTAAACCACTGGGAAGTTTTCAATCATGCAAAAGAGRAAAGCCACAACCAGACACCCGCTCTTTGTATCTGTAAATCTAAGAAACTGGACGCAGTGTCATTATTTACTGACTCTGCTGGAGAGTATGAAATAAGGTCAGGGAACAAACTCCGCAGAGTRTATACTGACCTAGGCTAGCGGTGGCCTCTGCTCTAAGTCTGAAGACCCTGGCGGGAGTCCTGCACTCGACAAAAAATGTCTTTCAGATTTGAAGTAGTCACTGTAACAACATGCGTTTTCAGTGTCCACTGATGGGAGAGTTTGGAGCGAAGGACTCTCTCTGTAGAGTGTGTTTTCCTATGGTACCTATGATTTCCTACAAGAAGTAGTGCAAAATAGTTGTTGAAGTAACTAAAGCAGTAAGCAGCTATTAGCTCTATTTCTTCCAGTATTATTCTATAGTGATCTGGAAACATCTATCTTACAATTTACAGTAGAAGATTTTTTTTTTTAAAACAAGCTAAAGGTAATTTAAGTGAAGAGCCCCTCTTTCCATGCATCTCTCTTATAAGCAGCCCACAAGCTAAAATGCAAGACAAGCCTTATTTGCTACCATTTTAATAACTGCTCAGCCCAACACACTGTCTTCCAATTTTTCCTTTGAAAATACTACAGTTGTAGGATATCTAACAGCATATTAGTGATGAACAGTGGTTTATTAGGTGCCCCCAGCAGGTCTACTGTAATTAAAAATAGGTCACACATGGAAAGAAATCCAGGTGCACAGGTGCTTCTATTTGTGTCTTTTTCAGTGTTAGCCAGGTAATGTTCAAGTAGTACACAGATATAACTTAGAAACCTAATAAGGCCATAAGTAGTAAACTYCATTACAAAAAAACCCTTCAGCTTTAACGATAAACTGTAGCCATTTCAAATTTAATACTGCGCTAGCAAGTAATACTATCATTGAATAATTCAACATACTGTAACATAAGGCGAGAGGAGAGGAATGAGAAAGTGCAATTGCTATTTTCATTATGATATGCCTTTTTGGGAGATACAGTAAAAACCTCACATCACTGACACTAATTATTTTTAGTATCTTATTGGCAGTCACAATTGGACAAAAAGTAGAAATCTGTAAGAGCAAAACAAGTTTTTAGCTAGATTTYTTCAGCCCTATGTACTTCAGAGTTTTATTTATGGCTAAACTGAAGCTGAATGTCAAATCTGGGTCCCTTAGAACAAAATCTTAATAATTAACTGGCAAAACTGAACATGATCGTTTCTGACACACCTACACTAGTAATTATTGCTTTGAGGCCATTTACTAATGAAATTAATGTATTCATTGCCCTAACAAATTAGCATAACTCATACATAATGCCCCACATTTCAAGACCTTCCTAGAAAAACAACACTTCATACTGCAGAATGAAATGGCAAGAGCATTACACGGAGACAGTATTCACTGAATTACTACACGT
Organism: Rhea americana; assembly: GCF_003343005.1. Taxonomy (NCBI): domain Eukaryota; kingdom Metazoa; phylum Chordata; class Aves; order Rheiformes; family Rheidae; genus Rhea; species Rhea americana. The sequence continues at coordinate 13,122,246 of NW_028186149.1, forward strand.
TAAAAAGCACAATGGCTAAGTGTTAGTTATAAAGCAAAATGTAAACACAATGTGGGTATTGAAACCATTAACAGCGTAGTCAAGAGTGTACAATTGATGATTATCTTTGCACTTCAAATAAGCACATATTACAACAGCAGTAACCATGGAATGTAATTAACTGGCTACTTTTAGTGATATCAAGTATGAAAAGRAGGCTTTGCAGAAGCAGTTTCTTCTTCCTTGTCAAATTCAAAATAAATACAGTATGGCTAGTATGTTTTCCTCCCCTGCCCCCATATTGCCATCTAGATGAATTCAATGTCTAGAGCTGGCTACAGCCAACTGCATTAAGTAGCAGGAAGGGACCAGATTAAACATCGGCTGGACTCTTTTGCCATTTTTAATCGACAAGACCCAGTCTGTGGAAATGATTCCCAAAGTTTTCTCTCTCTTCAGAAGAAAGTTCAGAAGAGCAGATCACCATGTGGCTAGATGCCATCCCAAYTTGAGTGAGGGGGGATTTGCACACGAAAAAATAACGAAAAAATACATTGAACACGCTGTGTCACCCGGCAGCCCTGGCAGCTGCATTTAGAGCCCCAGACAGCAAGCATAACATGCACTGCCACTACAGACCACTTGTAACTTGTGACCTTGCAGAGTGCCAGCATGAGGCAGATTTCCCACCAGGCACCTTTGGCTTTGAGTATGAATAATATATTTATGTACTTCAAATGATAAACTTACTTTTGAGGAAAAACACGGGGGTAAAAATACAGTGAGATGGCAGAAGGTCACCTAGGACTCTGAGCTGCACAAAATTCACAGTTGGCTCACTTGTGGGCAACTGGGAATTAAAGATAACTTTACCAGGCCTTTCTTCCACACATCGAGGGAGCCAAGCCCTGATGCTAMAGTCAGGTTACTTTACTTTTGCTGTCTAGAACAGTCTAACTTCCTCCTAAAAAGCACTGAATAGCACYCAATTCTGTGGCATCTCCTTCTCTCCTCCTATACAAGGATAGATCCATGGGAGCTTCCCAGCAGATCCTGAACTACATCAGTTACTATAGCTCCAAAATGAAAGCACAAAGAAACTCCAAGGAGAAAAATTTCCAAGCAATCAGCACAAACACAGAGTTTTCTTAGAACCCCATCCACAAGCATTTGGCTTCTGCCCACAGGCATAAAGTTTTACATCCTAATTTATTAATGTTTTTATTCTACCCAACGTAATTTGGATTCTCTCATTACTCATACAAACGTCTGATCTTTCTCAATCCTCTTAAGCTCTCAGTTCCCATGATATCTTGTGGCAATGAGTTCTATACGCTAATTATGAGATGCATAAAATTTCCTTTACCAAATTTTATATTTCTTGGTTATCAAGTCACTCTACTTCCTTTCCCAAACATTCCTTTTCTCTTAAGAGTTCCTCATTTTTCAACTTTCTTCAATTTGAATTAAAAAAAAAAAAAGGTTTCAATCTTTCTTATAGTTCTGGACTTCTTTTGTTTCTATTTTTGCATTTCTTTATTAATTTCTTTTTTAAAAAGGAAATGACTAGAATGCAAGACAGCGTGAGAGATTTTCTAGCCCATTAAAAACACTTTAGACACTGCCAATGTCCCAAAGCAGAGTGATTTAAACAGTGCAGTGGTGGATTCCTGAAGTGCTGAGCTGCATAGGTGATTGTGTTCTCTCTCCTGAAGACATGAAACCTAATTATATTGTGGCTGCTACCACTACTAAGTATAGATACCTTGAGGCAATTCATGTATGACTGAAAATACTCTCCTCTTGTATCTTCTACGAGCTGATCTTTGAAGCAATCATCTGAAGTGTCATGAAATTGCTTCTCTGAACCTTGCCCTGTTGTGACATATTTATAGATGGGTTGTTGAAACCTATTACTACTTTATTAGACTCAGTTACCTCTTTAATGTTGCTCACAATTGCACACTCAGGAACCAACTTTCATTTACACTAATCCTCCTTTACACTCAGGCAGTAAGTTTCTATGTATTTCTATCTACATTCAATAATGCCAGAGTAATGGCAGCAACCCTAGTGAGAACAAGAATAGGTCTTCGACAGCCTTTCCTCAAGCAGGCAATAAGTAATATAAACCTGCTATGTATTTTTATGAATTTTCTTCCACTTCATAAAACAATCCCACATCAAAGAACACCCACACAAAGCTTAGGATGCCACCAAAACATTTAAGACCACAATATTACAAGAACAACAGTTTACATTCCTGCCAAGCTACTATATGTCTTCACTCAGAAATACTATCTCACTGGACTGCAGGAAAACTCCAGGGTACTTATACAGCCCATCCTTATGGCTGGCCCATTTCATATAGTTCATAGCCAGGTACCAATGTGCTCCACAGACTGATCTGTGTGTCCAACAAGGCACTGAAAAATCCCATTCATCCCATCATGTTTCAGGTGCACTTACTTCAAAGGTCAGTCCTCTTCCATCCCCAACCACCAAATTCATCGATTTTGCCTTTAAGTCTCTCCATGGCAGAGAGACTGTATTTTCCCCAGCATGCCTACTTTTATTTAATTCCTTTGTCTGACACATTGTTACTTCCCTCAAATATGCCTCTGTGACCTTTCTTCCTCCAGGTCAGCTGTAATTTCTGTCCTATCATTTACTACTGGATACAGAGTTACTTTTGTATTGCTGACATTCCTAGCAGATGTCTTTGTCTGACCCAACTGCTCCTCACCACCTGTCACCCRCTTCCAGGTCTGGCTATAAATAATCCCCCTCCTTGCTGGTTTGACTATAAATAATCCCCTCCCCACCTTGCTGGCTTTCAGCATCAGCTGGTTTCAATTTGGGTACGGTGGAGCTTCCCTCTCCTTGCAGAGTTACAGTTCCCCCTCCTCCTTGTGTCACCCATGCAGAAACCCTCCTAGCGCTTGGAAACAGAAGTATTTAATAGAAAGATAGCAGTAGGTCTCTAAATCAAATCGTCGGCCTGTTTGCCCACGTTCCCATTCCAGCACCGCTCCCGCTTGCCTCTGAGGACTGGTATGTGCAGAGGCACGGAGGCTGTGCTCAGTACCAAACGCACCTCTGCCCACTCTGCTTCCCATGGAGGGGCCACCACTGCCACTTTGTGAGCAAGCCAGCTGGCCAGCCTGTGGGGTAACCTTGGCTACTCTATGCCTGTCCAGGCTCACTTGGGACCAGCACAGGTCGAAGGGCTGTGGTTTTCACAGCCTTTACCTGTTCTGGCCTTCTGGCAACAGCCTGTGACCTATAGTCACTGTGGCAGCTTTGGGCAACCAGGGTAGAAGCAGTCTTTCTTACAGGGGACCCCAGGGCCATCTACCCAAGGAAGGAGGACACTTACAGATTGCCTGAAGAGGACTACGTTGACGGTGTCTACAGGATGAAACAGATAAGTCATGGCCTTGTGCGCTCTGCRGGCCATACGTCTGTCCCAGGATGAGCCAGCATGAGTGCTTCATGGGYTTGTTCTGAGCTGCAGCTAGATGCGGACAAACAACCACCCGAGATGTTCAGAAATCATTCCCTGCACTCCGTATACCTTGTGTTCAGTGATCACTGGTTTCCTCTTCAGYGCTCATCACGTAAGACCCAATACTTCACACATGTTGCATGTTTTATAAGTAAACAAATAACACCAGACTCACCACCTTAGTTCCCACACAGGATACGAACTGCAGTGAGGGACAGGGTACATTCATGAACATTTTGGGTTTTTTAAGTGAAGACAGAAGAATGCCTCAGGTCAGCCCACGGTGGTGTAATACAATAGTAAGAGGGAGGTGTTGAGGCAGTCCACATAGCAGCAGCCTGTATTGAAATCCAGTTTTAAAGAGTCACATCAGTGGAACTATTAGTGGGCAGTTTTCCAAAGTTTTGGCATCCTTTTTTCTTCTCTGAGGTGGATATTTCACATTCCTCTTTAGAGAGCACAGCATATAGCTATATCAGGTAACTAATGCTGCTTTTCAAGTCGGTGGCCCAAGACTTTCCTGCAGAGGATGCAGCAGAGAACAAATAATACCAGAACTAGACTCAAGAAAATATTCTGGGTTTGCAGCATCTTTCYCAGGAAAAGCAGTGATTGCAGCATTAGCAACTGGCCACCTGCAGCAAGATAAGTAACAAGAAGYGAGAAACAAAGGATCAAACCTTAAAGATTTGACTTGAGTCAAAGAACTGCTGGATTTGCTGGGTTGAGTGGTTTTCTCACATTTTCAATAAAAATTCAGGGGAAAAGCAGCGATTAAGGAGTGGCCATGTCTGTGGAAAGGGGCTGGTGAGAGAATCCACAGTCAAATCCTGTATTCATCCACTGGCATTATGCCCATTTACACCCACTGAAGATCTATATTTTGTGACATTCATTATCTGGCCTAAACAGATATTTCTGCAAGAAGGGTTAACTCAGAGAGCCCAACTGGGCAGTGATGTCCCTCCATGCAATTGGAGTGTAGCTGGAGGAACTCTGGGTGACCTTAAAGGCTGCACATACAAGAATTGCCTGCAAAACCCGTGAGAACTTTTTCTGCTATGATTATAAACTTTACTAAGTTAGACTCTCACAGAGTTATATAACCCTATGTGGTAGTTAATGAAGTGCTGGATGTAAGAAAAATAACTGCAATGTTATTTTGCCCCTGGTATGCTTTGCCTTATAAGGATTAAACCTAGAGCTAATTCACTTGTGTTTTGTGATCTCTATCATGCTGCAATAATAATACTTAGCACTTTATAGCACTTTTTACTTATAAAAAGTGCTTTACAAACATTATCTAATTATTAATCTTCACAACAGTCCTGTGACATAAGTATACAGGTCAATTTAATGTTCTGCTTTAATAAACTACTAGCACTTTAGTAAATTGAAAAGCATAAAACACATTAAATTCACTTAAGAGAAACAAAAGTTAGTGAACAAATTGCAATTCTCTCTACAACATTCTAGGTGGGCAATACACACAGCTAACTGTCCCTGATCATCACCTCTGAGTCCACATGGCACAATCGATGTAACAAGTATTTCAACTAAGTAGCTGATAAGACTCATCTTTTTAAGAAGATAGGGTTATTTTTTGCTTTTCATTATTCATGCTATCAGAGCAGCTGAGATTGCTTGAGTAAGATTACACTGTATTAAGTTCTGAACAAACACAAACCATACAGTAGTCTCTATTCTACAATGGGTGAAATCTAGGTATAAAAAAAGGGACAAGATATGGGAAACTGTGGGAAATCAGTAGAGCAAGCATTACTCATTACCATTCAAGTTGTATCTGCCTACACACACAYACGCAGAGCCATTTTATGCCAGTACACTTGCCATATTCTCATTAGTACTCTACAGTTCTCTCCCTTGATATACCTCACAGGCTTCAGTTGTTTGTGATTAAAGTCAGTACAAGAGTTTGACATTTGGTAAATGCATCATCATACAGACTTAGTTACATAATCACAATCTATTTTTTCCAAAACAGGTCACTGTCATTTGGTACATCGCATGGACCTGTCTTCAGGATGAATCAATGCAGGGCAAGAGGCTTTTGGCTAACAAACAGAACTGCTGCTCCTTYGGTTGCAGAGGTTCAGAGTTATGCAGTGGCTGAGGAATGTAGGAAAAAAAAACCCAGAAATCTCCTATTTAAGGTAGTTTAAAAGCTGCCCTGAAGAGTTCAGAGTCTGTACCTATGTCTGTCACAGGAGACCATGTGATACTGAACAAGTTTCTTTAAAAACAAGCTTTTTACACAAGGTCAYCTATCAATCGCATGTTCCTCATGTGCTCATTCTCTGACCTGAAATGTGGGGTCTACCTTGCTGAAAGTGCTGATCACACACATATGCAGCCGAAGTTAAAAGGAGCTGTGCTTTGAGCATAACACATATTGCTAAATATTCTGAAAAACCAGAGTTGAGTGTCTCAGACCGGGTTCCCAAATCAGTAGGCACTTTCAACCTTGAACTGCTGTGCCCTAGTTTCCATCTGTCAAATGAGGACAACAATTCCTCTTCATTTCACAGGGGTGYTGTGAAAATAACTTCATTAATGGTTTGTGAAGCACTGTAGTGTTGAGTGCTAYATAGAAACCTATGAGAAAAATAATTCTGCCTCTGGAGCAAGTTTTGAAATGCATGCAATARAAAGGGCCTGAAGGCACAGACTGAACAGAGGACAAAAAAATAAAAATATTGAATTCAAAATATTTGAATGAAATATTTGAACTGCTCATTAAGTAAGTGCCACCAATTCTCTGTCTAACAGGCTTCACCCTTACTTTTACTCTCAACTTTGCAGTCCCAGCAAGGTTTATTTTTAATTTCTCATGTTTCTAAAAATTCAAAGCTATCCAGCTCTCCACAAATGCCATGACACAAAATTATACWGACAAGCCCATGGCTCACTAGCACCAATGACATCATTTAGATTCACTGTGCAGATTTTTGGAATAAAGTAGCAAGAGTATCTTTCTCAACATGAACCAGCACTTGAAGGACAGAGGAACATACTTTGATAGTAGATAGAAGGTATTTCAGAACAGCAAAGATTTTGCTTTTTCTGAAAGAGAATACATATTGCTCTGCATACAGTTTTGAGCACTTTTTTTTTTCCTCTGAATCTCAAAACTGTATGCAGAGCAATACTTATTCCCTTCTTTCAGAAAAAGCCAAACCATTTTGAACAAAGTTTTTCCAAATGCTTTACCCCAGGAGACAGCCCAGCATGGGAAATACCAGTTCAAACAGTTGAAGATTGTGAACATTATAAACAGCTGTAAACAGAATTTTTTAAACATGAGAATTGTCAAGTAACCTTAATGACAGGCAATATTCTCTGCCCTACCTAGAATATTCATGCACACACTGTTTTACCCTGAATGTTTGAGTGTTTTGCTTGCTGTGCAGCTCATTTTAATTCTCTGCTAACAAATCTTTGTCAGTGCTGAGTTTCCTCTTTTTTTATTTATTTTTTTATTATATACCCTCTAGCTGTTTCTTATATGGAGAGAATAGTATTTCTCAGCTTTCGTTATATAATACACAGATGACTAATCACTGTGGCACCCAGGAAAGATATGTCAGGTAAAGTAAACATTCAGAAAAGAATGAGCCCTTGAGCTATCCCTGCCAAATACTCTTACCTGGAACTGTCACAATGATTGTGGTACGCCCAAAGAAGGAGCCTTTGATGACTGAGGAGTTACCTAAATTAGTAAACTGCTTGGTGAGTAGCAGAAAAGCCTACTGCCAGTTAGTTTAAAGCAGTGGCATTTAATAGAGATGATAGAACCAGAGGGCTACCTTTCATGTTAGCCCCTTGACATTGAGGCTATCAAATATGTTTTTAAACCGTGAGCAAGAGARAACTGCTATTGGCTGTTTTACTGCCATTTGTCCAATGGTTTAAATGGTACAAATGCAATGACTGCTTTTTGGATGAACAACATACYGTAAGGACTTATAAGGGGTTGATGGTAAAACTAGAATTACATCTCCCTCCAAAACATATGTAGAAAAGAGGACATCTAGTACCCTCACCTCTCTCTTAAATCCAGATTTTATGAAAAACAAGTTTGTAAAGCACAATTCTGTATAAGATTTTCTAAAATTAAATAAAAAACCCCATGGAATACTATGGTATTACTCTCCACACATATGCTGATACAATCTTTTTTAGTTGTGCTATGGCAGAAATGACTTTTCTTTTTTAAATAWTTAAGAACTGTTCTTGCACACATATCAAACACTGGTTGTGAATTTTTCAAATCTACTTCTGAACATAATGTTTGCCACTTAATCTGGAAGATACCTTAGAGTGAGAATAAAATTATCTCTTGGGATGTCCTCTCCATGCCTCCATGTTTTGTTCTTAGCTGCCAGTGTTTCTATTTTATTTTATATATGCCTCACCTGTCTCCTGATGCCACATTCTGTCACATGAGTAATGATTTGGACACTTCAGATTAATGGCAGCTGAAGCTGATGAAGATGTAGATGGCACTACAAACGCTGTAACAGCATTTGAGAGGCAAACACGCCATCCTCCCCAGGAGCCTGTGGACTGGGGAAGCTCATGCTGTGCATGCGGCCAGGGGAAGAGCAGACGGCAGGCAGGCARGCTGCGGGAGAGCAGTCACGCAAATCCTTTGCACCGGAGTGAGGCAGTCTGCTGCCCTGAACCCAAGTCTGCAAAAACTGAATTCAGTCCTATCACCAACAAATCACTGTAAATGAACAAGTGATCCCTAGGCCAAGTAGATGGGAAGGCAGAGAGTCCATGCACATGGTTACAAGAACWGAATCCACAGTGCTGAGCTCCTTCWCTGCCTGTCTGCAATAMCATATACCAAGCACAGTTCTTCACACAAGAAATAACTAGTGGCTCAAAGGCATTGGCCTGTTTAAAGTCCTAGTTTGTAAGAGCAAAGTAAGAGAAAATAATCTAAAATAGACAATTTACTTCTCCTCTTGCCACAGTTCCTTACAATAGTTCTTCATCYGGAGCAGCCTCCTCATTATCAGGCAGCTGATATTGCCCACTTCCAGATGTGTTCCCACATACTTTGTGCTACAGACAGTAACGCTTTGTTTGGTCCTCACAAGCATCTGGAATATAGGTCTGGGGGACACAGCTGGGAGCTGAATATGCAGAGATGCATGTGCCGGAGCTGAAAAGAGTAAACCCACTTCAAAGGAACAGTGGAGAGAGTTAGAATTTGGTTGGACAAGAAGGATGATGTGAGGAAAGGGAAAAGATAATGGGAGCTGTGGTTTGCATGTGACACTCGAGAGGAGTAATACACGTAAGTACAGGCAGCTAGCAACAGTGTCCCCCCAGGCAGGCTTTATCCAACTGATGTTAGTGGAAGCCCCTTTGAGCACAAGGTCCAGCATGAACTTTCAGGAAGAGTTTATTCTGATRACAAAAATATTCTAATCTGATTATACACTGCTGGCAAACTTCACTGAGCACTAGGGAAAAATCTTGAGCCATGACAGTCTACCACCCCACTCATGTTTCACACGAGCTCAGACTTTTAATAGGAGCAGCTATTTATTTCTTCACAGATACACCTCTGAAGTATACAATTAGGAAATTTACTTCAGAAAATAGCATCTATTATACAACAGAGAAATGCAAGCTATACCCTTTACTTTTYAAGTAAGGCACCTCATGCCTCCCCAGTTAGGAGAATATTCCCTTTAAACAACTTCTACACTCATTTATGGCAGGAAACAGCTGACGGGAAAAGGCAAGAGCGTACATATCCACAGAGGAGAGAAGGGAATTCATACACAAAACTGTAGCTGAGGAAACAACCAACTGAAATGTATCCAGTGTGTGAGGACGACACTTACAGACCTGGAGGCTTGTGTTTTGAAAAAAAGAGAGCCAAGAAGTGAAGAGAAAATTACTTATTTTTCTAATGTAGTTCTAGGCACTGGAAGTGCCACCGTTAGAATAACTTACAGCTCCATACAGTTCTCTCCAGCTCCACACCTCCCACTTTGCTGACACCTACAGAGGACTTGCATAGGTATCTACCCATAGTTTGCTTTCTTGAACTGCAAATTGTTAATTTCACATTAAATCCAATACTTCTTGTCAAAATTTGTAAATGTCATCAGCTGTGTGACTTACCTGTGCCGTACATTCTTTGTATGCTGGATTATCTTCTAAATAAAATTCCTAAAGAAGAACAGGTATCAGTAAGAAAATTTATTTAAAAGATTATCTTTACCAGACAGATATACATAAAACCCTCTACTATCATCCCCCTGGCAGAATTAAGGAATAACAAAACCAAATCTGTAATGAAAAATTAAAGTTTTACCACTCTGAGATCTGGTTCATGTTTGGTAATTGGTACCTTTCTTTCATTTACACTTTTTGTATTATGTAAATACATACATACTCCAAATCAATGAAGTACAAAAAGGTAAGTTTCAAATAGCTTACTGACAACCAGCATAAGCTAGAACTCAGGACCCTTGGGTTTCTCTGAGCCTTTGGAAAGAATCAAGGTTTATGGTATTTAGCCATCATCAAGAGAAAAACGCAGCTTTGGTGAAATAATGCGCTCAGAAAAGAGTATTGCAAGTTTTTGTAGCAGTAGGTATGACTTGAGAAGGAAAATGATTATCTGTCACAAAACAAAGACTTCTAAGAATGTGATCAAACCCAAAACATACACCTAATACAAATCCACCCTGCAGATCCTGAAATCGAAAACCTGATTCTTACCTGCAAGTATAAAAATCTGTTTATAGTTAATCAGCATTAGAGCAGGCTCAATAACATGCTGAAAATAAGGTGGTAAAATACAAGGACCTAACAACAGCAGGATATTGTTTTTGCAAAGTTTTGAAGCTCTGTCAGACACTCAGAAGTTTCAGCAGAACAAAGGCAACTCCAGCCAGGTCTCAAATGCAGTTGTCTCTGTGACTTTCCCGAGTCACATCTGTCTGGTTTTGCACAAGCTATCTTCAATTACCAAGAGGCAGGGTGTAGAGAAAGTGGAATCAGACTCTTCTCAGAGGAATACACATGACAGGAAGAGAGACAATCAATGGACACCACGTGGCAAAAAGGAAAATCCAATTAGATATTGTTGGGAGGAAAAGAAGAAAAAAAAAGGGGGGGGGGGAGAAAGCACCACAAGGATAGTAAAACACTAACAGGTTGCCCAGGGATTGTACAATTCCTGTTCTTGGGGAGTTGCAAAACTGGACAGGACAAGGTCCTGAGCAACCTGATCCAAGTCAGCCCTGCTTTGAGCAGAGAGCTGGTACTCATGAGCTTTCAAGCGCACTTGTGTGAGAGCTTATAACCTTCTCACGACTCCGACCTAGGGTGGATCGAGCCAACTCTAACTATCAGGAGACTGAAATATCCCTTCTTGTGAAACAACTGCAAACTTTAACCTGGAAGGTATCAGTTTAACCTGAATCTTTTCTTTTGTGAATCAGAGTGAATGGCAGCTCAAAGAACATCAAAGGATAAATGAAATAACTGAGTAAGCTTTCTAGAGGTGTAGTCTTGCTTGCTTTCTAACAACTAAATGCTCCCATTATCATTGCACCTTTCATCTGAGAAAAACTGCGAAATAAGGATGTCACATGCCATCTCAGGATATATTAAACTACTTTCTGTAGTGGCTTCCTTAAAACCCTGTAGAAGATCAGAAGTGGCAAGAATACGGACCAAAATGCTCYGCTGTACTTACTAGATTGGTTTCCAAATGAAAGTGAGATTATCTAACATTTCTCCAGAAAATCTGAGGATAGCCTTTCTGATACACTTCCTGTTACTTAGGAAGATGTCAGCAGAAAAATAATAGAACATTTTTTGAAATTGTGTGRCATGGAGGCACGAGCTTCTTCTCAGAAAGTGACTGACTTGTGATCACAAAGGCTGAAATGCAAGAGCTAGTTAAGACACTGCCTCTGATACCAGATGAATAGTGAGAATCTAGTCAACATAATGTCTCTGAAGAGAGCAAATTCTCTTATATGGGGTTCATGGGGTCTCTACAAGCAGCTCCAGAGACTTTTAAACACCAAAATCAAAGATGACCAGAATAGAGAAAACTTAATAACAGATTGCAATTTGCAAGAAAAAGTTCTGAATACAAGATTACATTAAATAAAATACAAGGGTGGATGACATGAGAATGTAGATGTGAACTGAATTCGCTTCAGGTTTATGATGTAGTGCKCTCTCGTTCCTTTTTATGGTTACTTGACCTTCTTGTTGTCGAGTTTTCAGAAACTAGCATTTCACACTATCTATATTTAAAAACATTATCTCCAAAGTATCCTACGTTTATACAAATATTTCACCTTTTTTAATTGATAAAATGAGGTAAGAGTTGTGCTTTGTGATGTGCACCACCACTTTACAACACATGAACCTTGTCAGGCTGAACACTCCTCAGTACCTCTCCTTCCTTCCTCTCTCCTGAGCCTCATGCAGTCTTCCTAGTTGGAATTGTAGGTAGCCAGTGTCATGGGGAGTATTTTTCCCTTACATTTTAGAATACTGTAATTTATAACATGAAATTAAAACCAACATAAATTAGTAATTCAATCCCTATATTCCAATTTAATGAACTAGAGGCTTCATTGCATTATTGTTTTGTGCCACTGGACCAATCATTTGGTTTACAGATGGAATGCATTTCTTTGTTAATAAATAAATGCATAAAAAATAAAAGGTATCCTCAATGCAATTATGTTGATGTCCCTCAGGAACCAGAATGCAATTATTTAAAATATTATTTTCTTAGATTACTCTCAAGAAAATAAGGAAAGAAATATGAAATTTGTGTCCTTTTAGCTTAAGCTCATTTTAAGAGCAGTAACAGTGATGCAGTTGGTCCCCAGTGGCAACTGAGAAGCACTTAGCCAGAAAATTGTTATTGGATTACAGTTCTGGCTTCATAAAATGTGGCTAAAGATCATTTTAGACATCTATGGAATGACCCATCATCAAAACTCATATGACAAACAAGTGACAAAGTTATTGTACTTGGCAACTTTGGAGGATTTTTTGTATCACAAAGGTAATTTGGAGCAGTATCAGCCTACGCATTTTTTTTGATTCAATTATAAAAATAACTCACAATAAGAAGAATTCTAGCATAAATAATTAAATCTCTCTGGAGGAAAAAAAAACAACCCACAAATGTACATATACTTTTAAGTGTTCTCTATGTATAAAAAATTGTGAAGTGATATGGTGACCAGCAGTCAATTCTCATATTGAGAACTACTTTTCAAAGTAACTGGTCTTCCTTATTAAAATAAACAAGATGAAAAGGGCACCAAAGGATTTTTAACATGATTTTTAACAATGTGTAAACTGAATCTACTTAGATAGCTCTAAAAGTTCATAGTCTTTTTCATTTCACTTTACATTCTCTTTTAAACAGATTTCCTGAATGAGGCTCTTACTATCTATATTTTAATCTGCTGGTTAAAAAAAAATCCTAATGTGAACATACATCAGGTGCATGCGTGTACACTTGGGTAACTGCAGAAAAGAAAGAAAATCTGTCACCTTTGCATTGGAAGTCACCACGATCAACTTGCAGCACAGTAAAAATGAGAGCCTTAATCAAAAACCTTACCCAGGATTTAATTTCTTCATGTAAATTCTTTGGCATTTTTCTTCAGTGTCCACTCTAGAGTAGCTCTTTGCTCTTGTAATTGCATAATTAACATCCTCAGCACCTATTTCACCCTTTGTCAATTTTGCTAAATATAAATACAGACATGCTCAAGGAAACAACCTTGGCACAGTGTAGAAGCACAGCCAATTTTAGGGAGAGGAAAAAAAATTATTTGATGCATCACCAAGCATCACTAGATGTCTGTAATCCACCTGCTGGCTCTGTGACTAGTAGCTTTCCACCAGCCCTTGCAAGAGCAGTGTCTACTAGGGTAAGTCCCTCTTGCCACAGGGATGGCACAGGTGTTGGGACAGGGAGGTCTTGGTTTTCTATGTCAATGATAACTTGTGTAGCGAGGAGCATCAAAGAGCAGTAGTGGCAGATGGTAAAGCACAGTGATCTCACAGCATTGCAGATTCCCAAATTTACTTTCTAAAAATCAAGAGGATTTGAAAGGGGGTGGGGAGGACTGAGCACCTAAAGGCTCAAAGGTCTGCTGAATCAAAAAGATTTTTGCAGTTTATCCTAGAGGCCAAAGCCACGCAGTTTAGCTGACAGCACTGTATGACCATGATCAACACTCAATTGAGAGGTGGATTTGAGATTACTGGAGTGGCAGAAGGCTCCTCCCTCACACCCCTGCAGTGAAAGAAAAGAGAATAGTAGAAAAAAAGTTTAAACAAACAAAATTCTAGTTCCAACAGGAAAGTTCAAAGTTTTAATCAATCCACCCTTGGCTAGAAAACTGGCAGCCTTATTTCCTCCATAACAATGTCCAAAAAGTAGTTCTGTTCATCCTTGTGAGAAAGGAAAATATCAGATGGGTTCCATTGAGCAGGGTCACAAAGACCAGATCTGTATTCAGCCGAACATATGGATCCTCACACTTAGGGTCAGATTCTAAAACTCTTACCCACAACAAAAATTATTTARCTCCTACAGTGATACCAGTAGGTCATGGAGGCTTGTATTATTACACCAAAGAAAGGGTATCACTGATGGCTGCTGGCATCACAAACATACATTCAAACTTAGTACTTCCATACAGAAGGATATTGTTTCTCTATACAGATGCATAAGTGTCATTTGATGCAGCAACTAAGGAGAGAACTTTTATTTTCAAGACTGTTCTCCTTAAGAATCACTACCAAGCTTGTTTCATTGCACAGAAGTGTAATCCTGAGCTACACCGAAGTCCAAATATACTGTGCTGACCTGCTTATTTCCAGGAGTTCTGCTTAATTATCTAAAAATGTACAAGAAAGAGGAATAGTCCTGTTTGAACACCCTGATGCTGTTTCAGCAATTTCTGCTCTTGGCACATGCTATTTCAACAGCCAGCAATCTCTGGAGTTAAAGTGCATGCAACCAGCTGAATAGGATGCAATTCTTATTCTTATGAAGAATATCAGGGTCAGGGGTGAGTACCAGATAACACATAACAGATGTGGAAGGAGTAGAAGGAATTCTGTTTACTTTGGGTGACCACCTACATTTTAAGGGGGAAAAAAATAAAAGAAGTCTAAAACTGCAAGATAAAGATTGCTTAAAGGACTGCATTGTACAATGTTGTGCAGGACAGAGTTACGTATTCGTATATTAGCATGAAATATTGTCAAGCCCAAATTAACCTCTCATGCAACGCAACCCTTCAGGAAACAAATAGCAGAAATCTTTTCAAAACATACACTGCGGTCACTTCAGCCAGTATTGAAAGGCTGCATTTCTTTTTATGTTGCCTGTACTTCTTTCTGTTTCAGAATTTTCTCAAGGACCAGCAACAAAGTAGCCTTGTCAAGATGAAATGTAGAAAAATTATTTGAACCCGAGGGAAGTTCTGGACAGCGTCTAAGAAGGCTTCACCAGACACTCGTGACAGTGCATGTACAGGCATTCAGTGCAGGTCCACAAAGTATTGCAAGCTGTCACTAGCTGCTTGGGCTAGATCCTCAGCCCTGTAGCCCCGGTCATGCCAAAGGGACCTGAAACTGCTCCAAATAGGTAGCAGAAAATCCTTCCAAAGGAGATAACAGGGTAGGGGATTCACAGGAATTCCTGAAGCCAACAAAACTCTTAGCAACCTTTTAGCTGCTCGGCCCTTCAYAGCCCACAGTTAGGGAAGAGGAACCTTCTTCCTCAACCTTCCCTAGTGTTGAGGCAATATGAGGGGCAGGTGGGAAGACTGATAACTTCAAGTACAGCAGTGAAACTTACTGTACAGCCATGGACTAAAACACTTCTGTTTCCCTGTTCCCTTTCCCCTCTTTCTCCCCTCTCCCAACAAATCATGAGAGTCATTAAATGTCTTGATGCTTTCCATACAGTTGTTCCTACAAGTTACAAGGTCAAAGTGGACCAGTTAGGAGAACTTCAGAATATCAGAAAGAGTTTCAATAGAAAAGGAGGACGAAGGGGAGGAAATAAAGCTTATTTATAAGAACAAAGAAATGAAGCAATCCTAGGACAAGTTGCACTTCTCAATATGCTACAGACACTCACCTCCCCAACTGCTGAAAACAAATGCCATTGTGAAGACTGCCATAGCAAGGTTTTTCAACAAATGGATGAGTTTTGTAGAAAAGTTTTTCAAAACATTTCCATATATATAAAATTTTAAACTGAGTAACKAGTAATTACACCCACATAAGATGACCAAGCCAGAGCCCAAAACATAATTAATGGGAGTACCATTACAACTTTATAAATTAATCTTTCTATAAATTCCAGCAGATGCTGTRTGAAAGACTAGATATTAGAAAATAATTGTAAGCAGGAAAGCTTACTCCAAGCAAGAATTACAATCAAAAAAATCACCGTGTAGATATCACCAGTTAGTCTGCTGTCTTCTTTAATGAGTTTTTCTGTTTATTYCTTTGGAAGCCTTGCTCTGCATGTTGAGGATTATGAGTGAAGTACACAGTGGGCAAGTAAATAGAGCAAACAATTTCAGAACTATTCTAGACTCTTTGAAGATACAGTTGTCTTACATTTTAAAAGACATACCTCATTTAGATGATGGATTGAAATGCAGAAAGGAAGGCAATTTAAATAGAAAASCCAACAGATTTCAGTTCTGAGCCTTCTATGCAATGTAAATCTCATTTCAGGTAACATTAAAGATGATTAAAAATAAAATCCCAATTCTTTGAAACAGAAAATATTTGCAGACCATAAAGCAGTCATTCYTCTTCAAAATCGAAACAATCTGCAGGAACAACTCCTGGGTTATTCCTAGAGTTTGGCTGAAACAAGTCAGCCAAAACCCCCAACCATTTCTCAAAGTGGAAGGGAATGCATCTCCACTATGTTAACTTTTGGGTTGCTGCCACACTTCCATTTTGGCAACCAAAGGAATGCCATGGGCACCACATAAAGGCGTCTGCGGCATTCTCAGGGTTAAAGCAGACATTTCTCATCTTTGACAGATGGTTAAGTCATGGTCATTATTACTAAATTCAATTGCTCAATAATCTAGATATGACAAACATGTGTGTAGGAATACATGCCAGGACACCCTTCTAGGAATCCCAATATTGCMTACCCCCTCTACGCTTTCACCACGCATCCTCACGCTGAGTGCAACAGATTGAAACAAATGGGGGCTTTCTGACTTCAGCTCCCTGGAGCCACTCCTGTTACATCGGAGAGTGGTTCTAGAGAGTTACTGTGCTCACACCTAGGGGTGGATAAACTGGCCTGGCTAGAAAAACCATTTTGTCAATAAACGTAATGCAAGTCCAACTTCTCTTCTGTTGTTGTCGTGGGTTTCTTTGAGGCCCAGTCTTTTCAGTTCTCTTGCTGCAGATATTAGCACTTAAACAATCTTATGGAATGAGTCTGCAGACAGAAAGTCATCATTTGAACAGCACTGAGTGCTAGTAAGTTCTACTAAAACGTCATTCAGATGCCTTTAAAGCAGATCCTAGCTGGGTAAATGCTGCACCAATGATTAGCAAGTCCAGTTTTACCACACAAAAAGCCACAGTGAAGCCACTCAACAAATTGTCTTTTYTCTCCATTACCAAGTACCATCCTGTATCCCAAACCCATCTTTTTCTTTTTTCTTTTTTTTTCCTCTTCTCTTAATGTGAAGACAGGCATAAGTCTCTCTTGGCAAAGGTTTCTTTAAAAATCCTTTTTCCTTATTTCAGATGATACAGGAAACTGAACTTTTCTTCTCGGTTCCCACTGATATTTCCAAAACAGCCGGCACAAGAAAGCACCTCAGAAGACCTCTACAGCTCACTTGATGAATTTGAAAGTCTCCTATTGACTTCACAGACCCTCGGAGCAGGCCCGAAGTCAGCACACAGATGGACTAGCACAGACTACCCAGCCACAGCACTGCCTGGAAGCCAGTTCCTGCATACGCGCTTGCTAAAGCAGTGGAGGGAGCTCACCTAAACTCGCACCTCTGAAAGCGTGCTTGCACTTTTGTTTCCTTACTAATCTGTGGAACAATTTGCAAAGCTGCACTAATTCTTGTGCTAACTTCAGCTAAGGTATAGATTTATTATAGAAAATATGCAATGCAGCATTTGAACCACAAAATCCAAATGTTACACACTGGCTTTTTGGGGGGAGGAGGGCAAGGGGGACATTTTTCTTTTCTTTTCCTTAAAAAAAAAAAAAAATTGAGATCTTAAGTTTCTATGTATTTTGTGCTCTCCTCCTCTCCAGAAATTTCATTGCCTTCATGTGTTTCTACAAAGCCCTGGGATGTCATATTTTTAGTTAGAGTATAAACTTTTCAGAGCAGAGGCCTCGTTCTTGTTAGTAACTCACTCAGTACACTATTGGCAGTAGATACCATGAAATAATACATCACAACAGCAGTAAGTGGRAAAAGCCTCCGCACTGTTTTTCCACCATGGCCATTAATCCTCCTTAGAGTGCTGGCAAGACAAGAAACTCCAGGCAAACATGTGAAAGCTAAGCTCTACCTGTAAGCTTGCAAAGCATCTAAGCCACAGCTTAGATGAAGAACAGAATATAACTTTCTGTCTGCTTGAGGCAAGTGAATCCACTAACCAGTTCTGATGACATATTCACAATATCTGTTTCAGACTACTGAGAGGTGCATTACCTTCCAAAACAACATCTTTCTGTTCATGTTTCACACCACCCCAAATCACAGCGGCTTCAAACCACTGCCACCGCAGACTTGGGACACACTGAAGGACATGCAGCACTCTCATTGCTCCTTAAGCTACTGAGAGTTAAAGAACAAGGCATCCCAGGAGCCCTTCTCAACATCTTGTACAACTGACTCTTTGACCAGTTCTCTGACATCTGGTGGTTTTAAACTCTCTCTCTTCTCCTTGCCCTCTGACTGAGGTTATAAACATATGTTTGTAAGAAGCTTACAAAGCTAAAATAAAACTAATAGAAGAGCATCATAACCTCAACAGTGCAGTGACACATGACACCACATAGAGTTAAAGACAATCAAAGTTGGAAGAGGAAACTCTGCATAAGTTTCTCCCACCTTTTGTGGCCAGGTAAACACACACTTCTGGGGAGCAATCAAGTTCCTGCAGTCACAAAAGTGCAGCAGAGCATCACAACCCATCTTGTCTCCTGCTTAACAGATAAAGCATTCCTTTGCTTCTAATTAAAAAGATTAATAAAGTAAGAGAACACATCAGGTTTGCATCAATCATTGCCCATGTGGTTCTTATTACTGTAATTAAAAGTTATCTCCTCAAAATTGTTGGATGAAAGTGCCATGATCTGCAATTGAAAACACATTGAAGGGAGTTATCCAACTTACTTGACCGTTTTAAGACAGTCAAATTTAAGAACAGTGTGGAGATAATGCATTCAGAAGGGTCCTTAAAGGCAGTCTGTCAGTAAAAGTAAACTTCTGTCCTGCCACCCCCCACACTTTTATAAAGAATGTGAACTTTGCTAAAGTGTTAAAAAAAAAAAAGAATGTTAATAGTAAGAATGTCTTTTAAAAAAAAGGCAGCTATTTCAGTTCAGCCTCTAAAATTCAGGGCTTGATCTTGTGAGTTGTTTAGGTCCTGCGTGTATCAGGAATGTTCATCTCCCTTGGGACTGAATCTTTTCATGTGTTYAGCTTTTCACACAGAACGGGCCAAACTTCAAATAAGCCTAACAAACCTGGTTCTTTTGCTGACATATGATCCYTTTATTGCACAGAATTTAATGTTGAATTTTGACATGCAAGCTTTCACAATATACTGGGTTTTGGAAATTGGTGGTCTGACTAAAGAATTTTTGCACATGCAAGAATGCAGACTTACAAATCTGTGAAATGAGGATGCACAGCAAACTCAGTTTGTAATATAATTCCTTTCTTTCAAACATTAATGTATAATAATTTTAACAATAAGCTAATTACACCAAATTTAGTAGCATGTTAAAAACCCAGCTCTTTTGAATGTTTTCTTTGTATAAGGCAACTTTTAAAGTTCTCTTCCTCACTCCCTTCCTCTCCTTTCTCTGCACTGCCATATATTTTGGCATACGATGCATTGACCTCACACAGTTCTGTTCAAGACTAGCCAGGATGCAAAGCAACGCACCAGTGTTTGAGAAAGGCTCACAGGATGCTATTAAAAAATACGTTTTTAATATGGAGGAAGGTATCTCTGGTAACATAAAGSAAAAACCTTTTATTTAGCACATCACAAGAAAACACCAAAGGGTGCTGAAGGAGGGCTTGTTTGAATCTTTTTGTGAAAGAGAAAAGAACACTTTCGTGACAGTTTTGTTTACATTTGAACTCTGCCACCAATTTTACTCTTGTAGCTTCTAAAACCCAGTTGTCTCTTGTATMTTCTTCGCTGGTACCAACAGACAGCTTGATCCATGGGCAGTGGACTTACATGTCAGTTGATTTACATGACAAGAGATGAAAATAGTCAGTCTCAAAAGGGTTTTTAGAAAACTATAAAAGATTGTATAATTTGTTTTACTATCTTTGGCTGTTAGAAAGAGCTTTTTAATTTTTTTTCTTTTACTCAGATGGAATTACTCAAATCTCTCAGGATTTTATGAGTTTTACAGATACAACTGAGGGAAATCTGTCTTTTAAAAGAAAAAAGAAACATTAATAGGAAAAAACAAGAAAGATGAAATGAGGCAAGTGCAGAATTCTGAAATGAGACCATGGGAGGAACATGGCACAACATATTTGCTCTGGCCTTCCCCTCTAAAATTTCCTATAGAAAAATTACCATGTATCAAAGAAAGCAGAAAGAAAAGAGAAACTGTGATGCTGAATATGACAAAAAGCTTGTTTACGTTTAATACATAGGAGAAATTGCTCAAGAAGAGTTAAATGTGACCCATTTAATATTCCAAGGTCTCCAATACCTGTGATACTCTGCTGAGTAAGTGCTGATGAGGCAAATTAAGGCTGCCTGGGGATACACAGTGCTTTTCCCTTACAGTTCAAATTTTCTAAGTTCTCGAAAAACTTTTATAGATGTGGATACATGTTACAGGGTCACTAGGGCTACCTTCATATCTTGAATTGTTGACTCATTTTTGAAAACACATCTGTCTACCATTCTTGAGTTTTTTCGACATATAAGTCCACAGTTAGGAAGGTGAAGATGTAATTGTCACTTCTATCTATGTAGCTGAAAGCAGAGATAGACAAGTGAATTTGAATAAGTGTTCAAAGACTCATACTTGAGCTTCAACAAGAAAGAGGACTGAAAATGTAATGGTCACTGTGACTCTGATTAACTCTAAAGTTTAGGAGGGACTAGGAAGAGTCAAAGCTAACATAGATTGTATTGACCRTATTCAAGATTTGATACCTTCTAGAACCTCTTACATTTACTGGCCTAGGTTCTTACCCAGTTTTTGCAGTAAACTTACATATTCCACTGGGTAGAATTTGGGCTCATTACATCTGGGTGAATGCAAGAAAATCCAGAAAGCACATTACCTCTGAGTCTGGCATCAAACACTCAATCAAAATTTTACAAATTAGGTGAAAACTGGTGTATGAAATGAGAGCGCTAGAAGGATGTTCAAGTTAGGAACACCAATGCTGTTTTAATACTGGTATAATGTGCCCACTGTCTGAATACAAAAGCACCCCATGGCACGCCATCCATTTTTACAATTTTACAATAATTATACAGATTCTAACCTATAGGGAAATTATGCTATAAAACAAGTCACGCTAACCCCCATTCCCTAAACATTTCTCTAAAAGATTAAACTTTGCCTTTTCCTACCTCTATTTTTAGTAATGGCATCAGTAATTAAACATACTACGGTCCAGGGCCCCAAAGAAAACATCACTATGGGTTCTGGATGTGTTCCATGTTATCTTCAAACAATCTTGAGCTATGTCTGCAGCCAGCCTTGTGATCTGGGAGGATCTGCAGGGCCCCATTACACTTGCCAGTGGAAACACTGGGTTTGACAGTGCAAGCAATTTAGCTTTATTCCTTGGAACTGAGGCATGACACTGTGAAGCTGCTATTGTTCTCCTTGGTTTCCCTAAGACACTTCCGTTTCAAATCTTCTCTCTRCCTAATTTGTAGCTAAAATTTGAACCACAGCCTGCATCCCAAGGGAGCATCCTAAGCACCTGATAACAGCATGCTCCCARGAGAAGGTACTCTGAATTCCTGTTCTTGCAGATTCTCCACCAAAAGAGAACAAGTTATAGTCCCCTGTACTGTTCTTCAGTTTAAGGGATCTCTCTTCTGGTCACATTTTCAATTCCAACAAGCTACTGCCCTCCTCCATTTTTCAGGGCTCCAGCACCAATTAGGTCACAGCAATGATTTGGGTTAAAAGCAGTAGCACCTTCCTGCTCCCCAACCCTGACCCCAGCAAAGTGTTGTCCTTTATCTCAGGTCATTTCAACGCCTGGAGGTCCATGGCAATGCTGTTTCAAAAGAGAGGGACCCTCAGGAGCATAAATAGGCTGCAGCCAGGCACCGTTGAACTTGTGCCACTGCTGCAGGCCCCATGGCCTCAGAGACGTGGGAGATGTGTGGCAGGATGACGCAGACCGGGACCCATCACATCTCAGCTGAGTACTCTCAGCACAGGGCCACTGTTTGCTCTTCTTCAGCAGCCTACTCCTTAATTCCTTTTCTTTCATTCATCAGCACCTGCCATTAAACAGTTAATTCTCTGTAGAAAAAAATGAAATGTTTTCAGTCCTTTCATTTAAGTGAGKTTTTTTTAAGTGAATCCAATCTGATCCAGATTTTCTTTTCTTTTTGTCAGTTTGGCTGCCACGCTGCAAAATCAATTATCTGCAGAAACCTAGTTTACATCATGGAGTTAGTGTGGTAACAACTGTGGTCACTCTTGCTATACAGTCCACACTGAAAAGAAGTTCTTTTGATCTTTTCTTGACTTCTTTTCTTTCCCCTCATTCTTATTAAGGACAAGTTTSAAAAATTGACACTTAATGAAGAAAAATACACACTTTGTCCACTAGCTGCATACAGTAAGCAAACAGATGTAGATGGGTTGTTTAGCTCCCTATCCAGAAAGCCATTAGGTATTTTGAAGATATTGTTGACACTTACATAATATTTTTAGAGACACGCTGTCTCACATCCGGGACCATTAGTGCATTTTATTTGACATATGTCAAATAAAAGATGATTAAGAGGGGGTAGAGTTTTTTYTTTTCCCCAGAGATGACCATGAAATATTAAAATAAAAATTGCTAGAAGCTATTTGATCACAAATCTGTTTTTYAGTCCTTTGTGCAGCTGTGAAAATGTGTGTCTACCAAAAAACAAGCTGGCATATGCTAATGGAAGAGTACATGGACGCTTGCTTCTACACCTTACTTAGTATTATTTTCTTCCCCCCACAGAAACAAATYTTCTTAAAAAGTAATTGATGCAAAACACTTCCCAATGACTGCCTGTCAGAAAAACAACCTCAACTGTTTGTGCCAAATCACAGTCCAGGAGTGCAGTGGAGTTCAGGCTAGACACTGGAACGGGTGACACTATGAGACTGACATAACACTTTCTTCCCAAAGTGTAATTTCATTAGATACTAAGTGAAGAAGGAATTTTGGTSTTTAAAGACACTTAATGTATCCTAATGCTATGTGTGCATGCATATGTGCATGTGTGTATATATGTAAATACCTACCTAGCATTTGAGTATARGTATACATACGTATCATCAGAGAAGGATACTGTACTACACAGAGCACTGAGACAGTCCCTGCTAGTGATATTCTTTGTATGCTTGTGTATTTGTAAAAACTATCCAAGATACACACAGTTCTCAGTGACAAACTGAAATATATATAAAAAAAGATCAAACACTAAGAGACAGTACACTTAAACCCCTAGTTATTAGTATTAACAGTTATGGAGTGAGAATGACAGAAAGTTGACCTTGGTTAGCTGGTGTTTTTAAGCCACAGAGACAAAGGGGGTTTCCTAGAGGTACCATAAAAAGCTGCACTGCAGAAGCATTTATGGGGGACAACTTTCAAAGTGCACAGTGAGGTTTTATAGCTATCTCAGACCTAGCGGGCTAAATCCCGAGCTAGTGAAATCAATAGAGTTCCACTTACTCTAGTAGCACTACACCAATTTACATCACCCGAGGGTCTAGCTCTGGATCTGTAATGGGACTCACGTGGCTTCAGCTTTCATGGGACAATCTGATACTATATAAGCTAATATGACAAAACCAAGATATCTGAAATTAAGACTTCTGCTCTCTCCATATTTCACCCAGTTATGTTTAAGTGCATTGCTGTAAAAGCCTCAATATTACACAGTTAGTGCACTGAAACCAAGCCACAAGAGTTTCCTCCTCACTCAGAAAAAGACCCTATTGACTCCAAAGGGACTCATACTAATTTCTGTAAGATCTTATTTAAGCAGAGTGTTTTGGGGCTAGATCCAGTGACCACTGTGACACTGGAATGTAATGTCAGATTCCAGACGGTAGCTTCCTGCGTGCTGGGGTCCTGGTGCAGGTGACAAGCTGTTTAGTTGGGGCCCCAAATGGCAACATTTAAATCTGGATACCAATTTCCCCTCACAATATAAAAAAACTTGTCCCTGAATTGCAGAACCAGAATATTTTTCTTGGCCTACTGAGTACAAATAGAGGGATACCCCACAAACAGAAGTAATTTTGAAAGAATCTAAACATACAAGGTCATTTTCTCAGCTGGCACAAAAACAACATACCTGCATTTACTTCAGTGGGCCTAGAAAAACTCACATGAGTTGAAGGACTGACTCTTAAATGTCTACAGTCTGCATGACTTAGTATCAGTGATGAGAGATACTATGCTCTGGCTGAAATTCATGAAAGACTGATTAAAGGCCACCACTGGACAGAGACCATAGGGTAAAAATATATTTCAGAAAAGGAAATTTAATGTTTCAAATTAGAGTTGTCTTCACAATGAAAGGCGACCTTTGATACCATTCTTGCTTTGCTTTTTGTATTTAAACTCTTTTTGCTTTCAGTACATCTTAAACACAGATGAACACTGTGTCTTCACCCTTTCT
Source organism: Rhea americana (assembly GCF_003343005.1). Lineage (NCBI taxonomy): Eukaryota > Metazoa > Chordata > Aves > Rheiformes > Rheidae > Rhea > Rhea americana. The sequence goes on from NW_028186149.1 coordinate 13,146,943, forward strand.
TTAGCATCCTTATTTCAATATTCCAAACTCAACCATCACTTACCCCAACATAGTGCATCTGTCCCTCAAATCTTAAGTACCTGTCCTCCCAAGCTGCTCTGAGGCTGAGTCCAAACGTGTTTTGTGCATGTAAATTCTATTATCTACATGCATAAATGACAGAATCTACTGCCTATGCATGCAAATGTTTGCTACCTAGACCAACCAGTGTCTATGAAAGAACAAAGATTTTTTGTGCACAGATAAAAAACAATTAAGGTACCTTTGAAACCGTGGCTCTAAAATTATGTGCAAGAAGAAAAAAAGCACCGCTGCCTGCAAACAGTACATACTTCCTACAAGTGTAATTCTCATATAGCTTAAACCTCTGAATAACCTTCAAAGCACGAGTTACCTTTGCTTACAGCTCTTCAGGATTCACCTGGCCTTTGGTAATACAAGAGCATATGTGCAATCTGTCCAGTTAAAGCGTTCAGAGAAAGAAACATCATCCCACTACTATAGATTATCCACAGCATCTCAAAGGTATCAGGTCATAAAAGCATACAAGGAAGTTTAACAATATATTCACCAGAAGGTACTGTAAGGGACAAAAGGTGACTTGAAAAGTCAAATTACATTTCTTTTTTTGGGAGTTGTTTTATTTTTGGCTAAGGCATATTTTTCTTTTAAAACACTGCAAATGTCAACACTTCTATTTCTATTCCTTGCCAAACAGGCAAAATTAGATAACAGACCTTTCTTTTACTTTTACAAAGCCAGAAACATTAATTCCAGCATTGAGAACTTCTAATACACTAAGTTTCAGCCTGAGGCCAACTTATAAACCCCCCCTCCTGAACAGGTTTTTAAATGGAAGTATCTACGTACCCTACATTAAAGAAGCACAGTGGTATATCCTGTACGTTTTCTATATCTGTATATAAACTCAGGGGGAGAAGATTGGTTCTGTCGCTTAGCCGTAACTAAGAACAGAATTTAGTTCAGTGTATGTGTACGTTATCCACACATCTATACAGACTCCCGTTTTACCCATTATATAGACTCCAGCTATCACTCAGTGTATGAATCAATCCCCGTGCAGTTTATGATTTACGCAGCTTGCTAGAGGAGAAGTAGGCCATGCCTGCCTTGAAAGCACTTTCGCTTGGTTGTTTCTACTCATGAAGGACGTGTTGTCCTGTAATTATTCTGTCATTTCTTTAAAGGTGAAATCCTTAACAGGTCCATGCTTTATGTGTTGCTATGTGTATGTGTGAGTTTATGCCTGAGCACGTCTCACCAAGTTGGAATCATCACTCCAAATTACTTTACAAGATGCTACATAGAACTGGACAGCTTAAAATGTGTTAAATATCCTTAGAGTTTACGTGGACTATTTCAGGGGAAACAGGGGTGGAGCTGTATAAGGGAGAGTTAAGAAAATTATTAATATGTTGCAATTACTGCCCTGATTCACAAAATACACAACTGCATAAAATTGTCACTTTCTGTTTTGATCCTGTCCATAATGTAATGTAATGTTATGTTGTGTTTTCCTGTACCATTTAATAGGGGCAGTATCAGCAGAATGTGTAACTTTAAACAATTATGCAAATTTTAAAGTAGAGCATTCAGAGAAAAACTAAAAGGAGATTCTGACATTAATCAGAGACCGCAGGCTCTGCTTAAAACAGTCTGGTAAAATATGGGTTAACCTTACTGCTAGTGGCTGAAAGGCAAAGTTTTCCTGCTACCTCAAATTAACTGCAGTTTTAGCTTATTTGAGACAAACAGGAATATTAAATTCTAAACAAAAATCTGCCATCGAGCTTAAAGAACTAGCACTGAGACACAGAGAAACACCATTTCTTGCATATCTCAGACTATTTGGAGAATTTTAGTGAACTTCTAGAATGATGTAGAAACCACACGAACTACAGGAGTGCTACAACAGATTCTCCTTAGCAAGTCCTGCTATGCCTAAGTAATGCTTATCTGATATACTGGAAATATAAAGCTAATATAGTGCATACAAACAGAATATTGAAATAGGGTGCGTGAAGAGAATACCAGCCTGGAGCCCGAATGAAAATGGGAGGGAGTCTGGATCCTTTGCCACATTAAAATAAAAGGCGATTCTGGATGGTTTGGCTTTTTTTTTTTTTTCTTTTTTTTTTTCTTAACTAGAGATAGGAAAGAAGACAAGCACAGTATCAGGCTCCTCTATGATGGAGATTCAAATTTTAGATGTCTGTTGGTTAACAGCTCCTTGTGCGATACTTAGTCCTTACTGTTAACCAGGGTAGGAAGCATAAACTGGAGAAAGAAAAGTCATGTTCAGCAAGACCTTGAAGAGGAAATGCCATATCATTCTCACTAGAAAGAATGATCTTGAAAGATACCTGTCCTGTTCTCCAAACTGCTGGGGTTCAGGTAATATCACAATGCTTTAAGATTACTATCTGAACTGCCCTCTGAACCTCTCCTCGTTTCCCCACTGTGGCTGCAATACATAAGCACAATGAGGGCAGTTTACAAGGCAGTGTCAGTTATTCACTTTGAATTTCCCAGCTTTAGTTGGTTTAAGTAAGACCCTTAATGTCACTTAAACATAGTGTTTTTGTGTTATATTTTAATTTTGAAAGGATTATCAGGAAAATCTACCCCTTCCGTTAACTTTCTTTGAAACTCGATTAAGAGTTTTAGAAAGGATCTTCAAATATCCTCACTCTGCCTGATAAATTATCCAGAACGAAACATGTAATACAGATGAAATCTTGAAAAAATGCGGAGGCAAAACATAAAGTTCTCAATCTGAAACTACAAATACAAGTGTGTTACTTGGGAAGGTAGTGCAACATGGTTAAATATTATAAATTATCCTGAAATTTTATTTGTGTTTGTATTCAGCTCTGTATAGCTTTATTGATAAAAACAGCAATTTATTTTTCTTTTTATGGGGCTAACAATTACATACCACTCAAAAGAATTTGACTGCTATTAGCTGACTACAGCACTTGCAGAGAAAAATCCCATTGTCTTGCACAAACTTTACCAGTAAGTAATATTCCATCTAAGAAGGATTTTGGAGAACTATCAACAAAATGACTCTTCTTTAGCTTCTCTTTCCTAAAATACCACGTTAGTAATTTCAGGCTGCAACTCATTTCCCTGATACTACATGTGGAAGTCACTGTGAAAACTAGAGAAAGATAGGATGTAACAAATGCATCGCTCATAAATATGGTTCCTCAAACATAAAAATCTGGCAAAGCTCAAAGAGCAGAGCAGGAGGCAAGACAGCTTTCATATGTTGCTGCCTTTAATGCTCTTAATGTGCACTGGATAATTATGTACCTCATTTCTTCCAAACTGAGTAAGATGTTTTGTTTTAAATCTATTTGTGGAGCATGCTGCCATATATCTCTTTTAATTTACTGTAGTATTCTATGGTCCAAAGCAAGGGGTCCCAAATTAAATAAGCTAACATATCTACTCCACAAAGCAACCACCTGCATTCCAGTGAAACCCCTCTGAAAGCTATGTCAAATCTCTGCTGTCTCAGGGAGGAAAGTACCTCATTCCCCTTGCATTAGTCACCCTGCTAGAGATTAATCCTAACGAGCTTTCTTTCTACAGGCTTGGCTGGCACACCCAGGATTTGCATTACATACCTATGATTTCTCAATATTTAGCCCAAAACGTGTGTGTTCAAATGCAGATAGATATCAGCTTTCCAGAAACCATTAACTACAGCATTACTCTAAAAGCTTATGGAGTGAGTCTAAAGAATGAGGCCAGTCACAGGGTGCCTCCTCAGCTGTGGTAAGAAGCCATCACGCAGCTAAGTAGTGCAAAATCAGCATGGGCCACGCTCMTACCAGCACTGGTATAAATGCCATATCTCAGAAAGGTCACTGAACTAGAGAACAACAGTGCTCTCTTTTTCTTCATTTCATTATCCYTCCCCTCATTATCTTCCTATTTCACTGATTTTTGGCAAAGAGTGGGCATCTATTTGATGTGACTAGATTGTTTGCAGACTCTCAACAGAATTTTGAGCTTCCTTCCAGCTGTATCCTGCTCTATCATTAGGCAAACAACCATCTTTTGCCCTCCTCCACTCAACAACATGAGAAAAAACTAACAAAATTTCAGTTCACATAGAAACCAAGAGTCCTGCATKTTTAATCACTTTTAAGGTTTTTCACTCCACAAATACCATGCGTGAGCAATTTTTACTGAGRAGCAACACAAAACTGTAATAATAGTCAGTATACGCTATAGCATAAAACCACAGAAAAGATCCCCCATTCAAAAAAATTCTTCTATTCAAATTGGCTCAGCCCTTTTGAAAATAAAATAGGTACTATTAGATGCATTGGCTAAGTCAAGAAGCCTGGCCTGTTCTGGACTAAAGGGCTGGAAAATAATTTTCACATCTYAAGATTTTTTAAAGGAGCCAGTAACAAGATCATTCCTAGTTAAATAAGGATACTGCTAGCCTACTTACTACAGCCACAGCCACAGGGTCGTTGCAGATCCTGTCTAGTGAAGCTGTGTTGTTAAGGTAGCCAAGGACAAAACTGCTTACAGTTTCAGACTTAAAAAACACCGCTCAAGCTTTCCTCAGAAGCAAAACAAAAGTAAGTGCAGCTCTCATGCTCCATGGAGAAATCTGAGTTTGAAATCTTCCTGACAGTGCCTGAGTCCTGTGCAAGTGTCCTAACTATAAGGGTATCAGGTAGTCCGCACGGGGGGCACTCACCACCTCTCCTGCCAGTCCAAATGCTTCAGCAGCTCAGTAAGATTCCTCCCTGTCATGAGTAATACACACAGTCTGGTGACCTCAACCAGGGCAGAAATCTGCAGRAAAATGAAACTCGAAGTCCTCCCATCTTTTCAGTCTCTGGGCACCTAAGACATGACTAGAACTGCCTGGAAATTGAAAAGAGCTCTTCTCCTGATGGCTACCTACAACGATCATCTCATGAAGGAGAGCTAAACCAATTCTGCCAACTCCATGAAGCAGGTATCCCTTTTCTCCTGCTTCCCGTGGGCAGGCTCTGACAGAGACATTGCCAGCTSTCTCTGTTCATGCAGACCTTACTGTGGAAAAGACAACACCACAACTTTGCACCGTTTAACTTTGGCTGAGACTGTAATCGTGTGTCTGTGGTTTTCCTGTTTGGGTGCCTAATTTAACTGGCTGAGCCCACTCCTTCAAGTGTGGAAGGGGCTCTGAGGGTATAAGGAATTAGCATGCTTCTGCCAGAGACATTCCAGCAGGATCCCATGTTTGTTTAACATGTACAAACAGCTAAAATAAAATATTTGTTGGCCTCAGTAATAAACAGAATATAAAATAGTGTGAAATTAAGCAAGACCAGCTGGGGTTCAGGAGAACTGAAAGGAACAGTTAACTTATACTATGCAGCTATCTGGAATGCAGATGCACTAAGAGGGATTGCTATTGATGTATGTTTTTGATGTACTTTATATACAAACTGCTGATTAGATCTAGCTACCAAAATTCTATCCTCTCGTATCTATATGTCAATAATAAACAAAATTTAGAGAAACAAATCTTTAGGATGCTTTCTACCATTTTAAATCAACTTCCTTGCAAGCCCCGTTTGCAGTGTTGCATCACATGCTGTAGAAGTGTGAAGAAAACTTTATAGTAGTGATAACTGATTCCATTCTCCTAGGGGAAAAAAAGGGAAGAAAAGTAAGAACTCATCTGCTTTAAGGCAGGATTTGTCCAGCCCTCAAAGATCTGTGAGAATTTCAGGATGTGCCTTTGCATATATTTTGTGTCAAAACATTTGGCCCTGCATATGTATACATACATACATATATATATACACATATATATACTGAAACCACAAAGCAAGCAACTGCTTAAGGAGTTCTTTGTGGAACTCAGAAGTTGTTGCCTGCTAACATAGGACAGGAGAGATGTTCTCTTTCTGCCAGGATTTTTTCTCCTTGAATTCAGAAGCAAAGTCAGGAGGAGTTCTGTATTTGCCCTGACTCTCTTCCCCACTGATAGCTTCCTTCAGAAGCACTGAGTTTTACAGAGCTACCACTAAATGTGAGAGGAAGGGAAAGAGGCAGTGTGTGTTTCCAGAAACACATGTAAGCTGTGAGGGAACACAGTATCAAGAAGGGACCCTATGAAATAGAAGATAATATATTATTTCACAGCATTAATGCAATTTTGAGCAGTGAATATGAATAGGAATGCTACTTAAGTTGTAATTCCTGTGCCATATGCTCTGTTACACCACCCAGATCACCCTTGCATCCTCCTCAGGCTATATACCCTGTGCTCCAAGCCTTTCCCATTTACCTTCCCAAAGGGTTACACATGTGGCATTGAGCCTGGGCATTTGGGATCTTTTCCAGATGATTACAAAGCTGCATATTTATCAGATGCATTTATGCTTTTGACATCTCTTTTAAGGAAAAGAGGTCGAACGAGGAAATAAAGTCCAGTCCTCAGAAAAGCTATATGGGAAATAAACATTAGTCAGGGCTAAATCGCTGATGAAATAAAAAAGGTTTGGGAAACATTTTTAGAAGTCTCCCAGATCAATTACTACTTTTAACTCATTTCATTGGCAGCTGGCCTGTTTTGTTCCTTCACTTTCTATTTAAAAGAATATACTGGGACTAGTAAACACTCTGSATCTACTTCCTCCTCCCCAACTCGAATTTATTGTTGAATTGCCTAACCGACAGAAAGGATTTTCTGGCCGGCACATGCCATATAAGGTCAAGTTTGCTCAAACTATCCCATAATGAAGCCTAAACCCCAAGATGCCATGGAAAACTATGCTAGTATAGTCCAATGCCGCTGTGCTTCTGAATGCACAGGGACATCAGGTAGGTCATAACACCTTTAATTTTAATTTGGTGATCATTTAAAAGCACCACTTCCCTCCTTTGTCTACTGCCCCAATTTTTTTCTGGCGTAAAACAAAAGATCGAAATGGCCCACTTGCTGGAAGAGCTAATTTGAGAGGGAAAGCTACCAGTTCACAACCAAAAAGAGAAATAATGAATTTCACAGCATCACCTGCCAACGATAGCAGAAAAGCTCACCACAGCATCACCAACGAAAAATATTTGAACCATTAATAAAAATCTGCATGAGAAAGGACTGTCACTTGCTTCTCTCTCCCCACCCTCTCCCATTTTTCTTTATATAAGAATAGTTTGAGGAAAAAAAAATCAAAACAAGCCCTGCTTTTAGGTCTCACATAAAAATTACAAATGTTGACTCCTGTCCCAGGAGAACAACTCTGGGTCCATAATACAACTAGCCCAAATCCTGCTTCTTCAGTGCGTGTAGCCCTAGCATTTCGTCTCCAGACTTCTGCTTAATGAACACATGGAGACATGCTCTAGTGGCCAGTAATGTACGCCTATCAGGTCTTACTGCTTACAGAGCAGGTTAATGCTCCGGAATACGAAATTGCATATATTGCCATTGTAAAGGCTTGAGTATGATCTGGTAATAGAGATTGGTCACACAGTCATGGCAGAGTGAATAAATCACTGCATAAATCATTAATTTATATGGTTACAGTAACAATACTGTACACATGGTGAGGGGCCCAAGTCAGGGAAAATATTCTTTAGCACCCAGCACGGTCATTCAAGAACTCTGTTTTAAATACTTCTATCAATTATTAAAGCTGCACAGTGCATAAGAACAGGAACTTGCCACCTTCAAGAACCTGTGTCCTTTTCACCCTCCTGCCTGGAACTTAGCACATTCAACACTAGCAGGAATTGTCCACAGAAGGTGCTTTTGGAAAGTGTGCTTTTAAAGAGGCTCCAGAACTGAGGCCAGGGATTCAGATCCTTGATATCCAGGGGCTAGAAAGATGACTGATGATATTAAGTTTTTCAAGGTAGTGGGGGCAAGCGCTGACTGTGAAGAAATGCCAAAGAATTTTATGAGATAAATGGCTGGGTGACAAAATGGTCAGTGAAATTTAAGGTAAATAAATGTAAAGTGACATATACTGGAATCAACAATTTTGATTTTACATATAAAATGATGGTGTCCAAGCTCATTACTACATGAAGAACAAAATCCAGATAGTATAGATACTGTAATAATCAGACAAATAATACAGATAGTATAACAGATAATGAAAACCTCAGCTCAAAGAACAGAGTTGTCAGGAAAAAAAAGCAAACTAAATGTTGGGAAAGAAGTAGAGAGCACGATTATATGAGGGTATAAATACACAGTACCCTTGTTATCTACTTCTGATGCCACCCTGCAATGGAAATAGAAAGGCTTGGAGAAGAGTGACAAGGATGATAAAATCTGCAGCATGACTGCTGTCCAAGAAACAACCATGTGAACTGGGATCCTCCAACATGGAAGACAGATGCTGCAGGGAGGATATAGCAGAGGTCTACTAACTGATGAGTGAGATGGCAAGGGTAAATAGGGATCCATTTATTGTTTCTTCCAATATGAAATTCTGGAAGCCTCAAATAACACAAGTAGATACCAAGCTCAAAATAGACACAAGGAGGTGGCTCTGCATTCAATGTGCTGTCAAGCTGTGGAACACCTTGAGGAAGGATCTCACTGTGGATGCAAAAGTTTGTATGGGTTCAATGACTGATTAGAGAAGAAAATCTATAAAGCAGGTCTGCCAAATAGAAAAGCCTCTCCTCTGATTTCATGAGGCCACAACAACCTGCTGGTGTTTCAAAGAGTATTCCAGAGGAATAGGCTTGATCTTTTGGTCACAGGAGGGACAAGGATGTGGCGCTAGTTGAGCTTTTGAATCTRATCGGCTCTGGCTGGTCTCGTGCCTTTCCTTAAGCATTTCATAGTATCACATGTCACATCCWCCTTCAGTCACAGCTCTGTTAGCTAAAAGGGCTGCTGTCCTCAGCAACTTATCGTTGTCTTGTTAGTGAAGGTTCTCTCTAATCTGCCAAGTCGCTCGTATACGGCCTCACCTCTTTTAGTGAAAATCAACCCTATCTACAAAGACTGTAATATTTCAAACATTTAAGATAATCCAGTTCATTTCTGAAGAACACTGTCCAAGTGTTTTTCACTAAATTTGAACAACTTAGTCAACATACAGGAGCACGGAAGCCAGAAGCATCTGGAAAGGGGGCGTAGACGACAGGCCTATCTTTTTTCCACTCTCCTCCTTGCAGACGTGAGGAGTATGCAACAGCTCTCGCTCAGGAATTCACCATTTGTGAATAAAAAGTTGACTACTTTTCAAACTGTTCTTTTTTGCTGCTCTTAGGTTTCATTTGCACTGTTTCTTTGTCAGGCAAGCACCCTTTTACCCACAGGAGGTTCAGCTTTGGAAAAACAAACAAACAAACAAAACCCCCATATGTTTAACATGAAACCATGATAATCAGTGGATCACTTAAATATCTTATTGAAAACATTAACCAAAGGGTCACTGAAAATGGTTATGACTTGAAACAAACAAACAAACAAAAAATCCTGCACTCTTTCCAATAATATTTTGAATATTACAGATTTATTTCAAAGTGTGCACTGGTTTTCAGAAAGAGAGGCAATTCTATACACTTCAAAATGAACTATTTAAAGGTAAGAATTTTCACCAAAATACACATTTATTTTCAGCCAGTTCTTTGCAAGTAAGGAGATACCCTGATCTCATGACAGTAAAATTGTTCTCTGTATTTTTTCTCTTTTTAAGATGTAAATACTACTATGAATAAAATATTAGTAGTAGATGATGATGCTTTCTATGTTTATTTTGACATCGTTGATTTTTACTCATAAATACAGGGAAGATTTTTTCTGAAAACTTTCTTGATATTTCTGTGTTTAACTATCTGCATTGAACTACAACAGACCTAGCCTTGATTAACCAGAAAAGCATTTTCCTCATCCTGTGTTCACCAGGGGAACCAGCATCTTAAAGACTATGTGCTGCCTCTGTGGAAGGTAGCAGGATGGTGTTCAGTAAGCATCCTTGTGGAAAATTTCTTTAAAAAAACTATGTGATTTCCTTCACACCCTACCTAATCAATCCAACTAGGATCAATATGAAACTAAGAATGGAGAACAAGGGCTCCAATGATAAAATGTATCCCAGTTCATTATATGTTTTCATGGTTTGTGTCTTCAGAATTTATAATAGATTTTACAATCTGTTAGAATATGTTTTCATAAGCAGGTAGATTATTAAAATCCAAACTTGCTGGCCAGATGTGGGACAGTATCCATGAACCTGTTTTTGAAGAGAAATGTCCACAGCCAGCAGGTGACACCCCATAGTCTGCCTACAGCTCATGACACAAGCTAAAAAGAGCTCCTCAAGAGATTGGACAATTGCATAAAACACTAATGTGTTCATTTTAATCTTGATTAGATCACTTCACAGATAAGTAAGAACAACATAGTATTGTACAAAGATAGCATACCACATTTATCTTTGTTGGACTGAAAGACAATGAAAAGAGAAAAAGTACTATAAAGAAATAGGAAAAATAATAATTTAATATTTTTCTCTGCATTTGTGAAGTGTTCTTTCTTTTCTCAGGGCCAGTATCTAAAGAATCAGAAAAAATTTCCAGACAGAAAAGATTCTTCGATAGATGTACTGTTTAGAGTGATTCACTTAAAAGCTGCTGAATTAATACTCAGAGCCTGAAATCTAGGAACTACCAGCTGGACTGGGATTCAAAACCACAAGGACTGAGTGAGTTTTTGAGTTGTGATGCATTAAACAGTGGAGGCAATTGCTTGTCTCACCTATCCCACTGGGGAAGGAGGAAGGGAAACATTTAAGAATTAAGAAAAGATGACTTAGGACTATTGGGTTACAGCATCTYGCACTGCTGGAGGCTGAATCACTTTTTGAAGGGAACTGCAACAAAAATTTAAATAAGTCTTTCTTTGACAGTAAGTSATTTCAAAATGGAGCTGGAGGAAAGACAAAATAAATAAGACAAACCTGTGCATATTAAATTAGTTCAGAAAGAATTTGTGCATATACCTGAAGTTCACTCACAATAAAAAAGGGGGGCAATAAAAGGTCCTTGTTGCTTTGAAGTATCAGCAATACATTCAAGGGATGGAGGAGGGAGTTCATGTAACAGGTATACAAGGGAATATCTACAGGCTGCAGTATAACACACATGCATGGGAAAGCCTACAACAGAGGAAATTCAATAGCCACGAACTCCTATACACTGTTTGAGGTCAAGGACCTCACCTACTTTAGCCCAGGAGTGATGAAGAAAACGCCATAAGCTATCCACATCCAACCAGGGAGACRCCCGGTGGACCATATCCTCTCTAAACCACATAGAGTGACACAACTTTACACAAAATAAATTAATTTAATCACAGTGCCTAAAGTGCTATTTAAAGCAAGCCCAACCAGAGCAAGGGTTGATTAAACAGGCATACTGATTCCTAGGAGTCACAGTYGTAGCTTACATATGTAAGCAATTACCCATACACAGGTTACAGTCAGCAGCTGTAACTGCAGAGATACCGTGCAGGAGGGTGACTAACACGGTGGGTATTTGTGGGTATAAGTGGCCAAAGGACATGTGTGTAGGTTAGCATTCAGAGAACAGCACTGGGGCTTCGGGTCAGTCAGATTCACCAGCGAAACAGCTACAGGGGGGTGTAAAATAAAGCAGGCCTGCTCTGCTTTCACTCACCCTTCACCTTCCTCAGCACACGCAGGCACAGATGGGCACTCCTCCTCCTGGGGCCAATGACAGCAGTGGGCTGCACTAATTCCAGAATAAATTACTCACTTTCTCAGTGTGATTTACACCAGTATACCTCTTACAGTCATATACGAATTACAGCAACCTGAATCTTACAGGTATTTATAACTACAAGGCACTCCAGTCAGGTCAGAGAAATTTGATGAAAAAAAGGAAGAGCTACASAAAGTTCAAACGAAAGTTCAAAAGGGCTCTGATAGTGTAATAAGTGCAACAGTAAACACACTAATTTCTTTACTGCATTACTAAAAGTAGTATTGGTATTGTAAACAAATTCATATTTTTAATTCTGTTTACTTAGCATTAACTATGACCTCCATTTACTTTTGCTATATCTCTGAGTTTGAACAATGAAAAGCAATAAAGCATGTTTCACTTTTGCTTCCAGATAGYCTCACTTTTGGGAAAGACTATTTATTTATTTAATAAAAAAAGCTTGATTTCACTGAAACCAAAAGCTGTACACATTTCTGCTGACCTCTGATTTAACAAAAGCTTTGCTAGAACACTTAGGTTTTAGGATAAGTTTACAAAACCTTGATAACAAATATTCAATTGGTTTACAGTGAGATTAATTTTGTGCAGAAGGTTAGGTTAGCACACCCACTGGACTAAATTGCAAATGAGAGAATYTCCCAGAACCACAGAATGGTTGAAGCTGGAAAGGACCTCTGGAGATCACCTTGTACAAGCCCCCTGCTCAAGACAGAAGAACAGGTTGCCAAGGACTGTGTCCAGTCAGGTTTTGAACACCTCCAAGGACAAAGACTCCACAACTGCTCTTAGCAACCTGTTCCAGCATTCGATTGCCTTTACAGTCAAAATGTTTTGTCTAACATGTAAGTGGAATTTTTCCTGTATTCCAGTTTATGCCCATTCCCTCTCATTCGGTCACTTGGCACCACTGAGAAGAGCCTGGCTCTGCCTTCTTTATTCCCCCTCAGCAGCAGCAGGCCCACATTTTCCTTACTCTTCCTCTTGCTGCCGACGTACCTGCCCTTCTTGCTGCTCTTCACGTCCCTCGCCAGATCCAAGTCCAGGTGGGCTTTGGCTTTCCTAACTCTCTCCCTGCATACTTGGCCTATGTCACTGTATGTATTCCTCAAAAGTCACCTCACCCTGCTCCCACCTCTTGTATGCTTCCTTTTTATTTAAGGAGAGTTTAATTTAATAGAAAAGCTATGCCAGTGATCTATTTTTTTTATTTTGTGTGGGTATTTCCCTTATGCAATTGCTTTTCTAGTCCAGTGCAAAGGGGATATCAGAGTCTTGTTTATAAATTTTGAACTTTTAAATTAAAAAAAAGTAAGTCTGAACACCAGTCTCTGCAAAGGTGAAGTACTGTGGCTTGTTTTTACAGCCTACCCCCTAGTACCCTGCAGTAGGCAGCTAGCACCAAAACAAGGAGRCTGGGCTGCAGTGTTGTGCTTTCCGTCAGGTCATGGTTTGTAAACTCTGAACAAAGAGCGATCAGTAAAGAATTGCACTGTGCAACCAGTACAATGCTCATAAAGTAAATTAATGAACAAATAAACATTCCCTGATGGATGAGCCAGCCAGCAAATATTCCACAAGTTCCTCCCTAGCCCTATTCCCACAGGTAGSCTGACCAGCAGGTATCTAACTGCACTCCCACAAAAAAGCCTGCCAGGACACCTTGGGCCACTTCTCCTTTACTTTCTTTAACCTTTTGCAGCTAGGAAGAGCAAGTGAAACATGGAGATAAAAGCCAGTTCTGAGCTATTTTAGATCCAGAGTGGTGTCCCCACGCCCTGGGCAGTAGCCCCCTGCTCACCACTGCTGCAGCAGCCAGCACCAGGTTGGCAGGAGAATGCAGGACGCACTGCCCATCTGCGTGCCACTGCACCAGCTTTGAACTTTTCATCATAGGATAGAATATAGTAACCGCAGGTTAATTTTACAGAAGGTTGGTTAGCACCAAATTTTACAAGGCTGGTTAAAATGTGTATATCCTGTGCTTTGGCAACTTTTTGCTAGCTACGTACTCCTCAGATCATCAGTGCTGGTAATAGTTAGAGCAGTTGTCAGCTTTTTGACTACCAAGGACTCTCCAACTCTCAAGCAAATTCTCTGCAAGTCCTTAGTCCTTCACTTTGTATGTGGTGACTACTTAGGAGTGAAGAGATGCAGCTGATATTGTCTCCCCAAGAACTCTTCTCCCTCTAGCACTGCAGGTACTACTAGTGTCTAGCAAGGAATAAACAGCTACAGTCAAACATTAAATAAACAGCTGCAGTCAAACATTAAATAATATATTATTTTCAAAAGAGGTGGTTCATCTCACTTAACTACTGTCTGCAAAGGCCCTCATTACCACTGCATCAGAATGGCATGAGGTTTTCCTGTCTTAACATAAGAAAAAGAGATAAAGACAAATCCCACAGAAACCTACCGCAGCACATTAGATGTTCTGCGGGTACACATTATTGTTCATTTCAAGGCTTAGGCCTGTCAGCCTAAATCAAACCTAAATTTCCACTGGTCTCAATGGCAGCTTTGCCTGAGTGAGGACAGCAGAACCAATGGAGCGCAGACAGCAGATACATGTGTGACCAATGAACATCAGTTGTACTGCAAACACTTTTGTCAGCAAATAACTGGATCTATCTTTCTTGAAGTATTCTAAGAACAGGGACCAGTTGATTTTGGCATCTCAAAAGCTGGAGGTAGGGGGAGGAAGAGGAGTACTGAGGAGGTTGTTGGGAAGTTTTTGGCAGCAGTATTTTATACCTCTTCCAAAATATGGGTCATAGTTCTTAGCCACGATGGTGAGTGCAATGAGAATTGCCCACCCAGGTGTCTAAATCCAGGAGCTGCTGGCAGTTTTCTTCTTCCTTCTCATGTCCTGTCACCATCCCACTCAGATCAGCTTTAGACCACTACATGTAATTCACTTTCTGCAGTGACTGAAAAAAATTGGCATGTTTATCACAGATTACCATTTTTTATTTTAATGGCAAGACTATCTTCAGTTACTGTTTTTGAGAGGTATAAAAGAGGTAACTTTTYGTCTGCTCTTTTTAGTAATTCTTGTATCTTTTACTTGCATGATTTTTCCTAGTGCTCTACCTTCTGTTTGGTGACAGAAACATTAACATTAGGTCCAAATTCTATGCTGTACTGGTTTTGCAATAAATGCAAGAGATTCAATAACAGGGTGAAAAGCTGCCATCTTTTTTCATGCAAAAGAGGGTTGAATTTTCACATGGCTCTTAACTGTTCTTTACAAACATATCCTGCGAAATAATACTTAAGGCAAATTAGTCAAAACAGGCAAGAGTCTCTGGTGGTGCAAGCCAACGGAGCTCACTTTTGCCATTCAGAAGCCATTTATACCACCTGAGAATGTGGGATAGCAACGTAGCAGCAATCTGCTTTAATTGCAAGTCCTGCTGTATCTAGTCTCTCTGAGAAAACAAAATCCTATACAGACCACTTTTTTGGTCTGATTCCTTCCCTTTACATGTCTTTGGAACAATACTGATTCTGACAAGCAAGGAGTGGAGTGATCTAGTCTGTTAGAGCCCTGTATACGCTCGTGCTTTTACAGTTCCTAATATCATACAGTTTGACTGAATGCCTCAAATTCTCCTCAGAGTTCAAAGAAATCCTGTATCTGGCTAGAACTAAGCACATGCACTTTATTCTTATACCTCCGTCTTTCAGAACATGGGCTGCAGCAAATCTGGAGTCCCTGCTTGCCAGACAGGGGTCTGAGTACTGCTACTTATGGGAGGACAAACCGAAAAATCCACAAAGATCATTAAAGCCATGAAGCAATAACAAATTCTCGCTCAGTGCTGAATAACTCACCAAAAAAGTCTTCATAGCCATACCTTTCTTTTAGATCTTTTTTTGTCTTAATAACAGATTTATGTGAAAAAAGACCCCTTCCCCTTGAAAAATCAGTCAAAGAAGTGGCAAAGTTGGTTTCTATTTCCTCTTGCCTTGCCCACCTTAATTCCTGATATAAATATAGGCCCACAGCAACCATCCTAGTCAGGTACAACAGGATTAATATGGGGATAGATCAAGTAAAGATTTTTAAGGATTCATAGCTTTTGTCTATTGTTTTGTTCTCTGACCGTATAAAAATGTCTTTTAGGATTAAAGCCTTTCTTCCCCCATATATACATCCTTACAAATTGATCTTTTCCTTATTGTGTTTTCTTCCAAATTTTATCATAGCAATCTGGGCATCCATCCAAAATTTGTAAATGAAAACCTCTTCATGTAGCACAGCATCAGCATCACATACCAGCAGCTAAAATAGTCTCTCCCCCCGCCCCCCCTTTTTCTCTCTGTCCTGAATCCAAACTTGGGCATATCCCATGTCACAGGCTGCTCCTCTCGGGCGGATGCGGCAGAGGTGGTTACGTTTGCGCAGGAAGCCTGAGCCGCTCGCACCAATGAGCGCGCCGGCTGCGGGCTTGGCCCCAGGAAGGGAACGCTCTCTCTTGGAAAAGGAACTGAAAGTATGCCTGGGAAAGCCTGCTTTGCCTCCGACCAAACTAGCTGTCTAAGGAAATGCCAGACCTCGCTGCACAGGGGTCAAATGTAGAATTATGTGGCAGTTTGATAAGCTACAATACACTAATTTATTGGCTATTTTAAAAAATGTAGAGGAAATTTTATTACGGATTACTTTGCTTTCCTGAAAACTTTTTATAATTAAAGACATCTGGAAGACATTTCAATATATCATAAACATGAGGAAATCCAAAGCACGTGACTTCTAAGAAAATGATGCAAATATCTCTCTATGCCAAAATTTACAGTAATCTGTTTTTCTTATTTTGGTAAAGGAGGGAAGGGAGAATTGATGGACAAAGAGTCAACAATGAGAAAACTATTAGTATGAAGAAATACGCTATATTAGGAACCATAATTTAATGAAAAATAATGATTTTTATTTAAAATAGTAAAATCATTAAAATAGATTTTGCTTTCTTCTCCCCCTCAAAATTAATCAGTTTCCTGAAAAAATATCTTTCTGGAGTGGATAAATGATGACATCAATCCAGACAGTAGTAGGAGGCTATCAGTAAGAAAGAACCAAAGGAATAAGAAAGTGCTGTGGATGATTTTAGGTAAAGGAAACTACTGCTTTAATCTACTGAGTACTCTTCTTCCTAATTAATATTGCTAAAAAACTGCAAGCTAGAGTGACAGTTCTTTAAAAAAATAACAAAACAAAACAAAACACCAACACAGTTCAACACATTCCAAAATGTCTTAGTCTGAGTAATCCACTATCTTATAAAATAGTGTAAGATTTATAGGCCTCTAAAACAAACACAGCCAAAGAGCTTTACACAAAATCCCCAACACAGTTAAAAAAATAGCCCAACAATTAATAGCTAAGTTCACAGTAAATGAAATAATACATGSGGAGAACTGTGAAAATGTTTATAATGAAACCCACAAGTCGTAAGAAACTTAAAACTGGTGTTGGGTTCACTGGAAAGACACAGAAATGCTACACTGGTCTGTYCCAGAGTTCAAGGTGTTTTGTGTATAGAAGTTTGGTTCAGTGCACAGCGAACAACCACAAAGCTTATGCTAGGTGCAATGTCACGCAGATTCCCTGCTATTTCCATCCAGAATTTCAATTCAAGCCCAAAGCTGAGTTTGTCCAGATCTATTGCTCTTGAGAATGATGTCATTCTGATATGGAAAAACAGAATGAGAGAGAAATGGTTTAGATGCCCCAACATTGCAAAATGGCAGGAGAGTGGTATGACAAATCTGGGCTAAGAGACATGGTGTTTACTCCTGGACCAGTCCAAAGTCAATCATGAACTCAGACTACGAGCTACCAGAGCTGCGGTATATGCGATTCAGCAGCTCTCTTTCCCAGAAGAGGCTGCTAGGGCACTTTAGAGCAGAATCAGATTACCTGCACTGACTGCTTCTTACTGGTCTCCCTTCAGTCTGTCACAGTTCACTGCAATTCATTCAGAGGGACACCAAAATGTCATTTGTTGTGGGAGTCTTAAAACATGCTATAGAAAGCCAAGTAACCTATATGTATGTGGAGAGGAGTTATGGCTTGATCCTTGTAACCTGGGTGGGCCAACTGCAGCRCTGTAAAATCAGCTTGTGTGAGACCACTGCTATTTTATTGACACTTTCCTATCAGTCTTAGGGGTAATAAAATAGTGACAAAGGCTGCTGTTTACATTTTTCAGATTATTATCAGGAGGTATCTGAACAAATTTTATATGTGCCACAATGAATTTTGCAAATCCCACCTTTCATTGTTACTGTTTCAGGCTCTTCACAAACTCAGGTATTACTTATTGCATTGGCTACACTCACGTTTTAGAATCTTTTTTTTCCGCCAATACTACTTACTTTACTTAAAAAAAGTAACAGTCCTTTTTAAGAAGACAATGGCAATTTCAAAAACAACAGTTCATCCAGCTCAAATAAAGCCCTAACTAGGTAATTTTAATATGTCAAATTTTAGTGTTTAGAGAGAATACAGTGCTTTCTAGTGAGCTGTATCATATAATTTAGGGAGGACTTGATGAACTATGTTCTCACAACTTGAGAGGCATTTAGTTTGTTCAAATAACTTTAGGTTATGCATTTGTGGTATTTAATGTCTTCTGCAGTCATAGGTGCAAAGAAGGCACAATTCTGACTGAGTGCTCTGATATAAGACTGTAATGCTGACAATGCTTTAAAACAAAAGTTAGACTTCACTCTTTGTGTTTGCCTTGTATTTTGAAAACACTTAGAAATGAGGGAAAAAACAAATATTTTCATTCAATTAAACAGTATGCACTTGATGTTTAATTCATTGCTGTAAAGAAATTGTGATAACATTTTGATTTTTTTCCTTTAATAAATATTTTGTGGACCAAGCTTGAATTCTGGCAATATGTTCATTAACTGCATTTGACAATCAGGCAGTGATCCATCTTGTGTTTCTGCAGATGAATAATACTTAAACTAAATTTTGCATAAAATCAAGCACACTTGCATTTAAATGAACAATTTTCATCTTACAGGTTGCTTGCAAAGTAAGACCGTAATTATTTCAATTGTGATTGTGGTTGGTCATTTAAATCACCTGATACTGTATCTGTTCTCTGGATTTATAGTTGAATCTGAAGAATTCTGAATGACAAGAATGAATGAAGAAAAGTGAGCACTCTTCCTCAAACATTATGGCTGAAGTTTGAATGAACTGATTCATGTTAGGGAATAAACAAACCTCTACCCAAACAAAAACTGTTCATGCAGATGTTAGCAAATAGGGAGTACAAGAGGATATGAATTTTCTTGAACCAAACAACAATTCTGACAAATGTTCAGAATCATTGTTTGGGCAATATGCAACCAGCTCTGTTACACAGTATCTTTCTTGTAATAGAAAACACTCATTAACATTTTCCTGCGAGAAATCTGAGCTTGTAAGGATATTATATTCTCACGGCATTATCACAAATTGAATCCCTTTATCCAAAATAAATTAAACATTTGTTTCCTGGGGTACAATACTGCAATGAAAGAACAACTCAAATAGCTTAATCAATAACTTTTTAATTTTCGGACTTGTCAACTTCCCCTTTTTGTTTCAGATTTCTTCCTTCTAGCATCAATGATGACAGATTGAAGGGATACATAAATGGGTGAAACTCCTTGAATTTGCAACCCAGTTGGAAAATACAGTGTCATTTGGGAAATTTCTCCTCTGCAGAAAAGTTCCAACGTGTTACTGCAAGAGGTGAAACAACCTTCTGGCCCACTAAGACCTATCAGGGACATAGTTGCACTCGCTTTTTGTACACACTGGCACAGAAACTACTGTGAGGGAAAGGAGATGCTATAGTACCAGCAAGGCCTGTCAGCTCCTACTCCTTACCCCAAATTCCTCTGACAACCCCAGAATGGCTACCATGGTTTTCTTTTTACTAAAAATGATTTACTATTCACATTGACAGCCACTGCCTTTGGGCAGCATTAACACGATACTTGCAATAGAGAGTAATATTTGGTGGAGTAACAGGAGAAAGATGCAATATTTTCTACTACTTTGGCCAATTTGGAAGAGGTCATCTGTCTATGACCGCACACCAACACATTACTGATACGTAGGTGGCAGGCATGGTGTTTTTATAGATGCTGTTACCTGTAATGTGCATTTTCATTCTGGAGAGAGGTCTCCGAACAAGAGAGAACTTGAGCGTGTGCTTACCTGAACTGGATCCCACATGTCCAGAAACACAGTGAATCCAACTGAAGTTTTGACGAGTCTAAGTAAAATAAACAAACAAATGCATAAATGAAGAGATCCTGGATAATTACTAAAATATAGCATGATAGTTTTTAACACTCCAATGACAAATGATCTGTAGGAAAAATACTTAAGGCTGAGTGCTAAAAATAACAGTACAATATTGCTATTCTCCCTTAATCAGATAAGAGCAACATTCCTACCCAGTGAGGTGGGATTGGAATCAGATCCCCCCTTGTATATATGGTTTCCCTGACAGATGATCAGTTCATTTTAACACTTCAGGAGTGCAGTCAGGTTATGGTACTTTAACATCTTGTCTTCTGTTTATTTCTTTCACTATGCTTTCCATACTCCCACTGTGCTGTGTCTCATCTGCCCTCACCATACTGCCTCCTCATTTAATCACGCATCAGAAGTCTCCTTCTACCCTCCCATCTCACTACACTGACTCTAATTTTCTCATTCACAGAGGAGGCTGTCCTCTCCTCCCTGCTTTAATTACGACTCTGCATTAAAAATAATAATAATAATAATAAAAGCTCATTTTCTTGAGACATAAGTTATTGATGCTCTGGCCCTGGAGAAATATACACATTTTTATTTGAAGTCATTTTCAATATTTTGTCTCTACCAAAAATATGCATTTAAGTAAATGAGAGCTGGGAATGTACCTTCTTTTTTTTGGCTGGCTGGCTGGCCCCCTTGGAGCTTTGCCTTGGGTGTGTAACTGAGAGACGGCCACTCATGCATGAAGAATAGAGGCTTAATTAATTGGATAGGAATTGTAAAATGGTGTACTTGATGTGCGTAAGGCACATTCCACACTTTTCCCCCATAAAGAATGTGACATTTTTGTGGAAGTGTTGAAGAGTGGGTCCAGGAGCCATCAGATGGATGAGACTTCATTAAATAGGTACAGCAGGGAACCCCTAGTCCTGTGTCTCACACAGATTTTTCCCCACGCATTCATTTAATTAACTCTCAGTCTGTATCTATGGTTCCAGAACAATTCTATTTAATTTTTATCTTACATGTTACATGTAATTTATAGTACATAATAAATAGTTTGTGAGAGATGGAGCCATGAATGCTTTGAAACAGGTTTTCCATGTCCAAATCAGGCTGCCTCAGGAATCATTTCTCATTTCTGCCAAACTTAAGGTTCTTTTTTTTTCTTCAGTCCTGAAAAATGTTGTTAAAAAATCCCAAATTATCCAGGAAAGTTGATCAGGTTTCAATAAAATAGTGACTTCATTGTTAGCAACTGCTTATTTCAACCTTTTCATGAAATGGCTCCTTTTTACATTATAAGCATTACATACAAAATAAAAATATATGGCTTCAAAATTCTGTTTAATGATATTTATTATAAAAATAAATTAAAAGGCATTTTGGGCCCTCTCTTATTTCCTCATAAAGCACACTTTGCCTCTATTTAAAATATAATGGTTCTGTGAAGAAATCAGCCTCAGAAATGCCTCTTGCACTTTGCTACATCTTAGTATAGGAAGGAAGGAATAAGCTCTTACAGGTAACTTCATCTATTAATAATAATAAATCACACTGTTTTGTAGTCAGTAAATATTTTAGAAAATAATTATATATGAAATAATATATAAGTATTTTCTTCATAAATTGTATCCTCTGCAAGCTTACCGGCTCTTTTCTTTTGGGTTTCCAAGACCCATACCTTTTAAAGATTCCAGAAGCAACACATCGTATATGACAGCCTTTAAGTTTGTTCCATCTTCCTCTATTTTAAGGCTAAAATGCATGTCGTTGCTCCTGCAGTATGCCATCCACAGTCAATGAGAGCTTTTTAATGAACTTTCATTCAAGACTGAAGTGCAAATAGCACGTTCATAATTATGTAAACATCTTGGTTCTACAAGTTTGAGCTGGAAATCTGCAAGCTGTCTCATCAGACTTCCAGTTGCTGGTTGTGTGGAAAAATTTTGCATGCCTAGCCTTTCTTATGGTAGTCTGGCATTTCATATTCAGGCCTGGGCAGAATCAGGATGAGCACACATCTGCAAAAACGGGGGGAAAAAATGAATGTCTCTGTAAATCTTTCTTTTAAGCACTGAGGAAATGTTCAGGTCTGAGGCACTGCAAGTGGTTTGTTCTTTCATTATCTGCCAGACCTGAAAGAAAAGACGATCAAAGTTTCCTTGCCTACTTCTTCAATGCCTAGTATGAAAAAAAATCCATATTGTACGTTTTATATACATTCAGGAGTGAGTCGAACAGTAACTGSCGTTGCCAATGGATACTCATTGATAGTAGTAGTAATAATCTCATCTAATTAATGATAGCCTTAAGTTATTAGTGCATTGCTTTCCAATAGAAGGAACACTATGGATAAAAATGTTCAATTATTCATTTTTATTCTAAAGCCTTTTTAATTCTAAATTTCATGGTAAAAGTGGCCTATCTTCCTATGAAATGGGAACAGGCTTCATTCTCAATTCTTTTTAATAGATGAATGTGAAGGTAAGAAAAAACTATTAAAGAAACAATATGTATAACAAATTAGAGTAAAAGCAGATTGATATGCTTTCAAGATGGTGATACAGCAGTCCGTGCTGAGTTTACAGTGCCTGTGTTTTATAGTGTGTGCCATAATTACTTCAGCTTAGAGCTGAATTGACTCTGAAACAGTTACTACGACTATAAAAAGTGAGACTTTGACTTCAGTAAATCTGTTCCAAAGGGAGAAGTTAAATTTAAAAATGAAATTTCAACGTGCATGCTGTTTTCTGAGGCAGGTCCAAGAAAAATGATTCTTTGAGTCATCCAACTATTTTGCTGCATTCCTAAGCTTGATGTCAAAATCTTAGACTAGCAACCATGTAGGGGGAAATTTATACGTTACACAGATAAGAAAAAATGTAAGAAGCTTCCATAGAAGAATGTGAATGAATTTTCTGTGGAAAAGGATTATTTATGCAATCAGTAGTTGAGTTACTGAGACTTTGTATTAGGTTAGTGTTCTAAAAACATACAAGTTTGCTAAGTTTGTTTGAAGTATAAATACAGAATCAGCTACGGCAGCTGCACACAAATGACAGGTCAATGTTCACTCAGTCTTGGCAAACAAATTTGCACAAGGAGTGGGGCTGCACGAGGAGAACAGCAGCATGCAAGGAAGAGGGAAGTCCATGTCCCACAACTCTCTACATCACAACTACCTAGCTTACCAAAGGAATATTGCCATAGTTTACAGGGGAACAAGTGAAAGAGGGTACACAAACACTTCTGACACTTTGGGTCAGAAAAACAAAATGAAAAAAAAAATCACTAGATTCACCMAAAAAAATTCCTAGAGGAAAATATACTATTTTAAACCTAGAATGGCAAAAATGTGGCCATCTCCCGCCTTGATTTCCATAGCACACCACACAGTAGCCATTTGCAGATCACATATACAAATAACAGACATTTAGAAAACTAGTAACCCTTAYTGTTACCAGTCCATTAAGAATCTATTTAGAGTGAGCAAATTTACTGATAATGGTGATAGTTCTGAGGTACATAGCACCATAGGAAAGGCACGTGAACTCTCTACTCCACTAGACATTATCAGTGTCTCCAAATATAACAGTATTTACCCTACAATATTGGGGTGGCAGATAGAAAATGCTCTCTTGCTCTTGGTCTCCTTCCCCTCTCTCTCTACTCCTGCAGATCATACACAAACAGGGCACCTTTTATTTCTGCTATGGGAAAGTGATCCACATTTTTTCATCAGCATACAAAAAAGTTCATGGTATTAGAAAACTGCTAACTTGTCAAAACTGCTTTCAGCACAGAAAAGTAGTAGGACCATTTCCCTCTTCCTACTTCTCACCCTTTGCTGATGCACTGCTGTTGCTCACAAAGTCATGTACTAGGTACAGCCTTCAAGAAAAGTCTTGTATTGTTGAGGGGTAGCTGAAAGATGTCTAAATATCAGGTTGGATGTAATTGAGCTCTATCCAGAAGCCACTGAGCACTGCCCAACACATTTTCCATTTCTTGTTCTGTCCTGTATGACATCTGCAAGTACAAATTCAAGGGCCTGAGAGAGATTTGGGTAACTGGGGAAACAGATTTGCCAGCATATACTTTAAGGAAAAAGAATGAATGCACTTAGATGTTGCTGAAGCGCCTCCAGCGTAGCCCTGGGTGTGCAAGAGCACACAAGATCATCTAATTTCTGAGACCAGGACACCTAGGACACTTCAGAGATTGACATACTCCATATTTCCCTCACAGTTCTTCCAGAGGCACATTGTACGCTTAGGCTCGCTACTGCCAACAGTCCTGCTACCCTAAGAGGTTCTGCAGGGTGTTACAGATGCCTCTGCCTTCTTTTATTATTATTATTATTATTTTAAGATGTGATTTGTATTCAACAGATATTCCCCAATCTCATGAAATTTTTGCCTGCTGTGCAGGTRAAAATTTATATTATCAGCATTGCTGTTGTGTGCTTGGTCTGCCTGCAAAGGGCAGATGCACAGAGATCCTGTTTGTCAGTTGAGCTGTGTTTCCTGGATGAATACTTCTTGATCTATAAATGAGCATAGAAAAATATAAATTGGTGTAAAATGTTGATGTAAATAAGCATAGAGGAGAAGAAGCTATGTACCAGTGCATAAAAACTCAATGCTGACTTGATGGGCTAAAGAGCCTTTCTGTTACATATTTGGACAAGTTCAGGGACATGGATGAGAAGGCTATTTATATACATTGTGATTTGGAGTCCTCAGCACATTTGAAGGTTGGAAGGCTCAGAGAGGCTTGTCTCCTATATAGGGTGTCAGCCATGAAATAGTTTGGCCACAAGCCCCATCACTTGTGTATCTGCATTGCTGAAAAGTTTTTGAGCAGCCATRGCACAAGTGCAGGAGGAACCATAAACTGGTTGTGCAAAGTCTTAACAGTGTATGAGGAAACCAAGCTATGCAGCACATCGTATCATCTAATGTGCTAACCAATGTTATCCTTTCTCATGTTCAGTTCAGGACTACACTCTCATTATAATTTTCTTGACTGGCTTTAGTTTCAGTGATACTCCTCATACAGCAGTTTGACTTTATGTGATCTATTGAGACATCTTCAACTCTTGCCTGCTCCTCAGAGGAGCTGCCCAACTCATTTACTCCCTCTTCCTTGGTCTTTTCCTTCCAGGTCTTCAAGTTAACAAGATAAATGGCACTTATCTCCACTTTACATTTTTCAAGGCTCACTAGAGACTAAATAAATTTGACCTAACTGAGTTTTCATCAGAAGCATTAAAGGCTTGCTAGAGCCCATTATAGACCCACAAGAGTCCTGAGAGAAAATTTTGAGGGAACGGCAGTTGTGAATAGAATTTAATTCTTAACTCTGCAATGCAGTTGAACAACTACACATCTTATTCACTGAGCAACTTTTAACAAAGTAAATGGCAACAATATCAAATTTATTTTCTAAAATACTCAACTTTGCTGAGTAATACTGCTTTCCTTTTCCTGTTATGGGCTACATACACAATAAGGAACTACACATTTCACCCTCAAAGCCTGTGCAATGAATGATGGGATCGCAGCATTAGCGATAACAGGCCTCAATTTTAAAACCAAAAATAATTTTGATATAAAAATAACATTTTTAGCTTGCACAAAGTTCTATACTTTATTAATCTATTCATTTGTATCTGTATAYTCTAACAAAAAAGCTTTCACAGTACAATGCATGCAGATTTGTGGAAATTCAAATTTATTTACAAGAAATCAGAAATATATTATTCTTACCAACGTAAACTGAAAGACAGTCTTCATTTAAGTGACTTGATCATACTCAGAAGGCATGTAATAAAATAATGACCTCTATTACAGATCATAAATAGCAATCAAATCTCTACAAAATAATGATCAAATCAGATAATAAGTCTGATTACATTCACAATCCTGTGCTTCAACTGTGTTTTATTTCTGGAGTGTGAAACAGAAATTGACTTATGAGAAGATGCTTGGCCAACAACAGAGGGGAGTCTAAGCAAATTGAAGAATACCAGCTAAGCCTGGACGAAGGCTACATTAGGGGCAGCTTACCTCCTCTGCACAGTGTGCATATTGTACCAATTCAGACCTCCTTGAGACACGCTTTGATATATGCACTTAGACTTACTTATTGACTTAGGCAAACTACTTAGTTATATGTGACTTATATACTGCCTCTGAACACGACATGCAGGTTCTAAGTATAAATTAGTATAACTGAACTTCCAAGAGGTCAGAAGAGAAAAGTATATAAAGAAAAGGAACTAAGTGGAATGAGAAAGAAACTGCAAGCTAAAAMACGGCTACTTCTGTAGTCATCTTTTATGGTTTGCCAGCTTGTAAAATATACCGGCACAGCCAATGGTGTAAGGAAGCCTGCAGAGTTTACCTGATTCCAATGTTTCAAAACTGGTTCTAACTGGGCCTCATAATCCAGTGTCTCCCAAAGCTTTGGAATGGGCTAACAGCTATCTTTAAGCTGCAATGACATATCTTACAAATCTGTGTGCTTGGACTTTTTTATTATGGTTTTGGTCCTTTTGCTTTTCTTTTTGACAAAAGCATGAAGTATTGATACACCAACCTCTATCAGCTTTCTGAAAGAGAAATACAAGATGAATTCCTCCAGATGTCTGCAGTTCCCAATTAATAACCGTGATTTCATTTCATAATTTTCATTTTAGAGTCTTTACATTTTCAGGATTATACTTTTAATCTGTAATACAAGGCATCTAGAGTTCTTCCAAGTACTAAATTCTAGATACTAGAGATGGAGGGTATATCCAAACGACAAGGTGGAGAGAGATGTAAGCCTTTGTGCTCCAAGCTGGCTGACACAAACCAGTTCTGGGATAGAAATTATAGCCTTAAACTAATAAGACCTACTTAAGGATCCTACTTATCTTAGGATACAGGCAGAGTCCTAATTCCAGCCAGGATCATCAACCATGCAGCCTCCATGAGCCAAACACCAGACATTGCTAATTAATATAGGAAGCCTCTTCTTCCTCTCTCCTTTTTTCCCCCATTTAGCACAACTGATAGAGTCCTTTCTTACAAGTAGAAGGCCGAGATTCATTTTCAACACTACCTCAGGAGGTACAAAATACTACCTTGTACTCACACTTCCTGTAACCACCATACCACAAACTATACAGGACTGGAGGAAACTCCCTTGTTCACCTTGTGCTGAAAATCCTTCTGTTGGATCCACGCTGCAAAAACTGATTAAGAGGAGAGAGAACAAGCATGACTACAGCTTAGTTATCACAGATTTCACTTGGGAGACAGGAAACTTGATTCAGCTTGAAGGATTCAGCCCCTCAGCCAATGAATACGTAACAGAAAAACATTAATTGGAACAGAGACTGCATATATGCTTCTGAGAGATCTACTTCTTTGCGTATAATCTGAGAGACCTACACTACCACCCTAAAATACTGCATCTAGGATTTACAACTGGGATAGTCATCCACTGAAAGTGCAGTTATTGATGGCTTTTCCAAASTTTCCCTTTCACTGTCTCCATTCTGTATAGAAAGAAGCCTGGGCTAGTACAGATCTTACAGTAACAACAACCATGAATGCATCTTAAATATTACATTGGTGATTCAGGATGATGTGAACAGGTTGTACTAAATTTCCAACCTGTTAAAGGAAAAGTAGTGGCTTCTTCTTGTGCTAACAAAACGTTCTCCTTCGCCCACTGGCTTCCTGTCAGAGGAGAGTCTCAGAGAATGGCCTGAAGCCTTTCAAAGAGCCCTCAGCAAGCCTGAATATCTGTTTTGATCCCCACTTTTGAAAACTAGAAATCTAACTGAAAGCCAAATGCTGACTAATAGTGACATGAAAATCAAGGCTTTGAGAATATATTTCACTGGTAGAGYGGTGTTTTGGGGGCTAGATTACTTATTTAAAATCCACTGTCTATAATAAGTACAGCTATAGAAATGRCTAAGGTTTGCAGATTACAGAAAGCAAAGCAAATACATACAGAAAAGGTGGAACAGATAAGAACAGAAGGCAGAGAGGCAGTAAGGAAAGCTGTCAGAGGCTACATAAATAGAAGAAACTTTAAGACACATTGTAGCAATGTTGAAAATGAAATAGAGGCAAATTTTCTTTATATTTATCAAAGGCTACTGTTCCACCAACAGCCACTGTCTAGGTAGAAGGGAACAAAACCTGATGAGACTTACAGTTAGAGAGGAAGATACTACAGTGCCTTTTCAATCCACTTACTGTCAGCTTGAATGGCCTCTTATTTGCTAAAGATATGTGCACACATCATATAATGCAGCACATGTAAGAAATAGCCAGGTAAATCCTCTATACTCTCAGCGACTACACAAAGTGACTTTGGTGCTAGTTGCAGCAGGGATCAGCAGCTGCCCATCTGGACACTCCGGAGAGCCTCCCTGGGTGCAGCTGATAAAGTTGGTTGCATCTTGCTTCTACCTGAAGCAGTGACTCCTACTAAATTCAGTCAGAAAGCAATGTGATGTCCAAAAAGTGGACACTATTATTTCAGTTCAAAGTAAAAATGGTGCTGTGTTATGCTATCACTCCACTACAAGCACTGTCTGCAAAAACGCACTGCACTGTCTGGCAAAGAAGATCACTGACGTCCTGGGCTGCTTTAGGAAAAGTCTTCCCAGCGAGTTGAGGGAGGTGATCCTTCCCCTCTCCTTAGCACTGGTGAGGCACACGTGGAGCGCTACGTTATTCTGGGCTTCCCAGTACAAGAGAGACATGAGCCAACTTCAGTGAGTCCACTGAAAGGCCACGAAGTTGTCTAAGGGACTGAAGCATTGGTCACATGAGGAAAGGCTGAGAGTGCTGGGACTGACTAGCCTGGAGAAGAGAAGGCTCAGGGGTATCTTATCAATGTTCATAAATATATGATGGGAGAGTATAAATAGGACACGGCAAGTGACGCCAAATGACAGGACAACAAGACCTATACAACAAAACACTTCTTCAGTGTGAGAGTGCTCGAACACTGGAACGGGTTGCCCACAGAGCTTGTGGAGTTTTCATCCTTAGAGACRTTCAAAATCTGACTGGATACAGTCCTAGGCAACCTGCTTTAGCTGACCCTGCTTGAGCAGGGAGGTTGTATGARGTGATCTGCAGAGGTCCCTTCCAACCTCGGTTACTCTGTGATTCACAACAACCCGTCAGTGCACTAGCATCTGAATCTTAGACACTGTCTCTTTCTGCKCACAATGCCAGCAAACCGTAAGAGYGAACTTYGCAACATCATTTCTTGGAACAGCTCGAAACACCATAAGTAGGTCTGGAAAGGCTTCCATAAGGACTTGGAAGGATGTTATTAATGCCTAGGAAGGWGCCCTGGGCACTGAGAGGCTGTGTGGTAGACTCAATGAATCCACAGATATTCAGCGAATCAGTTGCTGGTGGGGAGTACAGTGAGCTAATTCTCTGAAAAGCGCTTATAGACGACTATGCAGGAACCATAACTGCATATTGTTCCCACTCTGTATAGCATTTCAGCAGTAAAGTTCCAATAGTAAATGCTAATTGAGAGGTACTTAATAATTTAATAAATACTAAGTAATAATTTAAYAGTTTAGTTTGTTTATAAATATCTGTATGCAATACACTATTTTATACCACAAACATTATCCATTTTCTTGTTAGTGCTGTTCTTTAGGAGAGAACTCAACATAGCAGCTATGCTGTACTGTAATATCTGCTACTGAAATAACACTAGAACTCGCAGCCTTATGCGTTCACCCTAAAAAGTAACCACACATATTGATTCTGAGTATAAATATTATCATGTAGCACAATTCTATTGATTTACATTTTAGAACTCTGTCAAAATAAATTTAGCAATTTGAGTTTTTCAAAAATTGAGCAAGATGCCTTATTAGCCACATTTGTTTTTATCTGGAAAAAAAGAAAGATTCCTCACATTCTACAGTAGCTGTTTCTGTATTAGACTGCCAGTACCTCAGGGCGGAGATTGCTTTATGCTACACACATGTAACACAGTATACATACATAGTCCTCAGATAATATTAATAGTAAAATAATAACAGAAACAGAAAACCTTAACATAAGCTCAGCAAAACAGTCTGGAAGAAGAAAACAGGGCATATTTAATCAGATACAAAACAAATTCAGTTCAGTAGGAGTCTAGCGTTGGGCTTAGAACTGAGTTACATTTTCTCCTGGTCGTATACCAACCCCATAAAATGTGGTGTTGAAGAGCATTATCCTTCCGTCTGTGAACAAGACATTAATATTAGGTATTGTAGCAAAGATCTTGCAGAAATGGGTCACACTCCTGAATGCCTTTTTCAACTGCTCTTTCACGTACTGAGTGGATCTGTTTATCCTCATACTTTGAGGCATGGGAAAGCACAGGATATGCTTATCCTCAGTGAGTTGGCCCTATCCCCAGCTATGCAGAGCTAACATGAAGCTCTTCCCTATAGAGCCATGAGGGTGAAAGGCTTCTGTCTGCTTTCTCTCTAGCCCCTACAAGCCGGCACAGTAAACCGAGGATATCCTTCCAAATGGGCTTTATGCAGTGTAGGAGTTGGGCAATTAGGGAATTGGTCACTAACAGTGTATACTAGAGAGCACAGATGTTTTGGTGGAATGAAGTGCTTGAGACTCCTCTTAGAAATGTACTTGAGGAAAGGCCTATGTTTGGTGTGGTTATGAAAAACTACTGCTGGGTGTCAGACAGTAGAGAAGGGCTAACGATAAATTGTTGCACTGTGAAAAAAAGTTGATTGCAGACCCACAGGGATTGTGGATAAAACCTCTTTATCTGCAAGTCTCTATCCAGACAGCAGAGGGCTGCAAAATTTCTCCAGCATGAGAAGGTTAAGKCTGTGCATGAGCCCAAGGCAGAGATTTAGAGCTGCCTGCAGGAAGGAGCTAGGCAYAGAGCCAAGCTACGAAGCAGGGCAGCATTAGTCAAGGTAGGCAGATATTTGGTGGYAATCTGCAGAAAAACGGGCAATGTGGACAGGCTCTGAAGCACATCGAGCAAGGGACTGAACCTTGGCTCCTTGCAGTGGAGGTTTGGCTTGGCCACATGTCCTCAGCACTGGCCAAATACAGGGACAAAAACAGGGCCACCTTCAAACTTGGGCTGATTCTCTCGTAGGGCCTGGGAAGGTTTGGCAATAGTTTGTGATGGAGAGCACTCCTCGTTGAAGACGGCTGCAATGTTTGCACCTGGGTCCTTGTTGCATCCAGCATCCCCTCATGACCACACTGAGTGCAGCAGTTTGCTGGGCCCTGGCCACAGCTGGGGTGCTTGGTTTTGGGGTGCCAGGAACATCACACCCAGCCGCAAAGTACATGCCCTACCCTGAGAAATTTTTAGAGAAATAAATTACCCCTGGAAGCCTGTATGATTTCAGGCCTCATACACTAAAGCATCAAGTCACATAACAGCCTTACTAATAGCTTATTGTGAGGGAGATTTGGGGCTTTTTGGTTTATTTTCCTGAGAGACATCAAGTGTCTTGAGAGAGGTAGTATACTTTATTGGGCCATATGAGAAAGCTGGAAAAAGCAGCTACATTTTCCAGACCACAGGACCTGCATTAGGTCATTTAATGTTTTGATCCTTTGAACATCACTAGTCTTGGCTCAGTTCAAGTGCTGCATCTTTCCAAGGGCTACTAATTGATTTGGCTCTGCACAAGATGAATAAGCAGTAAGACAACTAAAAATTTATTTTTGAATAGAATGCTGTATTTGTGAGAAATGAGCAATATACCTCTTTTTCCACAAATTTCTATCACAGGTTCTAATTAAATAGCGCATACAAATGCAAGGTAAGTTGCCTTATTCAGAAACAAGTAGTTCACCCAAGCAACAAATTTGTGGTACGGCAGTTTGGCATTTTCCTCTAGCCTAGAAATTTGTACCAATTATCTTACCATTAGTGGAACATGGTACATCACAGATTGCATACTTCAGGCATATAATTTCAAGGGCAGGAAAGGCATATCAAAAACATCCTTTTCTAATTCTGTAGATGAGGGTTTGTTTACATAATCTTATACCATTTCAGATGAACAGAGGCAAGATCAGTAGAAAAAAATAGCTTTCCTATAGATAATGTGTGCCTCAGCAGGCCTATTTCTTAGGGCTTATATTAATGTCAATACAAGTTTTAAGGGATTACCCATAGGATACTCTTGAAAATAAGATGTCACATTTCAATGAATTTAACCCAAGGCACAAATTTTTAAGTGCAGACCGTAAATATTAAATAAATTTGTCTACTCCCTTGTAGCTGCTGCTTATTGTTTGAGAAATATTTCAACTTAAAAACTAAAAACTGTGAAAATTTTGGCATGTGCCAAAAGAATTTTAGAATTTTGACATAAACTGTGATCTAATTAAACAATAAGACCTGACAAAACAGTCACCACTGTCTGATAATGACCTCCTGGGGCAGTTAAACATACCAAAGCAAAGCAGAACAGACTGAGAAGGTCAGCAGCAGCACGAAGAAACCTTTTACAAGAAGTCTAATCATTCTTATAGCTCTTTCTTTTTTTATTTTCCTTCTATTTAAAAAACAAATGAAACATGCATATAGAATTATAGAAAAGACATTGTTCTGAATTATTTGCAAGAACAAGCCCCCCTAAAATATAACTGTATGCTCTGATAAATAGTCCCAGTCTGGCTGGCACATTACATTGAAAATTTCATTAAAGCATAATTATTGTTCTCATCCAGGATAATGGATACCAACATACTGGGGGTAAAAAGAACGTGATGGAGAGAGACTGTAAAAGGTATTTATATTACCCTTAGCATATATATCCTCCTAATATGAAGATCATAATATCTGCATCCCTGCATCCTCTGTAAGATGTAAGCAAACGTTCAAGTTTGCAGTGTGGATTGAGTTTCTCTGTATGGGTTGCCCTGAGAAGAGTTACTCACATGCAATTGAAAGCACCTAATTTTTGTGAGTTAAGCTATGCCCACATAGTAATTCAAAGTGATGGCAACTTTCATAGGTCAGTCCAGAGCTCTTAAGAGGTATACTTAAGTTTAGCTAGARAAAAATACTTCCATGGACATCTTCCTTTTCATCCAAACAGAACTAGAGCAGTTTTTAAGGTACCAAATTAATCTGGATGTTTATATTACTTCTTGTTTATAATGCTGTTAAGCAACTGGAAACAAGGCCCAGCCAGCTCCTCAYGACTAAGTGTCTCCCGTTACGGAGCAGCAGCGGGGCCTTTGCTCTTTGTTGGTTCTTTGAAAGACCACAAGTTGAGAAAATATGCTACAAACAACATACGCAGAGGAACCTCAACAAATTAATCTTCAAATCTGGCTTCTGAAGTCAATTAAAGGATTACACATAGCACCAAAAAGTATGTCCCTGCAGAAAAGTAGGGACCATATTCTAGTATAAAGTCTCTTTCCAATTTGGAGAAAAAAATCCGCATAACTATGTCTATGTGCATACATTGAAACTGCATATAACTTGCTGCTCTGTAATATCCCAGCAGCATTGCAATTATTACAGTAATCTTATTACATTTAGTCCCTCTAAGGATTGGTGTCCATGGGTACCAGAAAATGAATCCCAATATACTATTTTTTTTTGCTAATTAAGAATATCAGAGTACATGATATGCAAAAAATGATCCTATTTGCTTTGTCTTTGTAAAAAGGACTCATTCACCCTCCTTGTCCTCTAAAACATTTTGATTTGTTTTTCAGTTTTTAAGCGGTTAATGCTGTCTTTACCTGATGACTTTCACTGGGATTTCTGCATGGTTTAGTCTAATTACTCTTGATGCTGGACCTCTCATGGTACGAACTACTTCAAAGGACAAAACTAGAAAAGGGATTGCTTTTTCTAAAAAGTGCAGTATCAAGGAGACAAGATAGCATTTTGTTCTCTTGATATGATGGACAAATCATAGAGAAAATCTATCAGAATGATGGATGGTATAAATTTTAATATAAAACACTAGCAGTGCTGCATTTTTTTCTTGGAGAGGCTTTGAAATTGTACAGTCTCTGTTTTGTCCAAATTTATTGCTAAAGCCTCTAGTTGAAAAGTTCRCCAATGAACAGAATCAAAGTAATCAGATTTTTACATTACAAGAACCAGTAAAATCGTGGTTCACAGCTATGATTTCCTAATGAAGCACCAGTACCTGTAAATGAATATCATTTCCTGCCTCAAGGCTCCCCTGTGTCTTACGTACAGTGCCCGTTTATCCATCAACATTGACCAGATACTGTTGGATTATGAACTGCTTTTTGGAAGCAACATAAAGCAGGTCCATTTTTAAGGTTTTATGCAGCATGTAGTTTATTATAATTTTTCTGGTCAAAGGAATTTTTCCATAAATATTCCAATATGCTCCAATCAAACACAGTTTTGGTTCCTGGAGAAAACTTTTTTTTCCTGATCAACGATTGATGCTTTATTATTAA
This sequence comes from Rhea americana, assembly GCF_003343005.1. Classification (NCBI taxonomy): domain Eukaryota; kingdom Metazoa; phylum Chordata; class Aves; order Rheiformes; family Rheidae; genus Rhea; species Rhea americana. The sequence continues at coordinate 13,181,482 of NW_028186149.1, forward strand.
TCCAAACAAATATATATGTTAAAGCAGTATTATGATGTTTTGATTATAAGAAGCAGACTGGCAGKCAGTCAGTCAGCAATGCTGACCAGAGGGTACTGGTGACTGCATTTGTCTGATTAAAAGCCACCTACATAAAATTAACTCTAAGCTAAAATTCCAGAACAAATTCAGACCAAATTTATGCCAGCTTCTATGAGCATATACCAAGGCCCATTGTCCTGTTAAATGGTGGCAGCAGAGGAATGAAAGACTACCACAGCTGACCAAAATGTGTGCTAGACAGCCAAGGAGCGAGTGGCCACAGCGATGGAGGAATGCACTGATTCAGCAGCTGCTAACAGCAAGGCTCATATGAAATCCCAACCACAAATTAAATTAATCTCCTTCCATCAACAGCAAACACCAAAGGAAGGCAGAGTCAATCCCCTTAAGGCGCAATGAGCCATGCTGAAACAAAAAAGTGATATTCATATCTTCCAGACCCAGAACTGGTGAATTTGGCCCTTCATCTATAAATTACCAGTTTATGCCTCTAATAGRCATTTCAGGGCCAACGATTTGTAAGACAAAAAAGAGGTTTGAGACTCATGCAATAGCTCAGTGCAGTTATATGTTAACCAATAGCTTCAGCCTTTGCCCTAAATTTTCTGGGCCAAATTATAGCATTAATCAGATTGTAGTTAATAGAGTTGCAGGGTTGGTTCTATTTGAAGGCAGAAGTCAGTTCTCTGTTTTGTGGGTTTCAGTACCTCCAGTAGCACAGTATGTTCCCAAGCAATATTTCAATGCAATTGTCAAAATCTGCAAGCTTCTGGAAAGAAAATATATTTAGGAGCATTTTGTAGTTATTATATCTCAGCATTTGAGGTGTTTACTTGTATCACTGTTGGTCTGAGTGGAGTTCTTGCAAACAATAGCATTTTTAAATGATCAAATAAGTATAATAAAATGCTTTCTTAGATTTTAAACTCTTCTTAAACATTCCTTTTTGGCATTTTGTAAATGTAAACATAACTGGATTAAAAATATCAGTGTCTTGCAATTATATAGGTAAATTCATCTTAGATTACAGGTTCTCTGTCCAAGTAACAACTCCTAGTAAATGTGGATTTATAATATAAGTAACAGACATTAACCACAGAGGTGTCAGTAGGTGCCACTGTAAATATTACTGTGATTTGCTTATTGACAGCTGTAACAAATTCTAGCAGGCGGAAGCTGGGATCTTAAAGGCAGCAACTGGATTATATTTAAGTACTACTAGCTACTAATATTAGTAAGAAGTCTCAGGCTGGCCTTACTTCAAAACATAAAGAAAATGTCTCCAAAGGAACCCTTTCTTTAGCCCATTCTTTCTCCTTTTCTCTTGAAAGAGTTTAACAAGCTGCAGCTTCTTCCCGAGCAGCAGCCCCGGGGGTGACGTGAGGGTGGCAGCCTGCCCCGCAGCAGGGCAGGCGCAGCGAGCTGGCCTGCACRCAGGCACCACCGCGAAGAGCAGGGTGCGAACTCACAGTGCATCAGCTGCTCTCCGGTAACCGCCTGCGTGCCGGTTTCACCCCGTGCTTCCTGCAAGGTTGCTTATCTTTCTTTTGTAGCGGGGTAAGCTACCTTGAATTACCTGATTAGCTGAGGGRGAAGCGCCAGATGGGCCATCACTCTGGAGCAGCTGACACGCGCCGAGTTCGCACCTCCCTTGCCCGCAGTTGGGTGCTCGYGTGCCCCCAGCTCTTCCCACCTCCAGCTGCCAGACTCCAGTGGGGCAGAGGGACTCGGGATTTACACAATTGGAGCGACATGCAAACCCGAGCAGTTACTCTTCATCACGTAGGGCCACACTGTATCATCAGTTTTTAAGTCTAAGTCACAACTGAAATCAGTTAAGAGATCAGTCTAAAAATAATCAATGACACAATATGGCCCACAGATAGGAGCCATCTGTCCTGTAGACCTCAGATCTTTGCTTTTAAATCTCCTTTCTTGGACAGACCTGGGTTGTTTTATTTTGCTCCTACCATATCTGTGTTAAAATCAGAGGTGGGCCCCGAGTAAAACACGGTCTGTGAATTCCAGTCACCTGGATGTGTTTGAAATCTGAACTCAGATCCTGACTAYAATTTTGTACATGGCTCTAACATCACGCACAGGGCCAGACCATGCACTTGCTGATCTTGAGAGCTAGGGGGATGCAAATTCTCCACTCCTAATGACGGCTGAAAGCAACTGAAGATCAGCAATTTTCAGGAGATTTTCACTACTTTGCAAGATCAAGTAGTAATCACTATGGGATAAGCAGGGTGGAACGAGCTATTACACCTCTTAAAACAGAGGAGGTCTCACTCTGAACTTCTACTTTGGGCCCTCGCAGATCTCCAGATCACACCTGATGCCAAGGGTTTGGCTTTGCATCTGTCCCTCTAACTGGAAAGGAGAATGTCTCATCAAAAGCAGGCTCTGTGAGTGTACTTTTATGAAGAAAAAGACACAGTTATCTTTCAGCAGTGCAAAGGGTTTATGGGTTAATCCTGCTCAGCTCCCTGYGCGCGCGGAAGAAGCTGGTATGTGAATGTGTCGCTTTTCAACACGATCAAGCCAGTTGACAGGTGGAAGCTCACAAATGCAATGAAAAGTACCAGGGCAGTTCAAGCTTTCTTAAACTAAGTGCATTTGGCGAGTTTTTAAAATAGCAATACATTCTGAAGACAAAAATGCCACTGTCAAGGCTAGCTATAACTTCCGCGACGTGAGCAAGATCAAAAAGATTGCTGGCATTCCTGTCGCAGGGACCCCAGCCCACGAGCATACCTCAGCAACCTCCCCCTGCGCAGGGACGTGTGCACGTGCCCACGTGTGGTTTCTAAGCCAAAGTGGATTTACAGTCCCATGGCTAAATTCTGCCCTGCTTTACATCCGCTTTAATCCCCGCGAAGTTGGTGGGAGAGCAGGCAGGCGAAGCAGCACAGGGCTGGCCCCCGGGCCCTGCGATTCCATTCCACAAACACACTGAGGCACTTGTGCTGAATGAATGCCTTTCCCCTCTCCCTTCAAACCTGGTATTTTAGATATTAAGAGAAAATAATTACATCCTCCTCTTGGGAGGTTTATTTCAAATCCTTGCTGGGGCCCCACTGTGGCCAGTGCTTACATCTTTCAGAATTGATTTTAGGCAGTATAAATAGTCTGAAGCTGCACGTGACATTTCCTCACACTAGCAATGACACAGTATTGCGGGAGYGTTTCCTCCTGCAACACGTGCTTTTGTTTTTTGGCATTCCTTACTAGTTAACCYGGTTGTGCTGCAGCAGCGAGAGCTTCACCAGGTGAACAAACACATGGCCGCTGACGTTCGGAAGAGGGCTCAGACTAACGTCGTAGTATACAGGCTCACGATTAAAAACGATTGCGCTCCTATGGCTTATCAAGTTACCACTAGTCAGCTGAGCAACAGAAACAGATCACGTGYGTGCATTTGGCTAGTCCTAGAAGTAGAGTAAAATACATTAACTTAAATCACCTTCCTGATATGGACTTGTATGCACTCATGCTCTCCAGTGAGCAGCAAATCAAATTAATTTGCCTCCTATTTCATTAAAAAACATGTTCTTTGTTATTCTTTATTAAGGTAAGAGAAGAGCATTTTAAATCTTAAGTTTAGTTAATGATTCCGCCTCTTCCTGACTCTATACATTCCCGGACAGCTAATTTGGGGAAAAGACAACATGTCTCTTAAGAAACAGGCCTTGGAGTACTAGAGCTTATGCTAATTTAAAAGTAAGAATCAATATAAGTCTTTATTTCTAGGTTGGTACTCTACGCACATAAATATGGGTAAAAGGCACATATATATATATGACTAAAAAATTATTTAGCAACCTTTAATGACTGAGGTGTGTGGATCAAAGGTATTCAGCACGTTGTAACTTCTGGAGGTAAATACTCCAACTTATAATATTTATGCTTAATATTTGCACAGACTTTTTTCTGCTGCTAGCCACAGGGACTGCATCATCCTTCCAGCTTCCACCTTTCTTCCTGTTTCTGTATGTGTATTTTTAAATCCAGAATATTAGCAGGAGGTGGCAAAATGCTTATTATGATTTACGGAAATTCTTGACATCTGAAAGCAAATAGCTGCCATCCGAGCTGAGCACCACAACCAGCTAATAGTTTACTATCAACTTCTGAAGATGAGAAGCACTGATGAAACAGGAAAGAGTGTTTCATCATTCCACAGACCAATAGAAATTTCTTCACTAACCTGGCAAAATCTGTGGAACTCTGCAAGGAATTCTAATGTTAGTAGGCTTCTTACTTTCACCACATGCAGAACTGGCTCAGTTCTTCAATTAAAATGTAATCTTAAAGGAAAATCCCTAAAGGCCAATTTCAGTAGAAAAATACTTCCATAGATTTTTATTGGCGCTAGACATGGCCACTGATACTCCTAGCCATGTCTTGATATGATTTTGGTCTGAGTAAGTYTGAATGCTTTAAATCCCTAAGCTTAAAACTCCTTCCTATGAACTGAATTTAAAACACATTGGTGTGACTGTGTTATGCACACATACGTGTATCAGTGAAAACAGCAGCAACTGCCCTTTGCTAAAACATTTGTCTATTGATTTTGTTACAGTATTAGTTACAGCCATATCTTGAGCCTATGCTGTAAATCTGTTGCTGTTTAAATGTTTAAATGATAGTATAAAACTCAGATCATATTGATGTTGTGGGTAAATGATGTTTTAACTCAGTGAGCTCCTGGAACAACACTAAGCCAACTCCGCAAATTATTGTACTTCCTAGAAATCTTTATACTTCTGGAATGTAGGCAGAGTTTCAGTCTCTGGTTTTCTAATGTTACAGTAGTCGCTTAGTAAGAACTCCTCACTCCCACAGTAAGCCCTTTCTCTGAGTATTTCAGTTTGTTCGCTATATTGCATTAACACACATGTGCATGCACACACAGGCACACACACATTTCATTGTTTATTTATAAAGCAAGAGCAAGTATATGATAATATTTTATCAAAAAGAATCCAGGCCACAGCAGCAGTAAAGCCTTTAGCCTGAAAACCTTCCATCAAACATCTCCAAGTGAAGTTGCTTTGTTCATTACACTGACCTACATGAGCCATTATTGCCATTTGGCTCTGAATTATTAAAAATCAGTAGGAAGATTTAACAYACCTCCAACTCCAGGCTTGCCTTTCCTCCAAGATAAAAACAGTTTACTCTTTCTGCTAGTTAGAAAACATCTGTGAACACCCCAGCACTCAATTTCTAGTGATAACCTTGTTAGTGCTCCACATAACTGCATGTTACCACTCAGCATGACAACCTTTTGCATTTCTCTTTATGAATAATTTTGTCCCTTTTTGTGTGTTCTCTATTACAGTACACGATTACATTTATTAGAGTCCCCATCACAGAATTCTTCTGGTTATCCTTAATGGTGCCAGGTACTGCCCTCTCTGGACTGTAAGCTTGGCACTTTTCGAAGCATGTTCACTAGTTTAGAACCTTTATGTTTTAAAATTCCTGCAGAGAATTTTATGGGTGGCAAAATGCTTAAATAAATATTTGACACACATACAAGAAGCATGTTAAACAGAAAATGTAGAATTTCAGAGGCACATGGGTTGCAAATGGAGTTGCCATAGGAGAAAGGTTAACTCTCTGTTTTTTGATATAACATTTTATGTGGGAGCTCTGTAATTTTTCAAAAAAAAAAAAAAAACTTTCATTTTCTTTTGAATGACAAGGGAGAGCAAATCTGGGTCCTATCCATAAATTTTTTGGGGCCTTGTTACCCTTTAATTCACCATATAAACTGGATGATTGAGAAGAGAATAGGAAAAATACTGGACATACTGCTCTACTTTCACTATGCTGACCAAATCGACCAATTACAGAGCTTTAGGGAAAAAGTAATGCAATTCGTAGAGGATTTCCATATTTGAAAATTTGGTTTCGTTACAAAATATCATGACCTTCAGGGCATGCTGCAAAGTTTAATATTCCCAGGTCTTTACAGAGATTTATAGGTGAGAAGCAGGAATCCAAGCTTTTTCCTCTCTGGTAATAAAGATGATATAGTTTGGGAAATTGAGGTGTCAGGAGAAGAGGTTCTTGAGCAAACTGATAATTATAAAAACAATGAGTCATCAGGCACAGGTGATGACATTACACCCGGAGTTCAGAAGGCTTTACGTATAAATTGGCTAGGCTGCTGGCAAAAGGCAAACTCTTATTAAGAACAGCTACTGTTCCAAAGGAATGGGAGTAAGTGAAGGTTGTACTTCCAGGACAAGAAAGAGATCTCAGAACGCTCTGGGAACAAGAATCTTGTACCATGCATGATAGGCCTAAATACCTGACTTTGACAAACTGATTCAAGTAACAGGGAAAGCGATCCATGCGAAAAGAAAGTATGTCTCACTAATCTCCAATGACGCTTCGTGTGCGTGTCAGTCTCACGGTGCGTAAGGGGAGCTGCTTGATGCAAGTGACTCAGGTTAGAAAGGGCCTGTGACAAGATTTTCATGAGATGCTACTAAGTTGTCATGAAGCAGGAGGACAAATATTGTTGGGGTTAAAAGCTGTATAGCAAAAAGAAGGTAAGCATAGGATTGCAGTCAATTTTCTGTATAGTGAAAGGTTAACAATGAAATGCCTCATGTTMTGTGCCACATCTTGATTATTTCACTGTCTATTAATGCTTTGAAAGGTACAGCAGCAGTGAGATGGCAACGTCTGCAGGGGAGACAAAGGTATTTACTTTACGGAAAAGGAGGACCATGATGATCTTTAGGGATAGAAGCTATATGAACAGACAAGAAATTCATTGTTAACAAATATAAAGTACCTCAGAAGAAAAAATATGCATCTTTGAAGTCAAGAGCAGGAGGTAAATAGTCCAATAAAATGCCCAGCAAAATCTGCAACTGCTAGGAAAAAGAAAAGTGTTAGGTAGGGAACAAGATAGTGAATAATTAGACCTCCATGATGGTCTGAAAAGACCAAGATTATTCACCCTAGATAGGAGATGAATAAGAGGGGRACATGATGGCAGCACATTAATAAATGACACAAAGGCGGCAAATCATGTTTTTTCTGTCTCAAGATCAAGAATAAAAAATGCTCAATCAAGTTAAAAGCTGAGGAATTCAAAAAAATTCATATCATTTATTGCCACCAGAAGTAATTGAGACAAAGAATATGCACACAACTTTTACAGAGAGAAAAAAATAGCCATATATTGGAACTAATTTTTGAATATACTGTTGAAGGAATAGTAAGTTCCCTCTTTCCAAATTTAAACAAGCCTCAGAATATTATGCATCATCAAGACATTGAATACTAGAGAGGAGAGAAGTCATCTCAAAACTTCCTAATGTAGGACAAATGTAGGCACTTGTTATCTCAAGGGTCTGCCATTGGTCACTGTCAGAGACTGATCGAAGGACCTTTTCATAGTGCAGACAGCTCCACTACTGTATTTTGAACGTATTTTTTTCAATTTGCCAACTGAAGGAAGTTCAACACAGCAGAGTCAGTAACCATCTAATACTGGTGAAACTTAGCTATCTGCTCTCACTAAATAATGATATATTCATAATGTTCACAATGAGGAAAGTGATTATTTTGCTAATGAACTATAATTCAGATCCTCCTTCTTTGCACAGTTTTGGCAGTGAGAAACAGCCCATTCTTCCATATATTGGAGATGCTGGTACTTAGACCAAAAACCTAGCAAAACCTAGCTTTGAAGTAAAAGTTTAAATAAAGATTAGAGAGGGTCATCTAAGAAGGAAAAATTGGTGTATCACTATCAATGAAAAAACCTGCAAATTGTAAGAGTCCTTCAAGAACATCACACTGCCAGTAAAAGTTTATCTGTGGAAGGTTTAAAGATTAGTTATATATGTCTCTGTTACAATGAAAGTCTGATGGCTCAGCTCCTGCTTTAGTCTTTATTCAGACTGATGTAAACTAATTTTTAAACAATTTTGCTAAACAAACTTTCAGCCACACTAAATCTTCTATGAGAGGGACACAGGCACCTACTCATGTATCTTGGAGTGGGAATGCTTACCAACTCACTGTGATGCATTCTTTTAAAGCACTGAGATGTCCTTGGGTGAAAGGTTCTATCTATGCACTTGGTATAACCATATATTAATGGCAATAAAAAGTCTGTCTGGGTATAATGATTTTTCTTGTTTGTAGTTTTAAGCGTGAGAACTACAGGGCTGAGCAACTGCTCAAAATTCCAAGGGGGGGGAGGGTACATTTTTTCTCTATGGTGTCAACAGCTGCTACAAATTAACATATTATAAAGACATTCACTCATAACTTTTAAATACATAGGTTGAGGTACAAATTGAAGTTTTTTGAAAAGTACATCCCCTCAGAAATGCCCTGTTCAAAGATTGCATTGGGACTCAGAAGGCACACCAGCCACCATCTTCACAAGGCAATCAGCCTACCAGGCATCCCCAGTGCTCTGTGAACGGCTCAGGTACTTCTGGCAAAATACAGAAAGCATCTGAGAACACTGGCAATAATGAACAGTGACTGGCTGCTTATGAGATGTATTAATAGCATGGCTTGGAGGAGCAGGAGCAGATGACTYCATTTAACATGGTTAGAGCGACTCATTGCCAGGAATGGAAAGAGGCAACCAGGCTGCTTGGTTGACCTTCTCCTCTGCTGTTCCTTAGCTTACCACTGCCTTGTTGCCTTTGCCATCCCACCACGTGTGCAACAGTTGCACCCCAAACACTTGTTTTGCTGCCCTTTTCTCCAGCATATCAAGAGGAAAAGTAATTTTTCCCTCTTGGCGAGGATTCTCGACCTGAGCCATCACAGAACAGGGGAGATGAGAAGGTTGTGTGAACCAATCCCTTTTAAAGTTTTGATCTGCTTTGTCCGTAGTACTTTACTTTGCTGCCACAGGCAAGAGCTGACAGATGAGGGAGGGAGGAAACCATATCCCAAAGCAAATGGATCTATCCGTTGGCCTCTCAGGAGGAGTTGGCTGTATATCCTGGAATGCCTAATGTTCAGAAAATTTATCTTGGTAAAGGCTCAGGAAAATGTATGTTTTTATTTTACCCAAAGTAAAAATATTGGTCAATGTGAAATTAAAAACTGAAAATAATACTCCCCCTTGTAAAAAATTCCAGCCTCCTACACTCACTGTATCTCACAGACTTCTAGGACAAATAACATGTATTTTATGTGTTTTTTTTCTACTAACATTTTATTGGTATTTATAATGTAGTACAGAAGAGACTTTTAAGAGAGAAAAAGGCAAGTTACAATAACATACCAAAGTGTTTAGAAAAGGCTGTGATTGCAGAAGATACAGATCATGCTACCTTCCTTTCTCTTTCGTGGTGAGAAACAGAAAACATCAGACAAGAAATTTCTTTCTGTTGCCACTGGGGCTGTTTGGTGCTAACTCAAGAAGGTGCACATTGACACAGAAGGAATATATTTCAGCATACCACCTTTTCACATCTCCTATTCTGATTCCAGCAAAAGAACTACGTCTACGGATCTTTAGGACATGTATCTACAGATCACTAATAAAACAATGAGTAGCAAACAATCCAAAAACCCCCTCAAACATAGGAAGCTAACAATAAGTGCATATGCAGGAGAGATGAAGACAGCCCAGGTGGTAGCCTCTTAACTACAACCACTGCCATTGTATTCTAGAGGATTTAAGCAAAATCTCCTCCGTCCAGGCTTGAGGACAGGGGTCTTGAAACAAGAGGTGTGGTGTCTTATTTCAAATCCAGTGGTTGTACCTATGATCAACTCATCTTTAGAGGGATACCTGATCATCTGGAGTCAGATTAGACATGGAACTAGGCACATTATTGCCTTTGCAACACTGGGTACAGAAAGTGTCTTCATCTAGTGAGTCGAAAGACTCCACTGGCCCTCTACCACCCAGCCTGGGGTGTGACGGGACCAGGCACTCCACCATAGGCCTTGCTGAATCTTGATTCGGCCATGTTGCCAATTATACATGTGAATCACGAGTTCCACGAGGTTTGGGGAGTTTTGAAATACAACATAATCATATCAGAGCTTCTTTTCACCACTCTCTCCTAATAATGGAGAAGTCCTCCGTTCACTGTAAACACAAGAGCTAGATACTATTTCAGAGTGTCAGAATGAAACACTACACATCCAGCAACCTAACACTCATTTGATACTAAAGGAGATACACAATGAACAACTGTTTTCCTTCTGAAGTTCAGGTTTAAGAGACTATAATCATTGCTTTGGTCAAGTTGTTTCAGTAAATACAGGGTACTGAAGTAAGTTCAGCTTCAATTAGTTATATTAATACCTACAGCTCTCAATGAAGCTTGTCTCCACCATATCACCCTTAAATATATTTTGTTTGTATATTGTTTAGCCAGAAGTACTTTCACAGACTTGCTTTTTTAAGAACCATGGTCAAAGGTAAAGACTTCAATGTAATAAAGGCCGGCAATCCAATCATGATAATATGTTAATTTCAATATCACAGAATGGTAAAATTCCTTCACATTTCAGCAAACAATCTGTCTTTCTTACAGGCTATAACTGCACAGATGATTAAGGCAGTCTCTGAGGGGGTGGAAAGGCATGCAGCTACGTTTTGGATGGTAGCTTGTTAACCATTGCAATGGAAGCGGAATCTACTGCCTCTGATGAATTCACTAACTATTTTAAAACAAAGATATTGCAACAACGGTAGAAATCACTGGTGCCACCAATTCACAGGCCTGGCCATTACTCCCCCTAGGGTAAAACACACTGTATCATTAGGGAGCATCAAAGCAATTCTGATTGAATACTACTATGAAGATACAGTTGTTAGCTCTTTCTATACTTTTTATATTTATTTATACTTTTATATTGGACTGTCTTATCTGCAAGGCAAGATGTTTTGGATTAGTGCATTAGTTTAACACTAGATAGCGGGACTTGGAAAAAAGATGGAAGTCTGTGATATAACGTCAGAAACATTTACCAATAATACTTTTCCCATATAACAGTGAAAGTTAGTCTGGCGTTAAGAAAGAGGTTGTAACTGGAACCAGTAGGAACATGATGACCATCTGCATCACTGCATAATTTGGTGAGACACAGAGGAAATGGGGAAGCCCTTGGGGAACTAGAGCAAAGGGTTAGCATAAAAAAAAGCACCTGGAGAGAAAAACCTGGAAAGGGGTCAAGAAACGGAGAAGAGGCTGAAATATTAACAAATAGACCCTAAAAGAAGCCCTAGAAAAGCTGCCAGGGCACAAATGAGTGGCAAGCTCCATCACAGCCATTTCTGTCCCAGAACTGAAGAAAATGAGAAGATGGGTTAGAAATGTAGTAGAACATGTCCACATGGCACTCTTATTGCCCCAAGAGAAAGATACCTGGGCTATATAGCACGTTTAGTTCCTAAGGCTGCAACAGAAGCAGTCCTGGCTGAGAACATGTAACAGATCACGAAGCTGTTTCTGTCCTCTAAAATGAAGTAGAAATGACAATATCAAACAGCTCTTTTTCCTCTAAGATTGCAGCATTTTTTTTTAATCTCTACTGACTGACTAACCAGGCAGCTCCATCTAGAAGGTGGAGAGGAKGTGAGTTCCTACAACTCTTGGCCTGCTACAGAGAACATACATAGCATTTATTTAGGAATTAGCTTTCTGTTAATGCCTCCAAACAGATAACTTCTCCCACATCATATTTTTGTACTTGGTAATTGCTGTTTGCCTACATTTTTTAAAGAATAGCTGGTCTAAACCAGCAACATCTGAACCATCTCAAACTGCTGTAAATTAGAGCTAATTGGGAATCTTCCAGTAAAACTTACTTGTTGAAAATGCTTGTTCATCAAAATGTACATATTTTTCCTATTTCTCTATTTCAASTAACATCTGATGAAACCCTGTCCGTCAGGCAGGTCTTGGCATGTCTGGGCTCCTGCCAAACTGTCTGCTGAGCTATTGGGAAGTCCAGTTTCCCAGACTCCTACAAGTCCTTGTACTGGAGTTCCCAGAACTGGATTCTTATCTTTCCAGGATAATGCATTTGTCCTTGCAAACCTCTGTCAAACCAGAGCTTTTAGGATCAAGGACTTTTGCCACATGCCTGAAATTGTCTTTCAGGGGCTGTAGCTTGTGGATGTCTGCAGGATGACATCTGTCACAGCGCTGAATCCTAGATCTTTCTGATTCTCTGTTCTGATGTCTGTGCCAGCTGCTTGGCTCCTATACTACTCTGCAAACTCTGCAACTGGGTCCCTGCTTCTAGAAGAGACCATACAATGTCTGGTGGCCTCTGCAAGCCCTGACATTCACAGAATTCCTTCCAGTTTGATTTTTCTCTACAACTGGTAGCAGTCAAACTGGTCAAAATCATGTCAGCCCCCATTAGTCAGCCCAGTGTCCCAAGCAGCACAGTTCATTTTGGATATACTATGTTTCCTGTGGGTTTGGCTTTTGTCAAAAATGGGGGTAATTCTCCCCTCTTCCTTCCTCCAACCTCAAAGAAAACACTAAAATCTACGGTTGAGTGGAAATTTGGTTTCCTGGCCAGCTCTACGTGCACTGTGAGAAGGGACTTGGCTATTCATGACAGTATTTAGAGATGTCTGTAAGGCAGACATTGGTATTTTAACTTCTGTTTTCTACAGCTCTTCTCTATTAGGGAGAGATTTATTTTCCTTTCACCAGGCAGGGGAGAATGCACCTTGCCCTGCAGAGGCATTTTTAAGTTTCAAAATAGGCCCTTCTGTTTCCAGCATTTTCTTTGAGATTGCTTCAGTCAGTGCTTGATAAAGTAAGCTGCACTGTATCAAAGTGTTGGTGCAGAAGCCCCAGGAAATTGTAATTTTCCGAAACTTTTATGCTAAGTCTCTGCGACTCCTGCTACAGTAGCTAATACAGTATGAACAACACTGGGTCACTCAACCTTTTAAACCTTCGGGTCCTTGTGTTTAAAAATTAATTCTTTTAGGGTTAATTTCTAGATATCATGGGCTTGGTCTCACTTTGCCAAGGCTTAGAAGAAAAAATCAAAAGCACCTTCAGGAAGTATAACTGAAAACCTAGCAAAGAGCTCACAGAAGGCCAAAACGGTGTGCAACATGCCCAAGCTTGTTTTTCCTTTTCAGTTAACTGAATGTTAGGCTTAATTTAGAGCCCGGTTCAGCACAAAATACACCCACAGTTTATCTACAGTAAAAGCTTGCACAAGGCTTCTGTAATGCAAAGCCTGAATGAGCTCTTTGCTAAATCAGGCCTTTAGGATTCTCAGAATGTACACATAACCACAGCTGGAAGTGGAGAAAGAAAAGGGGCAGACTCCTTAAYGTTGCAGCGCAGGCCTGATCTGTGTAGCAGACCAGAAGGTCACAGCAGAGGGTGGGAGGAAGCAGTGTTCTGCTCCATTCGAGCAGAAGAATTTTATGTTTGTTCAGAAGCATAAGAAACTWTGAAACACCATATAAGGGCTGAGACTCAGGCCCTGCTGGAAAAACCTGCTGGAGCTGAGCTGTGTGCGTAACTCATAYGAACATTAATGAGAGTTAAATGCACGCATTGAAAGAAGAATAGACCCCTTAGTGATTTGTCAAGATAAAATTCAAAATAACTTTGAATGCTCTGAGGTAAATATTAGGTTTAGGAATTAAAACCAGCAGAAGTAGTGGAACAATTGCCTATAATGAGATCCAGGAACAATCTACCCACTGTACCAGGTTTTCATTAGAGTTATGGCCTGCAGCCATACTACCTTGTGCTATGATCTTAAAAGCTAAGACAGGCTGGGCTGGTTAGTATTTGGAAGGGAGACCTCCAAGCAAGCTTACCACTGCAGGAACAGCCTAGTGATGCCATAGATAATGTTCTTCCTTCTGATTCAGTATTRGATCCAGGTGTTAGGAGATCTGAAGGGCTTTCCTGCGAGATCTAAATCTAAGGATTTGATGAGCTATGGTTATTAAAGCCCTACTGTCATTTCTTAAAAGTGTTACAATGCCACTTTGGAATGGCTACTGCATTTCACTGTAGAAGTGGCTGCATGACAGTGATAGATAAGCGCTGCCAATATAATGTAACGATCAACTTCAAAGGAAGGCTGAAAAACTAAATTTGCCAGTACAGGGAAAGTGGTTTAAGTCCCCAAAGCTCCAGAGAGGTGCAAAGGCCTCTTTTCTGTTTCTCTAGGTTTTTTTGAGGATGAGTGTTCAAATCCATCCTTGAAATGTAGTTCCATCTTGGAGCTCTGCAAAGGGAGGGTGCTTCTACTGTGGCATGACTGAAGAGGTTATCACATGTATGCCTATGGGCTCTGCCCCCTGCACACTCAGCTGAACTGCCTCTGCAGCAGCCATCAGAGTCCACAAAATGGGCTCCAAGCTGTTAACAGCAATGGTGGAGGAGCAGCTCCTGAGGAAGCTCAGCTGTTCTGCTGATGGGAGCAGGGCAGGCAGCTTGTCAGTTGTTCTACCCCTGCTTTTAAATCTGCCAGGATTAACCCTCTTGGGCGTTAGCCCTGCAAGGACTTAGGTGCATGATCAGTTGTAGCCATGGAATAGTTCCCTAAGTCGATGGGACAACTCACAGCACACAGTTAAAGATGTATCTGTCTCCAAAGAATGAGGGCATAAATGAGCAGTGCAGCTACACAGTTTCTAATGGATGTTCTTGATTTATTAACCTCCCTGGTTGTCATCCAGGGCACTGTACTAACATTGTCTTGTTTGTCCATGTAGGACATAATCCTGAATACTGCTGAGAGCCCTTGAGTCTGTAGTGCTGAGCAGACTGAATTCATTGGGAATTCACTGAAATTCATCAGTTGAGTTCATTGAATTCAATGGGATTCAAGAGCATTTGACATCCCTTAGAAGGCAATTAGCACCTTCCACAAACAGGGCCTTAGACAATCAGATCTGGGAAGCTGAGACAGGTTTTCCTCTGGGTTTTAGGGCAGCAGCCATTTTAATTTTTTGCTCTCATTTTAACATGTAATTTTGAATAGAAGTTGGGTTGTCTATTAACATTTGGTTTTATGCTAGGACTGGATACAGCAACAAAGCTTGCTGATACTGGTGAATAACCTATTGGCTAGTTCCCAGAACTGGGTTGCTTAGTTGATTTAAATATGGAAATACATGATAATGTGACCAAAATAAAACATCTCTTCTCTTTACATGATGCGTTTATTTGCATCATGTGGCTGAATAAAAATGATTTGTTCAAGATCCTCACCCATACAACTTCCAATAGTTGCTCATTTCTGACTTCCTGCAGTGACAAGGAGGAAGCCATGAGTCTGCTGGCTTGAAGTAGCTCCCAGGCTGTGTCATAACTTGTGTTTGTACATAGGCCATATTTGCTTAATATCTCAGTTTTGCTATTGACTTCATGGGAACAAGCAGGGTCACATAAACCAGCTGGTGATACATATTTGTGAGGAGGAGGGAAAGCATCAGCCCACGCTACCCGCTGTCTTATATCAAAAACTCTTCCAACTTATTGTAGATGAGACTGGAAACTGGAGCTGTAAGAAAAGCTTGCTCTTAATTTTGATATTTTTCTTTACACTAAGTAAACTTAGCCATGGGTCTCCACTCCTACTGCCACAGAAATTCTTCTTGAATGTGTGTTCCATGTCTGTGTATGTTACCATAATGAAGAGAAAAAATTCTGGGGCTGTTTAACACTGTGAAGACTTTACTATACAAAATGCGAGATAGGCTCCTTTGAGCTGACAAACTGYAGGTGAAATCACACTTATTCAGGACAGCTTGGTGATCTGTTTGAGTAAAAGGACCTTGAAGGAYTTTCAACAGACAAAACAGTGGTCAAAGCAAGAGAAATTACCAGTAGAAAATGCAAATAATAGTTACTGATAATGTCAATGTAAGCACCTTGATCTCATTCAGAGCCAACTTTCAACAGGGCCCAGTGTTTGCAACAGCTCTAACATTGTTTCATTTATGCTAGAAAAATACACATCTGTCCTTTCTTGAGGCCTGATCCAAAGACCACTGGTATCCATAATTTTTTAATACAATTAGATTGGTCCTTCAAACAAGGACAATTTTGCAAGAAAATGAAGCATTCTAGTTAGTGGATTTTGATAATTAAGTTTGTCACATTCATAAATAACAGAACACTCTTAAGTCTGCACATTTTTCCTTCTTTGCTTTGCTGCTTACATGTTTATAACTACATTTCCTACTAAAAGCAAAATATAACACATAAGGAATCATGTAAATGCTCGGTGCTCAGTACAATCAGAAGAACTGATGGGAGCATCCTCCCATTTAGCTTTTGAATGCTGCTCTAATCCTTCCTAAAATCCTAATGGCATCTACAGCACAGCACAGGAATCCTTATGCTTCAGAAATATGTCTTATTTATCCACGCAGCAGGCAGCTCAAGGCAAAAGAAAAAATCCACATTAGAAATTAGAGCGTAATACTTTTATAGCATCCTACATCAGCCTTCACATCAGAAAGATGTAAACGACCAAATGTCAAAAAAAGCATATTATCCAGGATAAACTGAGCACTGCTACCACTGTAAACTGTTTTAATATATATGCACTTGAAGCACTGACAGCAATAAGTGAAACTCCTGTTTACATTTTTGTAAGAAACACACATCCTTTTTTTTTTATCCAGATAATGCTGTAAAGTTCTACCAAGAGGTTACATAAAGCAACTACAAGTAAAGTGCATGTACATAAATAACTTTGTCTGACTTTTTGTTTAATGTCCAAGATGATTGGAACAGATTGTATCATGAACTACTTTCCTTTTGGCTAATTAAATAGCTGTCCTTACTTACCATAAAGCATATTCTTATTAAAACAAGTATCTATATTCACTCTGTTGGATAAATTACTTCCAAGTAAGTGCCATAAAGCCCATTACATTCTTGCTTTAGAAGTGGATTAGGTCCAAACAGACAATCAAAGGATTTCATTGGGATTATTTTAGATTAGAAAAACTGAGGGAGACATGAGGTACTGACAAGATCATAAAGACATAAAGGATAAATTAGCAGTTATATACCAAACAAAGTACTCCAGCAATATCCTAGCATATCCAGAAGGAAAAAAAAAAAAAAAAGAAAGAAAAAAAAAAAAAAAAAAAAAAAAAATCCTATTGTACTAATCTAAGCCAAATGAAAATCTGTTTATGCAGAAATAAAATGTCATGAGTAAATGTTACCTCACATACAAATCAAATAGCTATTTCAAAGTTTAAAACCTGGTAATATACATATATAACTAAGTTCACCAACCAGCTGAGTAGGAACTTATTCTTTCTACAGGTTCCTTTCCAAATTGAACAGAAAAGACCATGTTAYGATTTACCATATTAATGAGTCATTATTGCATAACTGTATTTTATTGCAGATATATTACCTGCTAACTGATGCTGTTTTTCCAGAAAAAGTTCACAGTATAGATTCTATGGGAATGTTTCCTGCTGACAGTTCCTAAATCTTTCAGAAGCTGTCAACAACCTCAGAAATCAAGTTTGCAGTACCCTAGCAAGCAGAAGCACATGCATAGGCCTCTATTTTTAAACTGCAATCCAAATCGCTAAGGAAACACCTTAAACATAACAGATTATTGAAAATAAGATGATCCTATCTATCTCACTTGTCAATCTAAAGGACACTGTCAATTASGCGTAATCTAATACACAATTTCTATAAATATAACTCAACATCTAAAATTAATTTTTTGGCTAACTTCTGCCAAAACTGATTATCCTCAGAACCACRTTAACAAAGCCTCGATACTAGAATAAGTAAAATTAAGTAAACTAAATACTTCTACAGAGAACATCGATTCAAGAGAAATATCCTGTTTTTTGTATTTACCTGTATCCAACCTGCCTACCATACATATTTCACTCTTCAAGTTCATAAAAAGGACAGTAAATCAGCGAGAAGTTTACAAGAAATTAAGCAAAAAGATTACAGTTACAATTAATTACTAAAGATGATCCATCAGGCTTTGGAAATGTCCTCAGACTTGCTTCACTGAAATGCTTTTGTTCTGCCTGTAGCACTTCTTTGAATGAGGATATAGAGAATCAAGAATCAATAACTCTTTGCTAGAAGTGAGACTGTAGCAATAACACAACACCCCAATTAAACGCTGAATGTGAGTATAAACATTCCTTACCAAAGCTTACTAGAAAAAATGATTATCAGTGCTTCCATCAAATCTGATTACTCCCTTTTTACTATAGTGGTCATTTGCAAAGTGGTGCTCAAGAGTTTACAGGCACAAACTCTGCTATTGGTAAATGGGATTTTTATGGCTAATTTCCCCATTTGCTGTTTGTTATGAAGATTTGTGCACATTACTCTGGTRCACAATTTCATGACTACATTTTATAATGTTTTTTTGTTTTGGATATTAACCAGAAGATAACTTTCTCAAGAGCATAATGTACTCTTCTAATATACAATATTCCATGCTGCTTTTCAGCTGGTTAGGCAACACAGAGAAGCTAGAAAATTGCCACAGTGGAAAAGCTAGAAATTTCTTTGCCACAGCCAAGAGCTTGAAGGTTTTTTCTCTAAATTAACCTCTCTTTTGGTCTTCAGAACTGTGAATCAGGGTAAGGATGGGTATTCCAGAAATCACTGGCTGGCAGAATATTTTTTCTGAAGACTGTTTTACCTCCTTAGCAAACAGTGATTCAAATCAGATGTGGACCAACTTCAAGATAGGTGAGAAAAGGTGATTTAAAATAAGGCTTAAAAYAAGTCACTTTCACCTATCTTGTGGGTGCTGCTTTGAGATCAGGTTTAGCATCCTGTCCCATAACTTATACATATCCCTGTGAAAGCTACTGGCTGCTCACAAACAGGAATAAACTAACTCATAAGTCTAGGGTGAGATAAATAGGCAGATTTTTAATCTTACCAACACTGGCTGCAGGTCCAACAACACCATACTCAYTGCATAGAAACAATTCCTGCTTTCACTTTTTAGTATTTTAAAAAAAAGTAATGAGGAATTTTTTGCTAGTCTCAATTAAGTTTTTCAAATAAACATGGCTTAACTGCAGTTGGCACTATTAGTAGGGCTATAAAAGCAAAAGCCACGGCCAGGAGGGTTGCTTTTAAACTGAAGGCTAGGAAAGAGAGGAGACGGAAAATGTGGATCATGATTTGCTGCAAAGAGAGAAAGGAAAGGATGGATCATATGTAAAGTATGCATGCATGTGTGTGTATTTACACAAACATATACACAAACTTGCATAAATATATATACTTCTGGTCTATACATTGTTGGACAACATAGGTATTATTCAACACAATGGAAAATGCAATGTGAGGTTTTCATTTTTCATGAGATTAACAGTAAGTCCAGAATGTAAGAATATTTATATTTTTAATGGTTTTATTGTTACCAGTAGCATCTCCTCAGCTATGCACTGACACAAAGATCTTCACTTGAAAAACACAAGTAAGCTTTTCATCCCTGACTTGGGTTAGAAAACCTTCAGCTGAACCTCATCAAAATAACACCAATCCAGCTAACACTTTATAGATCTGATCTTACACAGATAGGAGTTTGCCAGGGGGAACAGAGCATTTTTAACAAAGGTTTGGAGAAACCTGGGCACAAATGTTTAACAGATATGGCTTGTCAGATACTGTCTAAAGCTTTTCAGAAAACCACCCTCATAAAGTGGTAAATCTAGAAAGCCCTGACTAGTTTCAGTTCCCTGCCTGTAAACTTGAGAAATGATGATACTTAATTTTTTTCTTAAAAGTCTTTGATACCATTTGAATAAAAATACTTTGTAAGAAACTCACACATACATAATTGATTTTATATATATTTATATATGAATTAAATATATGGGTACAGATGCATGTATACAAGGGAAGAGCAAGTTAATGTTCCTACAGAATAGGACTGTAAAACTATCACAACATTTATAGTCAAACTTTATTTGTTTTGTAAATCGCATGGAACCTTAAGCCAACCTTGAACATGTGTATTCTGAATGGATAGACTACAACTACCTAGTAGAAACTTAATGTATTTCTGAACATAGGCTTGTCTTCAGTTTCAAATTAGCTCGCTAAACAAGCCAACCTTATGAAAAACGGATCAGCATTTTTACAGCTAAGTTTCTCTCATAAATCATACATCATTTACATAACAAATTGAACATACTTGTAATTGAAATAAGTTAAAAATTTTTGAAAAATTTTAGATATTCATAATTGTTTTCATTGGAATATATGGAAATGGAACTATTTTTCCTCCAAAATTATGTCATATTTTTAAATGGAGATATTAAAACACTTCTCAAAACCATTGCTCAGATAGTTTTATAAACATGACAGGATATACCAAATTTCAAAGCAGGATAACATTTTATTTTAAGTGCATCAAGTCTTTTGAAGAGGACTGACTGCATATGGTATATATGAGTTAATTTAGTAGAACTGTTCATTTTTCTGAGATGAACTTTCAGATATATGCTTCATGGCACAATTATTGAGCTAAATCACTTCTTGAGGTAGTACATTTTTGGTGAATGTTTGCTGGTTACATATATGCAAACACAAATTGGAAGGGAGGAGAAGGAGGAGAAGATAAATGCTAATATTTGTGAAGTTAAAGGATCTAGCAAGCTTGGAAACAGAAGCATTTTGTTTATCTGGAGTCCAGCTATGATCTACAGGGTGCCAATGCAAACTTCTAACTACCACGCAAAAAATGACAAGAAACAGTCAGAGCCATCTAAGTTGAAAGTCTATCTGTGGTTAAACATCAGGCATTAAACCATGCTGTCTGTTACACAGCAGATTTTTAAAATGCTTTGTATCTGACTTTCTCCATATTTTTATCTCAGCAGGACTCTACTATCAGCTATGCTGACTGACTGTGTCCTCTAGCCAGGCCCTGCAGGCATCAGAGGTACAGCATGTCCTTCAAGCTTTCGTCCTCCCAGAGCACCTGGTTCAGCAGCTATCAGAGAACCTCTTTTTGGTCTCTTCATGGTCCCTCCTGACTGAGACCTGTTATTTGTCAAACCCTTGAGATTCTCCTTCAAGGGGCTGTAATTCCTATCTTCCTCATAGAATTGTTTCTTTCAGCTGGCAATATGCTGTGCTAGAGGCCAATATTTTTCATGGAGTTTTAACAAGCCTGTCAAATGTATCACCTCAAATGTCCTGATTTTTATCATAAAGTGAATGCACTACTGCTAAATGCTTGGGAATTGCTAAAATGGGAAGAAAAGGGTTCCCTTCCACTCTGGGCTCTAAGTCATGTTCAGTGGAAAGGTTCTTCCAGCCTTTCCCAGCAGCAAGTTCTCCTCCTCCTCTCCTAGCGCCCTCCTCCTATATATATTATAGCCCTGATTGCATCCATTTGCTAGTTCGTGTGAGTTTATCTCATTATATCTGAATTTCCCTGGGCCAACAAACATGAAAAGGCTCTAGAGCAGAAGTTCATGGGAAGTATCTTCTGTCTTAAATAAATGATCAGAGACCAACCTCTCCTTTGGAGTGTTCCCGCATATAGAAAAGTGCACCTACCTGACAGGATGCTCTTTTTGCCTTTTATCACCAGTGCTGCACAACTGCAGTTAGGACTCTCTCCATGCAGTAGTGGAATAACCTTTATTTCTTCTTCCTCTCCCATGGATTACAAGGAGTGTCTTAGAATTTCAGCCCAGCATAATATCTGAAAGGGAATAAGATAGAGTTAAACCAGCAGTTCCTTAGATAAGAACAAGCTTTGGATGACCACACTGACCACTTTTGCCTATTTTTAACAAGAAGGCGGCCATCAGCCATATAGCAATAGAGCCCTAATAGCTCTCTGGCTTCTAGTTGCTATTGAAATGAAGTATTAAATCTATTCATAGCTGCAACACCTTTCACTTAATAAAACAACAAAAAAAAAGAAAAAGTAACTAAGCTACACCTATTACATAAACCAAAAAAAGAGCCAGAAAAGATGGAGTTAACTTTTAAAATATTTTCAGTGTATCTGATAGGCTGTTAGGTACCATTAGAGAGTTAGAATTTCCTAATTGTTATCATGGAGTGGTTATCTAGAATGCTACATTTTTATCCCACAGTTTCACTGCTGCCATTCTATAGGAGATTGAGAAACTGAGATGCACCACATAGCTGATGAAATGGAGCTGGCAACGTATTAAGCCAATCAATTACATGCAATTTGTATTTTGCAGGCAGCATCATCTGAAAGTTCTCAGTCTTCTTGGACTCAGCTGATCTCTAAGCAAACTAGGAGTCAGGAGGATTTGGGTACTGCATCTTTCAAATCTGTTAAGCAGTGCAAGGGTTTAGGCAGCAGCTACAGTCAAGCAAGGTGAAGAGGAAAGAAAAAAGCAGCTTTATGGCAAATGTACCTATTTCTATCGTAATAGAGGTCTCACTGTAATGTCAGAAAGAAATGACCTCTCCCGTGGATCTTTACTGTTGCCACATCCCAATGAAGACTGGACTTTTCTCCTGCTCTTGGATGGCCCAAGAATAAAGCCTCATAATGTAAGACTGAAGTCATCCTGCTTGCTTGCAAGACTGCAGACAACCCCTTCAGACAAAAGTAACTAGAAGAAGCACATGACTCTCACACAAGTTGTAGATACACCATGCCACAGGACACAACACAGTTTTCTGTAAGACATAAACCCTTCCTGGTTCCTGGTTCCTCCCCCCACCCGCCGTACAGTGCTTCTCACTGACTTGAGACCTGCCCTAGGCACACTGCCATTTGCTTTCAGAAACTCTGCCTAAACCACCTYCCTCCCTGCCCTTCCCTACTGGGGAAGCACTGTCACTCTGCTGAAACCTCATCAAATATGTGCTTTAAACCTCAGCCTCACAACTGTGGCTTTCCATAAGGCCATCTTCCCCAGAGAGGCATGGCCCTGTGAGACRCCAGCCCTCAGTCCTGAGCGCAAGGGAGACCCAGAGCCATCTGCCTGCTCTCTGGCCCATAGCCAGGCCATACACAGGGCGTACACAGGGACACGGCACCTAGTTGTCGTCATTTCCAGCATTATTGTTTAGGCTCCTCTATTAATTGCAGGGAGAAGTTACCATGAGCCATTTGTGCCTGCTTGCTTCAGAGAGATGCTGAGCAAAAGCTAGGGGGGGCTGAGGATCTGGCCCTCTGCTTAGTGGATGATGAATGAGATGACAGAAGAAAGTTACATCCAAGATATTAACAGATATTAGAAATGCAAAAACTACTTTTTCTGACCTGCCAAAGAAAGTATGTCCTTTAAAACAAATCTGATTGCCTCAAGTAAACTGTATACTGCATTTCCATACAAGGACTATGCAGCACAGAGTACACTTCCTCGTGTCCCATAGTAATTTCTTAGGAAATCTTTACCACTTAGGCAATGTAGTAAAGAGAGTGTTGAAGAAGAGAGCTTTCAAGAGATGCCAGAAGATGTAAAGTACAGGCAGGGACAAGTGCCTTGTAAAGGTAAGTACCCCCTCTACTGACCTTAGGATGATATCTTCCCAACAGACTAGAAGTATAGCTTGCACGTTTGTGTAATTATACACACTGCATGGATGTACACACGTGTATTGATACATTCACAAAAATGCAAAAGATGAAAGTTAGCTATTAATATGGCAATATATTCTCTTTAGTGATGTAGCAATATTGGTTTATTCCTAAGGTATATAGCTAATTTCAACTCTGGGTCATATAAACTTCATTTAATAGTGCACCCATTTATCAAATGTGTCATACTACATCATCCAGAAAACATGCTGAACCACCTTCTAAACCAGTTCCTTTTCCAAGAGTGTTTCGGACAATGCTACCTGCCCAAGGAATTATTTCTTCTAAAAAGTGTCTTAAACCCCTGTTGGCTGTGGCACTGCTTCTACTCTTCAGTAAAATTAATGAATACCCTTGACTGTGGTGACAACAGGGTAAGGTTTCACGCTATAAAAATATAATACCCACAATATTTGTCAAAGCAACTTCATTCCGAGAACCCCTGTCACAGCAAGGAAAACCCAATTACTGGCTCACTTTAAAACTGAACTTACTCAGTTTAAGATCAAGTGCTAAATCAAATTCAGTCATATACAACCTTAGATCTAAAAATATATTTTAAAAGCACAGTTAAAGAGCAGTTTAGGCACCACCTCCACTAGCTAATCCATGTGTAAAATAAATCTGATGCAATCTGAAATACATGGTATGTTTACATCTCAGAATGCAGTGTTGGTTGGGACATCTGAGGCAATTCAGTGTCAGAAATACATAACATAGTGAGTCCAATACTCAGTGAGTCCAATATGCTCAAGGAAGTTTGTTTAAAGCTAGCTCAAGTAACTTTACATAGCACAGAACTGGGTGAAACACCCATAATTTTAAGACCTGACAGGTAAAATACATTTGCTCTTATCTGGTGGGGTGGAACTGAAAGTCATCCTCTGTCCTAATTCAGACAAGGCTTCAGAAATGATGTATGAAGGACAGTTAGGCTAAAATGAGAGAAAGATGTAAGTTCAAGAAAGCYCAGGATGGAGAAGAGATGGAATATGCCAAAGCAGAAAAGATAAGGTCTCAAAAGTTACATGAGTTTGAACTCTCTTTAAATTCATTTAAAATGCTCCTGGATTTGTCTCATGCTAGTAAACTGTTTCTTACATGCCAAATGTCTAATTCCAAATTTTAATATCTTAATTTTTAGAATGTTTAGAATTATTAAAAAGTTAGAAAATAAAGTATCTGGAGAACACAAGATCACTGAAGGCATAAAAATCAGTGTAATAACAGCACAAATAGTTGTTTTTTTATAAAAACATGATTTTATACAAATTTAAATAAAGGTAATAATGAGAATTACCACTTTTGTGACTGCTAGATTGCTACCAGATATCTGAATGCCAGTATTTAAAGATGGAGATTTATATCTAATTCATCCTTGAGAGATTTAAGTGCCAGGCATAACTTGAAATACTTTTCCAATACCAGCCACAGATAATGCATTGACAAAAAACATCTGATACCTATGAAGTCAATACCTCAGCCACTCCCCTTTATCACCCCTTATTTTTGTGTTGATCCCCAGGTAGGCTGCTGAAAGCTATTCTGTCGACAAGAAATSCAGATACTGTGGTCAGCCCTTCAACAGTGAAACGTACAATTAACAGATAGGATTAATCTAAAACTATCCTGTAGTTCTCTTAACTCCTGAACCAGTTGATTCATTCCCACTAGCAGCACCTTTGTACATGAGTGCAGTAAGTGCTAAGCCTCACAAACAATGAAAACTTGAGATAACAGTGGCTGTACATCAAGGTCCATCAGGTGGTGGATATCAAACTGCTGTTCTCAGTGCTGCAGGCTCCATATATTAGCACTCAGAATAGTTGAATCAGCACATAAGTCCATTTCTTGAAAGGTATTAATCTTTTTAAAGGTGAAGAATTAATAACACACACACAGAGAAAGGGTGAGAGAAATGCAATCTGTTACAGTACTGGGAGAGTGCAAATGAAGATTACAGCTGTAGTTAGCTATCRTAAGAGATTGCAACCTCTGGTGAACAAACCCTCTCAACTCACTTGCATTTGTCACTCTCCAGCATTCAAGCCTAAATTGCATTTAAAATAATTCCGAGACACTAGAACTGTTCATAACCTATATATAAGAGAATACGAATAAGGTGCAAAGCTGGAAGTAAAAGAAAAGGGTGTGGAGGGGGATAGACTCTCTGTTGATTAACATATATTCCTTGCAGAAGACATAGGCAGATGGGAGCAAAACAATATGTGTTTTCTAGCTTATATTAAACAACAAGATGGAAATAACTGCAAGTACAGAACCATCTGAAAAAAATCTGGAGACTCAGCAGGATTTTAAAATCATTCTTTTTTCTCTAATCTCCTTCTACTATTTGATGGGTTTCAGAGAAGGCAAATGATGGTCAGGAATGTGACTACAGAAGAGATGCACGCAGGTCGGACATGTCCTAATACAGTCAGCCATTATGCTAAACCCCTTTAAACAGCAGTTACCTCCTGGGACTGGAGCTGAAGGGATGGCAGTTGGAACCACTGGTTTGAAAGTCATATTTCATACTATTTCTCTTTCTGCCAAAATTAATCTGTTAAGCAGGATGGAGCCATTCTCATTTTGGAATTGTGCCAGATTGTCCAGACTTAGAACTTAAAGCCTGTGCAGACACCATCACATCATGCATGGGCACTGGCAGAGGAATGGTGATCCTCCATCTAAGGGAAAGGTTCTCAACAGCCAGTGCCCCATGTTGCAGTAAAAGATTGCTTAAGGTTGCTTTAGCCAGAGGGCTGGAGAAGAAAGATATACAGTTTCTTTTCACAGCAAATACTCAACCATGATGAAGTGATGGATGACTTAATAGAAACAGCCTGCAGGCRGACTAGTTAATGCCAAATCCCATGGGATCGCTTTTGGGAGTGACAGTAGTGTGTTTGTTTTCCCTATGGTATGAGGACTGACAGCAATTACATACCTTTATCTTTACTTATATAACAGATATCAACATACATATGTCTAGATATGAACCTTTTCTGTTTGTTTGTTTTACCTAACTGGGCTCATATCTTCAGGCTTTGGCAAGAAGGCCCTTAGGCTTATTTTGTGGGAGGAGAAACATCTTTAAAGTTGTATCCTGTCTTCTAATGTACCTTCATATCCCTTTATTCTGGTAATACATAGGAAGCTTCAGCGGTGCACCCGAGTGAACTGTTCTAAACTTCACTATTTTCATTTGCCTATATTGCCATTTGCTGGAGYGTCCCATAAACAGGCCTGCATGTTTTTAATCTCTTCCAAGCTCAGTGGAAGAACTCATGTGTGGAGCTTTCAGGATGAGAATCTAAATATTTTATTTTAGTCTTGCAAATCCATTTATGAGCAAYGACATAGCATAATATAATTGAAGACTTTTTTATGTTTTAGAGAAAACCTTGCAAAAGTCTGGTTGGAATACAGCACAGTGTAACTATGTTGTATGGTAGCTTTCACACAAACTGTGACCAAAACACTGTACAAAATTATATAAAGCAATGGTTTACATTACTGCATGCAGTTACAAAGACATTGTGTGGTGAATAAATTAAAGCACTTGGTCATAAATCCAATTAGAGAGAGAGAGAAATTAACAAGCGTAAGCAAGGCTGAAAGATGCATTGTAAGATGCATTTGAGAAGAAATAAGGAATCAGTGAAGCAGAGACACAAGAATGTTGGTCCATATTGCTAGCAAAGCACAGGAGAAGTCTTACATTGTTAGGAGCTGGACTATGGTGAGAAACAGAAAAGGTCTTGAGGAAGAGTGCAGGACCACTAACAAGGCAGCCTATGGTCCATTGCCTTGTTCTTTGTGCTGTCATTTGCCCTCAGGCAACAGAACAAAGTACAACGAAAATAGAACGGTAGTATTTATAACAGTCCATATAAAAGGGTTGAGAGACTGGAAGGCAATGGAAAAAGCAGCAGAGTGGTTTGATAGGGTCTGAGGAGGCCACAGAGAGCAAAGCTACAGGAGATGTGGCAAAGGGAAATGAAGACGGGAGAATCTAGCTAGAGGATATAGAGGACACAGCCRTTTTTGCACCTTTTACTTTTAAATTCAGAAAGAAAAAACGTAGAGTTAGTTGAGCATGTGTGCTGTAGTGATAACATTCAGATGGGATGTGAAAGGTGATGCAAACCAGGTCACACACACTGAAGTCAATGCACTRCAAATCAGATGCTTGTCACAAATTCAGACTATGCATGCCCTTGTAACSCAAGTATGAGTCCCTTACAGGGAACTCTGAAATGGTGTTCCAAATAACAGGGACAAAAAAATTAAAGCTAACTATGACAATAAGCTTAAATTCACCATGTCTGTGAGCCCAAAAACAYTTCTCCACCACTTTCCAAGTCAACACACTGCTAAGAAGTAAATCAAGCATGGCTCTATAGAAAGTCTGATGCATAAACCAAGTGATCCCTAAACAGTATGYTTTGCAAAGTCTTTCACAATTGACCTCAGGCCTCCTTAGGCTAGTATAAGAGCTCAGATGACCAMAGTCCAACCAAATAGGTCATTCAGCCCTCAGGCCTGCAATGAGTTCAGCTCATAGAGATACCAGAACCTTTGTCAAAGTCTAGTGTATTCTGGATAGTACTATGTGGACACAGATTCTACTGGTGGGGAGGTCACCAGTAGATTTTAAAGGATTAAAATCCATTTAAAAAGGATTTTAAAAACTCAGATTAATTTCTCCATAATTTTGTGATGCATATCTTTGGCCYGGGGGGCATTGCTCGCTTGGATCACTTTATCTTTGCATGCCTTTTGCAACTCAAAACAGAAATCACTGCTCCAGCAGCAAGCATCCSTTTTACCTATAGAGGTCTCCTTCCCTCTCCATGTGCCCATGAAAATCATTGCCTCACACCCTCACTCAGGTCTCCTTTGTTTGAAATAGACCATAACTTGTGCCAAATTCCACTGATCTGTGTGTGCCTATTTTACAATACCTATTTCCACTGGAAGGTTCACCATGTTTAAAACAAAAGAATGCTTGGCTATAAAATCATGTTAAAATCACACTAGTAAATACAGACTAGATGACAAACAGAGAATTTGTGATAAGTTACCTTCTGTCATCACAAGCTGTAGTAATCATCAGCTCAGTATAACAGTGGCAGCCTACCACTACGGAAAGTATCAGACTACTCATTGCCCCACTTTTCCCCATTCAGTATCACCCCGAGAATATTYTTCACCATGTAGGCAGTGTACCTTGTCTTTGAAGCTAGGATAAAACTAGAAAGCGAAAATATGAGAGGGAAGATAGGACTCCAACCCAGTTAGGTCTAATTTTTAATGGAATCAGTGTTTTCCACTCTACATGCCTGCTTACATATTCAACTCAAGTTCATTCTTAGGGGGATCTTGTCAATAAAGTCAAATCAGGCTCTCTGTGAGCAGTGAGGTTTTTGAGGGTCTTTTTTGAGGGCTTCATTAAAAGCAGACAGTTTCTCTAACCTTTTAGCAGAACCTGTTATCTGATGACGTGAATTAAAGTCTCTCAAATGACTAATAATCATATCAAGGCTGCCATGTCAGCTTGTAGATTTGAATAAGAGGGTCTGAAAACATTTGCATGCCTCGATGTGCCAGTGCTAAGAAGCTAATGTGATAGTGCTGTCATAAAGCACTGGAAAGACATGACTTAATGTAATCTGTCATGTCATATGCTAATCTTCAGCCATTACTTGAGTGCTGTAAGTAAGTAGAAAGCATTTGGGAGAAATCCTTTTCAATTTCTCTGAGTACCACTTCTGCTGCTGGTCAGCTCAAATGGGTTTTGTGCATTTAATGCAGAGCTCAAGTCAAGTTGGTTTAGGTCACACTTAATTAACCAGCACATTGATGGGTTGAGCTGGTACAGCACTATGGAAAATGGGTATTTTTGATACTGCCTAACAAGTAAATATTTCATAGGATGAAAGAAAAGAGACTTTCTCAGTCCTTGATAAGAATATGTCCTTTYAGAAAAACACTGACTCTTTAGCAAGACATTGTTTTCTGTGCCTCACTTACCTTACTTCTAYGTGTGAGCACAATTTAAACAAAGATTATTATAAATAGTTAAAGACATTTCCATTTGTAACTGCAAACTTTTAAATCACTTGATGTAGACTTGTCATTTAAACAACAATAGACAAGAGGCAGCTTTAAACTCAATGCACTTCTTTTTAATAACAGAAGAAATGATCAAAGGGAAAMTTTCACTTTACTTATTTGTTTTAGGAAAATGACACCAATCTTTTTCAATATATAGCAGATAGAAGAGGGAGAAATTCTTGCAATGCTAAATACTGCATGTAGGATGGAAAATGAAACATATTAGTGAGAATGACAAAAATTTCAGGACAATTTTAGCAAAGTGTGAAGGGATTTTGAGTCAACATTTGAAGGTTATTTTAATAATAGCTACAGCCTATTCAAATAAAAGCTTAAGAACCTGTGCCTTTTGCAGCTATGAGGATGTTTAGCAGTGCTGAGCAGTTTGCAACCTGTCTCAGCTAAATCTGAGTGCTTTGCTCTCAAGTATTTCACATCATTTAGATTAGGCYTGCTATGAAGAAACGTGGGAACATTACACCCACACCAAGAATAAGAAAACYTTCCTCACTCTGTTTTCTTGGTGATCACATTGGAATCAAATCCTGCAGAAGTCAAATCCTGCAGAAGTCAGACAAATGTCTGACCTAAAAGGAAACAGAGATAGACAATCTTTATAGTATTAGATCATTTTGTTCATTCTCTTGCCAACATTGGATTGCTCCCCATAGTAAGTTGTGAAGTGCTTCATTCAGTYCAAATTTAAAATGACTCGGCTTCCACCATTCCCAAAGGGAAAGTGTTCTTACCCTCTAGTGTCAAGCATGGCAGTCCCCCTTCCAGAACTCTGCTGATTTTTTCCCTTTGCTGTGGCAATAGGTAAAGCTATGTAATAACTTACAGCCTCACTTTCCCTTGCTAGTAAATCATGCAAGAGTTTCTGATCAAGAAATAAAGTCTCCCCTTTCAGGAGGAATCAAAAGATCCAAAATTGTGCTCTCAAGCTAAAGAGATTCTTCCTTTGCATAGAAAGGGCTATATTTCAAATATTAGTCTTTTAGAGACTTTTTCTGAAGTTTCTTATCTGTAGATGACAAAAGAACGAGCTAAAGTTCCCTACTTCTTCCTGCACCACAGCAGATCTTCCACCCTCACTGAAGTGCCAGCTGGATGCGACCACAGGACCTCGAGCCTTACCAACTCATCAGTGTAGCAAAACAAAGTCTTATATCTTGGTATCTGTCTGTCCTTACGTCACCTGCATATCTTTGCTGCGGAGTAACCCAGGACCAGAGTTAGGCCAGCCTTCTGGACAATAGTTTTAAAGGGACAGTCTCCTYCACTGCTCCAAGTCCAGTCTATAGCCTAATAGATGGCACTACCAGAAAGCTTTYTCTGATAGTTAGACAAAATATGCCAGTTAGTCAAACTACTTATATTTCCTTTACTCTTTCCTCATACAGAACATTCATCATTCCAACTTGTTAATCACTTTGGTTGCTGTTCTCTGAACTCCCTCCAAATTGTTGATGACATTTGGATATAATGGTGCCCAAAACTATTTGTTAAGTAGAGGCTCCTCAGAACTGTGAGAAGGACTGCACCTCCAGAAAGTGAGGCTCACACATTTCATCGACTTTTCCTGTACTTAAGAGGAAGTATGCTATTATATTCACCTACAGACAGAGAAGGCCACAGAGGTTTCATTATGTGTTTATTATCTCCTTCCTCTTGCACTTCCTTTCATTTACCCAACTGTGTTCTCTGAATATTGTTTCATTCATCAATAACAGATCAAATCTTACTTACTCCTTTTTCTTCTATATCCACCCATTTTTGTAAGCTGATGGATCTTTTTAGGCACAGATTACTTAGTCAGTCCATACCACTACTCTTTTCTGAACTATATTGCCTTGCAATATTTAGGTGAAAAGTACCGACTGCATCTTTTGTGCTCTATCATATTTTTTTGCTCTTGCCAGCCTGTTTTCACAAGCTAGACTTCAGCTGTACTGACTTGGAGGTCTCATACTGATCRCTGCCAGGTAGCATATTTTTCAGCGTATTTAACTTATACTAGAGACAAACATCTATTCAAACTCACACTTAATTCTGTCTTCACTGCACTATCACCTTGAGCTGTAAAACTCAGAACTCCAGTTTTGCATATAATTTGAGTTCCATCTACATGCAGGTAGGCTAGTTTTTGTGGAGGACCTAATACCTACTAATTCAAACTAACTGTTGCAGTGAGGTGACTTAGCAGACATATACAAATACAGTGGATATCCTCAGTCTATTTCCAATGCATCATCACCTCCTAAAAAGACCATCCCAAAGACCATAACTGCAGTGCAATCTCTGGTTCCTCCATCAGGAGGAAACATTTCCAGCTGTTGTTGTCTGAGSTGGAAGGCTATAACTCAGAATGTGTATACACACATGATTACACACACAAGTTATCTAAACAAAGCAAAAAAAGCTCTAAGCTAGTTCAAAATTACTATTTATTGGTCTACAGAGTGATATTTATCAAGTGTCAGAGAAATACGGAGCATCAAAAAGAAGAATATAAAATCATTCAYCATTACCGGAACTACTTACGGTTGGTTTCTAAAGTTTGTAATAAACTTTTTTAAAAGAAGATGAAATGTATCCTAAATTTATCATGGTTTATGATCAATAGGCTAAAGGAAATCAGTTCAAAATGACAATATTACACTAGGAATGCTTTTGTATGTACCACTGCAGATAGCTACCTGAAAGAAGTAAATCAATAATATAACAGAGGGGGGACATGAGAGATTATCTTTGTATGCAAATGGAATGACTTAAACTAGTACAAATTATAAATCAAGACTATTCAGCAAAACGTTTTTTAAWGGTTATCATCAAATCTATATTTATTAGTGATTTCTCCTTACCATTTTGGGGGGAACATTAAGATTGGAAAAATACAAAAGCCATATTGCTTCCATATTACTTTCTCTTATACTAATATGATCTTATTCTACAGAAATATGATGCAGCAGTACCAAAAGGAGATAAAGTTCATGGACAGCCTGAATAAGCTAAGATATAGAATTAATAAAAAGAGCACAGGCAGATTATTAACACACCCACTACACAGAGAACCAAGTAAAAGCAGAGGGAAGAATGCAACTGTTAAAAACATCCTCTGCCCATCTTAAATTGTGATTTCCTCARCTTGACTTTTTCAGTTTGATCTTGAGAGGGACAACAGCAGAAGACAGCTTATGGGCTAGCTTCTCCATGGGATCCTGACAGCTGGAAGAGAAGGGCAGATTTTTGAGGACTCCATCATAGGTCTTTGCCAGTTGTAAGGTAACTCCCTGATGAGATTTCCTGCATTGTGTTAGCATCAAACACCAGTGAAAGAATGGTGTTGATTCAATAATACACTGTTAGACTTCTAGTTTAAAATTGTTTGGATGTAACACAAGAAATCCATCCTCTCTACTCTCCTATTCTCCAGGTCTCACAACAAAAAACTTTCAGTCCCTAAAAGATTATTAGGAATGAAGACAGCTGTTTCCTCACTTGGGAAACCATACATTTACCATGCCAAAAGACTCAGAAATACTTGCATACAAAGAGAATCTTTCCATCAATATCAYTATTCTCCATAATAAACTAGCCAGGCTGGATATTTGGAGGACTACATAGGTAGAGTTTTTTCTCTAGACACATCTGCTAATGTCATTAGGCACAGACACTGAGGTAGAACCCCCATTTTCTTTGGCCCAAGTTTTGACTTCCCCTAAAAATATGTATTAAAAGCCAGTGGGCATTGATTTAGCTCCTTGTTTTTCCATAAGCAACAAGGCCAATGGCAAACAGTCAAAATATTCACTTAGAAGCTTGAAGTGGCATTAATATAAGCTTGGGACTTTACCAGGTCTTTGAATACAGAATTTGGACTTTTCTACTGTAACATTGCACATATGAATGTTCTGAAGCTTCTATTACCTGCAGGCTTTTTTAAAATACAGAAGAATGTTTAATTTGGATGGTTGCATTAGATTAGGGGATATTAATGGATTATACCTATGGCCTCGAAAGTAATTGTCAGTTGTCTACAAGCTACTACTTCTATATGGYCAAAATTATCAAAGCAAACCACAAACAGTAACTCACAAGCCCTGAACATATGCTCCCTGTTTATCTTTCTAGGTCAGTGCCTCCGGTCTAGGCAGAGATTTCATTACTTTYTGAATACAATAGACACCAGTTAGGATTCATAAACTCAGCTTTATTTACRAAGGAACAAAATGTCCTATTCTGGGGCAACTGCTGCAGCATTAGACACTCTAGAGACAAACACCCRCTCATATTCACACCTAAAATGAGTATTTCGGGAAGCTAGTTTAAAAAAAATGGTGAACTGGAATTTCTGTAGTAGTTCTGTTGTACAGWCAAACAGAGGGCTTCAGATTTTTGGTAACAGAGATTCCATCACAAGCCCATCATCCTAAAAAACAAACAAATGCATGCATGCATATATATGTATATAATTACATGTCTCTGTGTGTACATGTGTGTGTGTTTGTATATTATATATTCTTGCAGATATATTRTTTTTACTATGTAGTACTGCAAAAAGAAAGAATAGCCTGCAAAAGGATATAATAGAAACAAAATGTTAAATTCAATATTTTGTTTTAAGAAAAAAGTTCAGCTGAACCTCTTGTGGTCTGAAGAATCATAATGCGAACTGCCATTCGGCAGTGCTAACCCAATAAGCAATAATATGACCTGCACAAYAAAGCTGAAAAATGCACATCAGTTGAAAAGTCTGAAGAAAATACAACTAAACAATTATATAGAKAGAGCTCTTGTTTATGCATAGAGCTTCAAATGAGGTTAAAGCACCTTGAACTTTTTGCACATARCTAACAGGGCAGTTCTGCCCTCATCGGAACATTTGTGTCCGTCTGAGTGGTGTTACTAGTAATAGAGCTGGCTTGCCTGTTCRTGAAAAAATGCTGTAACTCCTATAGACTGCAACTGGACCCACACGTTTGGATCTGATCCCTAACGTTAGACACTCAAGTCTGTACAAGTGTACCAGCACAAGTATACCATGCATTAGTACATAGCCTCCTAACAGCTTCTAGGTATTTGTAATATATATATATATATATATATATGAAGTTGCCTCAGGGAAAATATAGCACACCCACTGGCCACCACTGACTGGGAAGATACCTATCCACGGTATGCATATGACAAGCAAGGGCTTTGCAGGCCTTTCTTACTTCTACTGAATCCAATAGAAAACAGCAGGTTTTTCTTTTCTATTTTCTTTTCTGCTCCCCATTTCATGCCTCATGTTTTTATATTTTGCAATAATTTTGCCTAATATAGATGAGCAAATATCTGCACCTACACAGAAAGTCATTCTGGACATGAATTTTTGGATGCTAATGCACAGTATATTTATTTTCAAAGTAGCTGTAGCTTGAGTAGTCCAACTGCTTTTTATTTCTTTACAAGGTTGTATAAAAATGTCTCTTATACTTTAGACACCTTAAAATACAAATACAGTTAGAGCTCTAGGATAAAGTCTCACATAATACGATAAACATCATAGTTTAAGAAACAGAATAGAATAAATATATCAGCAGCACCTCTTATTATTTGTATCACTGTGGCTTCCATAATTTAGCAAAATCACCCAATTAATCCTTTGGGAAGCTGCACCAGGGAAATATGGCAGAAATATGGGTGATATTATTTACTTCAGTGTTCTGAAAAACATTAACATTGATTGCTGACAAAGAATTGCATGAGCCAAAGAGCAGGTGGAACAGTGTAAGAAGGGCCTGATAGATCTGAATGYAAAAGCTCATCTACTGAAAACCAACCAATCCAACCATCAGAGYAGTTCTCAAAAGACAGTGATGCCTAAGAGAGATTTGGCTATCTGGAAAGAACTACCTGAAAAGTAGAAATTCAAATGAAAGGCCTCCTTGAAGTAAAGAGGTGCATCACGGTCACTCCCCAGGAAGCTGACAATTTCGTAAGAAGGGCTTCTATTTCAGGATCCTGTTTTTAGATAGGATGATGGAGCAGAAATCAAATTTCTAAGTATACAATAGTATCAAATTGGAAGAAATAACAAATTATGAGGAACAACATAATCAGATATGGAAGCCTTTTGATCTTTTGAAGATCCAAGTTAATAGATATTAAATTTAATTCAGTGGAAGTATTCACCCATGAAGGAAACAAAATCTCCAAAATGATAAAATACTGCAGTCTGCTGATCAAGGAAGAACTACTTTGAAAATATATTATATTGAACTGATTGCTGATAGAAAGAGAGAGATGTTTGCTGAAAGGAAGGCAGACAGGCATTCTCATATGAATTTAGCAGTCTCCAACCACRTGGCTGCAGTTAGGGTACAACAATCTAAATTCTGTCTCATTTTAGGTATGAAATTGGATATCCATGTTTCTGACATGTCAGGGTTTCTA
Source organism: Rhea americana (assembly GCF_003343005.1). Lineage (NCBI taxonomy): Eukaryota > Metazoa > Chordata > Aves > Rheiformes > Rheidae > Rhea > Rhea americana. The sequence continues at coordinate 13,217,671 of NW_028186149.1, forward strand.
CTAGCTGAGCCACAGCCAAACTCTTGGATGGAGAAACATAGCGTTTCCAAAGGAGTTTAGACTTTGAASTAGCAGTTATCATAAGAAAAATAGGGTTGTTCAGGCTGATGACCTTAGGAGTTGAATTCTAGCCATATGGAAGATTTGGAAAGGGATTAGCTCACACAGACACCTACATACATAACGTGAGGGATATACAACCAGACCCTCCTCCATCTCTAGAAATATCACTGGAATTCACAGGTATTACCATCATTATGGCAGTCTGCCACATTATATATTTGTCTGTTYTGAATGCCATTTAATCATTTGCAGCGCAGGCAGGGTAGGTTTATCTAGCCAGAAGTGTTAAAGAAAGCCTAATTTTATTGAAATGGACCCAAACCAGACTTTTTTGTAAGTACCAATACAATTAAAACACAGTACTCAAATCTTAGAAAACTCACAGGGAAAAAAGTATGGAGGGGAGAAAAAACAAATGTTGTATAAAAATGTTAGACAGATAAAGCATGCATTGCCAGCAGTATCTTCAGACGGGCCAAAATAGCATTTAGCCACAAAGGCAGGGTATATGCGTCTTTCTTAAACCTTCCAGTCCTTTTTTCCCCAGCCTGRGGACTGCCAAGGACAGGACTTATAACTCCTTTCATCAAGGAGAACAAACAGTATCTTCCAGTACACTACTGAGCTACCATTAGGGGAAGCAATGTTTCCAGTGGGCAGCACCCTTTTCTAAACTACGCTGAAGCACTGTGGAGGCAAGCTGAAAAGGGAAAAGGAATRCTATGACTAACGTTTAAGTTAACGTTAACGTTTAACCTTAAGTGGTTGGGAAGGAACCAGGCCAAAAGTGGCAAGAGAACAGCTGATGAAGGAAGTACGGCAGAAGAAAGAAGAAAAAGTGACAGAAAATGAATGGAAAGGAAGGAATAAAAGCCCAAGTCAGATGATAGCAGTCTCAGATTCTTTCCAGCTCCTATACGTTAAGGTGCTCATGTGGCAGACTGAATACCAGTCTGAATAACAATTCTTTTTTCTGGAGCTGAGAGTCATTTTTTTCTCTTTCTTGATCTTTCTATGTCGTTGTGCCTTCCTTGGCACAACAGAGAAAACAAAGTTAATAACAAAGAAAGGACTAGATTTCTTTAAAATGTTTTATTGTCAATTGTAATTCAGCTTTAAATGGACTCTTGTCAGTTGGGGAATTGGTCTCAATTATACTTTTTCCTGAATGTGAGAACACAAAATGTGAACTGCAAAATATGACTTTATTTATCAGCATTTTGTGAGCTCTCCTTTGGGATCTCCCTTTTCTTTTTCACTCTACCCTCTTTGGAGTGCTTTTGTTGTTATGGTACCATAGCTCAGGACTGCTGTTTATCTGCAGCTTCTTGTAGAGGCAAGAACCAGGAACAAAAGACTTAAATAAATAAATAAATAGTCTTGTTTGTCTGTGCGTTTGTGTCCATATGCTTTTCTCCTCTAGCTACCTTCCATTAAATAAATATTTAAAAATATGTTCAACTTCTGCTATTGTTCTGAAATGTCTCTGTCAGTTCATCAATCTACCACAGCTACCACTAATTTTAGTCTTTAAATAAATGTGAATACTTTTGCTTTGGCTCTTATTGTATATACATTGTTCCTACAAAAACACCTCAAAAATTGACTTGTAAGTACTTCAGTTCACTTTCTCTTGAAYGTCATCTGGACTCCTCAGTTCCTGTGTAATATGTGTACGTATAGGTGCTACTAATTTCTTCCTGAGAAGGAAAGGCTGTTTATGTTGAGTGCCATTCAATCACTTTCATCTTCACCCCCAAAGAAGAAAGTGCTAGACTCTGGCTTTCAAAGGGATCAGACCTTTTACCAACCTGCCTTTCACCACAGACAGAGAATGGTTTCAAAGAGCAAAAGAGAAAATCTGATCTACCTTTGTTCTGCAAAACAGATTGTAAATGCAAATTATCAAAAAGAAATATGGCTTTACTACTCAAAATATACAAAGGATAATATTAAAGAATGTGATTAAGTGTTTCCTAGACCCTAGGCTCTTAAAAATATGATTCATCACAATGATATAAATTCCAATATTAMACCAAGCATAAATGACCATATTGAATTTGTAAAGAGAGAAAATGAAATCTTAAGTGGAGCAACACACTGGCTGATTGGACTAACAGTATAGTTACGACCATGCTAAACAAGGTAATTAATGGGTCCAAAAGACAAAACACAGTCAGAAAACAGTAATTACAATAGAGAATATCATGCCTAGATTTAGGAACAGATTTCTAAAGATGCAGGAATAAACATGATTAAAAGTACTATAAATACCCCCAGGAGGTTTTTCAGCCCCTAAATACCTTTGAAAATCTGACTCATCAGTAATTTTGAAAGTCTTATCTGATGGCTTTTTAGCAAAGTATCTCAAYACAAAGAGTGCAGAATGTGCATCTTTGGCCTAGCATTAGCCATTCTAGAGCTAGGTAATTTTCCTTTAGTATTACCATAGTACCTAGAACATACCAAAGAATCATGATCTACATTTTTTTAGAATAGAAGTAATTGTGAACGATTTCCCGGTTTAGGGTGAAAATATCCATTATAAAAAGTGTAAAATTATGCATCAGACCAAAGAAATATGTCTTGAGTATCAATCAGAAGAAATCTAATGTAATCAGGATGAAGTTGGAATGCGTGGACTGTGCATGCTGCAAGTAAGGTAGCTGAGACTGAGAAAGAAAACTTGAGTGTTGTGTAAATAGGGTTTTAAATTACTTAGCACTTATTTCTTTGCTTGCTTCCATTTGTGTTGCCATATAGGAAGCCTAGCAATCTTAAATAGAAGCTGATTAAATTTCTGAATTTGTGGCTAGGTAGACAAAGAAGAAGTATATAAATACAAATGTAATATATATTATCACAGAGTATAAATAGCATTGGCTAAGAAAATTAAAACAACTATTTTTCCTATATCAAAAAGCAGAGACAGAAGTATTATACAGTATTATACAATATACTACAAAGCTAAATAGAAACGAAGCACAGTGAAGACTTCTGTGATTTTAGCTTAACAGCAGGCAGTAGTACTTGTGGACACGTTTAAAAGAAGTTTAAAATGCCTCATATATCTTTGCATGTTAGACATTTTGTCAGACAAAGATGCATAGAGTAAATTTTGAGACACAGGGACTGGCCCACCTCAGTTGAAAGACTGAAAACCTGGTCCCTTCCATCCAGAAGGAGAGTCAGTTGTAAGACATCGACTGTAGAAGAACAAAGGAAGATGTTTTAGGAATGACTGACATCAGGTCTTTTGAGCTTCAAAGAAACCCAAGAAAAGGTGTCATGTTCAAAAGAGCAAACGAGAATATGGAAAACAGGTAAGCAGAGTATGTTACATACTACTCTATCTATAAGATAGAACCATAAGAGCACAGGGGAATAGCAACAGTGAATAGGACTTATTCAAGAGGGGTCCAAAAACATCTACTTTCTTTTTTTTCCTCTTTTTTTATGTGACAAGGTACTTAATGTTTCATGCATGACAAATTCTTTTTGACACAACATTCCAACCCAACATAAGGTAAATACTTTGCAGTCTTCCTCTAAAAGTGAAAAACATATTCTGATGATTCACATCTAGCATTCAGCATGGTTAAACTGTTGAAAAGACCCACGGTGCAATGTTTGGGAAACCAAGCTTGATGGCAGACTGWCGTACAGTATTATCTCTTCTTTTCTGATCAGTTCTGTTCTTGCTGCTCTGCATAGAATACATATTGCTCATAATACTCTAATCTGATACTCCTCTTCGCTAGGCTGAAGGGACCAACATCTCAATGTTCTTTGTTCAATTGCCTGACCAAAAGAAAGGCCTTTTTTTTTTCTACAGAATAAGTTCTTGTCTGCTAGGAAAGGCAAGCATGGCAATGGATGATTCTTTACTGACTGGAGATGTTTGCAGAAGTGGAGAGCAAAGCGGAATGGAGGGCAAATATACAACAGATGCTTAACAAAGGAGGACAGACAAACTCCCTAAGCCATCAGTAAACAGATAGGTTCCTCTTGAGGTTCGTTTAGGGAAGAAGAATTATTCTCATTTTTAACAGTTTTGAAGTGTTTCCTTTTTGTCTTTCTTGCTTTTTTAATCAAAATTTCCTAACTAGGCCTCGCTATGGCAGAGCTAAAGGAAAACAACTGTCAGTTTATCTTTCTTCCAATGAATTGGACCACAAAGTTGAATTTTCTATTTGTTTAAAAGGAAGGACTTGCTCTGCAAGTCCTGGAAGATGCTGAGTGCTCTCAGCTTTATAACTGTTGATCAGTTCATCACTTGGCAGCAGTAAAGAAGCAATTATTTCTGGATTACTTATAGTCTGACAGCTTTCTTTCTGTCTTTCCTAAAAAGCCTTTTGCCCTTTCAGACTGCTTTACCCACATCACTGTCTCCACACATCTTCTCTTCTTGCTTCTCTTCTGAACTCCAGATCTGTAAGTGAAACAGTCTCCAGGTTCTTTGCTTCCCAAGATAGCTGGGGATAACGAGGAAGGTGYGTAAGGGTGGGTTTCCTTCCCACGGAGTTCACAGCCTTAATAATCACTAAAGGTGAATGATTTCAAGACAGCAACATCCATGAGCATGCTAGAGATCTTCTAGTCAGAGTAATATGGTTAATTCCTCTTCCCTGCCAGGGAACGGCCAGAAGCTGTACACTCCACTGTATCGTACAGACTCTACCCTTTGTCATGGCTTTGTAACACGATGGCAGACCTTCCCCATGAACATCGTTCATTTTGCAACGTATCTTTTTTAAAAGGCCAAAGTAATACTTGTAAATAGAGAATCATATATTTTCAATGTATGTTTTGAACTATAAAAATAATACTCTTATTTTAAAATCTCATATTACATTCTAACAAGCCACAGTTTACCATTAGACAGGTGAAACATCAAGAGTTTCATGAAAAAGTAACAGAGTAGGAGTTTGGTTGAAGACAGCATTCCAAAAGACACAAAAGAGCTGCAGTTAGAATTAAACCTGTTTTTAGGCTTGTGCAGCTGCAAGCCTAAAAAGAAAACTATGCAGTCTGCTACTGCAGTTTATTCCAAACTTTCCTGTCTCTGTGATATGGTGTGTATGAAYTATATAACATTAACCAAAATTTAAATGGATAATAGCAAATATAAAAGTAAGTTTAGAATAGCCTTTCAGCCAGTATGCATGATGCTCTACACARTTAAATCATTGATCAGAATAAAGAATATTACTAATATTTTTCCTTCACATACATTAATTTTCTAAGCTGTTCAGTTAAAAAAAAATGGTGTTTCTTATTCACTGCTGTGCATTTCATATGTTAAACAAAGACAGACCAACCTTAAASCTTTTGATAAATACGATGCTGTGGTAACTGCAGCATTCACTTCGTATCCCATTTCTCCAAGTTCCTGTCAGCCAGATGTCACTTGCAATGCAAACACTAGAAAAATATGAAATAATAATTTCATACATCATCTATGCAAGCACGATCCAGTCAAACATTCAATACAAATTCAAACTGCTACTACACATAAAGCAAATATCATCCAAATAATATTTAAAATGATTGAAAGGCTTTTGATTTGGAAGTGTATTCTCTTAAGCTAAGTGGTCCCCACGACCATCTAGAAAATTCAATTGTTTCARTTTAAAATGTTTTCTGCCCAAAATTATATCAAATCCTAATGTCTCAGTAGAAACACATGGGATTCGATTGCTGACTGGGCGCCTGATGTCAAAGAGGAATCTAATTTTCCAGTGGCATTTCCTCATACTGTCTCACCAAAACACAAAATTGATAAAATTTCAATGGATAATTTTCAGAGCAAGACATTAGCCATTGTGCTGGGAAAMAGTGCAGGACAACACCACTATGGAGAATCAGAAAGGCAATGTATCAAAAGACAGCTTGAATAARTATTAATAGAACACAGGCATTCTGCATTTTTCTGTTTTAAGTAGAAGCAAAATTAGCACAGAAAATTTTGCAGTAGGAACATATCTTTCTCTCTCTCTCCTTTTCCAGGGCACTTTTTACAAGTGATCTCTTTTAAAAATATAGGTGCAATACATTACTTAAAAGTATTCATCTTTTATTAGGGTGACACAGTCACAGTAAACACAGTCCTCTTCTGATTGAAATCAATTGTGAAAGTCATACTGACTTCAATGACTCCATCATTATAGGCTTCATATAGCAAAATGTTTTTGTTATGTAACTCTATAGCAAAAGATTGCAGTGATGGAATAAATGAAATATCAGCCTTTTAGACCTCCTCATGGGGCTACGTACTGCAGAACTGAACATAACACCCACAGCCATGACATAACACAAGATGAAAAGGACTACGTTTGACTCCTGCTGCTGAAGAAGTTATACTAGGGAGGAAGGTACTCATTAACTGTATTATGTTATCACTCAGTAATGATGCAAAATATGTGTATGGCAATGTGTTATCTTAAAAGTGTTCTTCTCTGGCTGATTTTCCTTTCTATGAAATTAGGTTGTTAATCATGTAAGACTTRCGACGTATTTAGAAAATACAAACGGACAACTGAAAAAAAAATCAAGTGAAAATAAGATTTTACTAACCTTTGTAATTTATTTTGRATTTATAATGAAAACGTAACACAGAGGAATATGAGGTGAACAGGACTTGCTCAGCTTCCAGGCAAGCATTTAATGTCACTTGAGACTAGCTGGGGTTTGACATCTCTGTGTGTGTATAGATAGATTAATCGATCGATCGATCGATGTAGTCTGTAAAATCCTTTTGGCACAATGCAATAACCATGCACTGTGGTTGGTATGGCTATTTGGTAACCAAATGTATGGCYAGTAAGTCTTGGTAGGCTGTAGCTTCTTGAAACCACAAGCAGGAGTGGAATTTAATCACCCTATAACTGTCTGTCTCACAGACCATCAGTTAGTTATACCTTTCCCCAATCCTCTCATCATATCTGCCCCAACAGCCTCCAGGACTGCCGCAGCTCTTCCATCCTCCATTCAAGTCACCCTTGTTCCTCCTGCAGCTCACAGGAGATCCCATTCCTGACGTTAACAACAGAAGAAAGGGAAGGGGGAAAGGCAGAGAGCTGAGACTGGCAAATTATTTACTCAAAATATATGTGAGGATGCAAGACTCCCCCACCATGAACAGGACTCTTTCTGCTCCTTCTTTGCTCTTTCCCCCTCGGTTCTCTAGGATGAGAAGGGAGTCTCTGTTCTCGCTACTCTTCAAAGGTCAGAGAGGAGCTCTGTTTGCAGGGAGGGTTTAACTGGGAAAGGTACCCAGTGCAGGAAAGAGAAGTATTTTCAAACAGGACTTAAATCCTTGAGAGGATTGATAAAACCTGTATTGTCTTGATTTGGCTGGACATAGTAATGAAATYGAAACAGACTTTTATTAACAAGCTCTTTCACACCCCCTCTGCTCTCATCAGCTGAGCTCAGTACAGAGAGACAGGCTAAAATGCAGAATTTCCTGAAATTCTTTTCCTCCTCAGAACAATTTTACTTCTCCCAGTGCCAGCTGATTCCCTTATTTCTGGTGTTCCTCTCCTAAGATCCTGGACTTTCTAAACAGGCAGTTTAGACTGGTATCTGTCAAGGAGCTAAAGCCCTTGTGGGCCATATTCAGAATGCCTAATACAGGGTGGGTAGACCCGGGAGCTAAAGGAGAGAAGTAGGCACTGCAGAGTTGCTACAGAGGCTGTAAGTTGGCAGCTTGAATAATTGGTGCACAGGTACAGCTGTGCAATGCAACTACATATTTTGCCTTTACTCAATAACACATCTCCTCATAACTTGCCAGTTGTTTCCAACAGCAGGCATTTCATCAAGTAAAATCTGAAATTATTGCAATAAATCCTTCATAATCACAGTGAAGGAGGAGCCCTGCAGAAATACACTGTGCAGAAATACACTGTGTTGGTTTCTGCAAGCTGGACTCTTCGCATCATCACAAGGATAAATGGCATCACAAACGCTTCATTTTAACATTAAACCTTGAAAATGTGAAACTAGGCATAAACTSGTTTTACATGTTTGCATTCTTTTTGCTTAAACGTTGTTTAGATACATTTGCATATCCAAGACAAAGTACCTGTTAATCACCACATGTTTGCATTTTGAGGAGGCAAAAAGCTTTCTAAGTGCTAAGTACTATTAACATCACCCTTTTCTATTTTTCTCCTTCAGCTTTTAAGTGAATATAATGCTTACGAAAGTTGTTGGATTGACAGCCTTGGAGACTGAAGTCTAAAGTGCAGCACACCTGCTGAGCCAAAAGGAACTAAAATACTGAAAAGCCTCTCACTAAATTTTAAATGCATTCTTCATTTAGTTATTGCTACATGGCTGGGTGTAAGAGTAATGCTGAAAATTCTGATGCTCTCATTTATTTGTTCTTAACATTGGTTCAAAATCTTTCTTTATTTCCTACTTTTAAAAATAATTTCTTTCTGATGTGCAACACTCCAGCGACCCCTTTCCTACCTTCAAAATCCTACATTAAAATGGAAGGCTGTTGAGGCATAACTTTACGCTACTGCAGTCAGGTACAATGCTGCGTCCTGGCATTTACTTTGCACATCACAGAAAAGTACATTAGCTAATCTCATAGTTTTAGTACTGATCACACTAAGTGCTTGGCAGCAGAAATGCTGTACTGTGTTATGATCTGAATCTGAAGTCTAGGAGACTTCCAATGGAAGTCCTATTTCTTTTGTTAGTAGTATTGATGTTTCTTAGAAGACCAAGTCAATAATTGAACCAACAATTCAGCACTACCTGATAAGGCTGGTATTTTATTTTGGTTTTAACACTATAGATTTCCAGGACTGCACTTTTAACTGCTGAAGTTGTTTGTTTGGTTGGTTTTTAATTCTTTTTAACATACCTAAGGACAAGTCTTACCTCCTAAGAAATGTCTTTTTGCAAAATACATTTGGCTTGCATACAAGGTTTCTCCGTGCTTTCAGTTAGGATCTCCTCTCCTTTCAGGGTACTGCCATTCCTGCTTTCTTGTAAACGAGTTCACTGAATTATATAAACATTTACTGGCTGTAGTTTTTACATTTTCCTGTTATCCATGGTCTGCTTGTCTCCAAGCGGGAGGGACCACATTTCAGATTTAGGAAAAAGACCGGCTTCCCATTAAGTACAGAAAGCACATCAGATGCAGAGCACTTGTAGTGTGTAGAGTTGCTATTATTAACACCTGCTCTTTCAGATACTTCCAGAGTATTCCTTCATCTGTCTTGAAAGCTTCCAAAAAGTGAGTATTGTGGTCTAGGACACTTTTAGTCCCGAGTAACTTGAAGATCAGGCTCCGACAGAAAGTCATTCCTTAATGTTCCCAGTTACTTTCCAGCTGAGGARGTTTCTCAGGGTTTCTTGCCAGGGCAGGCTGGTAGTTTATGATTTTCAGCCTATAGTGCTGTTCCTTTCTATTACATCTTGACTTAATGTCATTAGTCTTCTTTCACAGAAACCTGAGCATTCATTTTCTAATTTATCTAGATGGTACCCTGACAGAAGCTCCCTTGATCAAGATGTTGCCATTTATGTCTCTCCTTCAGTTAATCATTCTCTGAAATGAGATTTATAGAGAAAAACGATTAAATCAAGTCTGACTGCCTTCAAATTTCTTGACTTTCTAGGATTCTGGATGCTCATTCAGGCCAGGCCCTTTGGAGATGCTGTGCTTACTTTGATTTATTAAACAGGCTGTTAGGGCTATTTTCCTATCCTGGAGGGTCATAGCAGGCTTTCCCACTGGAAAAACTGGAAAAACCTTTCTTTTCCCAAGTAAAGGTTTATATGATGCAGCTATGACACCCAGACACCTTGTTGTTTGCTACTTCTCTAGCAAGTATCCACCTGCATCCATTTCTGCTTATATATTAAAAACCTCGAATGTGGCACATGGTAATTTTTTTTTTGTCTTCTTTGCTTCCCCAAAACAACTATTCTTTATTATGCAAAATGTCTATACAGAACTCTAGGTTCCCAGCTCTCTTGTTTCCTTCAGATCTGAATTTTCTAACACTTCACATTTGGGGAGATGAAGGTAAAAGATTAAAAAATAATTGGAAAGAGATATAAAACAAAGCTTTTTATAATTGTGGTCTAAACCTTATGTCTATCTGCCTCACATTTCACAGGTCTGAATCGGAATGAAAATCTCCAGTTTATGCAGGATCTCTTCTCAACAAGATGAGCCACCTAATACAAGTCAAATCTATTCTCTGCTGCCAGCAAATATTTGCAARCTAAATTCTTAGTTCCTGTTTCCAATATGTTTGTGGCCCTGTCCCCAGAAGTCTAAAAGATCAACCACAGTCAATATCTCCATTTCTCTGACCATTGGAATTCTCTGCATTAAAAGCAAAGCTCATCTGTGAAGGAGTGAAATTTTCATCAGCCTAAAATGATAAAATGAATTGCTCCAGGGGCATAAAAAATTACCACAATATTTATCACTTTTCATCTCAATGCAAGGGAGATTTTTTCATGACTTTGCTATCAGAAACTTATATATAAAATGAACCTCAAACTTACCAAAATAAGTAGTGTTATTAACTACCTTCTCCCAGCTTGGAGACAAGTAGGAAGAACAAATGATACATGACAGATTTTTAGTCACATTACTTGGTGCAGGGCCAGAAGGTGCTGAGGACCACAGTGATAAATGCACTATAGTAATAAGTCTCTGTATACAGAGACTGTGCATAAAACACTTACAAGACTATATACAAATCTATGTATGTTTAGAATAGAAAAAAAAATAAAAACACATTACGACTTTTGTAACATCTCGTATGAGAGACCTGCATTTGCGGTTAAGTCAGAAATGATCACCCAGCTTTGTCAAATACCACTGATTTTTACGAGAAATTGGTTTACAGCCTGCTAAATTCAAGGCAAACCTTCATCYAGTTTCTTGTACAAATAGCTGCATTTAAAGCCTGTTCTTGTTATTAGGTCTAAAGCATTACAGGACCAAAATGTTCTGTATCTCATCTCAAATTTTCAAACAATCCAATATCCACGCTATATATAGATATATTCTTGCTGTTCAATCTCTTAAAAATCAATCAATATTAATGTGTCTGCCTTAAACTTTTAAGGTCATTGTCTCCCTTCTGACATCTTTAACTACATCAACATCACATTATATCATTATAGACTCATGAAGCAATGTACTTTTACATTTTTACAAGATAATGTCTCTTTTGTGTTTCAGTTTTTATCATAATATAAATCTTGAAATGTCATTTGCATATCTTTTGTTTAGCAAAGGAGCCCCCCATTTAAGACTATGTCATTTTAATACATAGACTTAAAAGTGGATGACTTTTTAAAGCAAATGCACCAAAATATTCCAATTTATTCTTCAACTGAAGCGGCTGCTGCATCAGTAAATTAGTAAATTCCCTTAACAATACACTTGCTAACAATTATGGTCTGCCTGCCTTGGGCTCACTTGACAGTAGGGCTGCCATCTGTTGGGAAGTCCATTCATGGATTTTAAAGAGCTATTTATAGATTCATATTCTAAACATTGCAAAATATCTCTTTGCTCTTCACTCTCTGTCTACCCATTTTGTCTCTCCTGACCTTGCTTCATCTTTCTTTCCACCCTGCTAAAGAGCATCGCTATACTTCCAGCTCTCTGTACCACCAGCCACATCCTCAGCAAAYGGCTTACAGGCGTGTTCATTTCTGAGGCAAGACTGGCCCACTTTTAATGGCTGAGGTGGTCAAGCAGAGAAAAGGGAGGGCACTTATGGAAAGGAATGGACAGAAGTGAACAGAATCAGTCAAGAAATTCAAAGCCACAGAGGAAACAAAATCAAGACAATGAACAGGAAGGGGATGCCAGGAGCCTCAGCTCTGGCTAGGTGGATATTTCATGAATTCCTTYAACAAATAGGGATCCTCTAGGGAATTTCAACACCTGGCAATCTTAGTGGATAGTGGTGCTGCAAAGAAAGCATAATGTTCACCCCTCTGGTAAATTCAAGTAATTAAACCCCTTTAAAAAAAGACCYTCTTAGGCTTTCTGCCCAGTAAACTCACAGTGAAAAGCAACTTTAATAAATGTTATAAATCTCACCTCTGAGCCAACAGGAAATTCAAATGTTTGCATGTGCAGGAGCCAGGGAGCTGCTGAAACAAAAGGTAAATGTGTATATTAGAATATGTTATGCCAATGCTCTGAGCGGATTGCAGCAGAAGCACGAGGCCCGCAGGTATAATAGGTTTTTGAAAGGATCCTTTCTGGTGCCGCCTCTGACCCATTTCAGTTGTGTTACACACGAGTTCTCCTTGGCTTGGGAGTGGACAGATCTATTTAGTGATGAGTTTGCTAGCTGGAGGAATTYAGGGTTTCTTCTTATCATGCAACTTTATTGCAAAGTAGTTTTGAGTTTCAGTGTTCCAAACATAAAACTAAATTAAGACATGGTAACAAAGATCTGTGGTTTATAAAATGAAAAGATCAGAGACGGCAGAGAATTTCTGATCAACACCCTGACAAGGGGTGTTAGTTTTAATAAACAGTAAGAATTTCAGGCCATTATGAAGTATGAGATGCAGTCTCGACTGTGTTTCTAATTTCCTTTCTTGCCTTTACTGCTGTTAATATAAAGCTCTGTAGTGACGAAAAACATTTATTGAAAAAGCCTGAGTGCACCGTTCGGGATTACATTACTTCATCTGCATGGAGCATTCCCAGCCAATGAGAAATATTTCCCTCTCCTCCCTCCATGGTGCCGCGAGCTCAAGGCACATTCTGCTCAAGGGACAAAGTGCTGGACATAGATGCACTTGTGTAAGTGAATAAGGATTTTGTTATTAGGTCTGAAGACTAAATGATTGTGGAATGTTRCTAGTTTTGGTTGTTTTTTTAAAGCTGAAGATAAACATACCCAGAGCTTTGCGCACATTCTTTATAGTGAATTTAAGTATATAAAAACAATAGATATTTGGCTACATATCCTATGAGAAAAAGTGTTTCTGCAAAATTTCTGGTAAGATGGTTTCTACCATGGCTATGAAAACCATACACTTTTGTGTATTACACACTCCACAGACTTACAAAAGCACAAAGGGCCATGAAAATTACATTCAGATGAAGAAAAAGCAAAGGATGGATGGAAAGGTGGAGAGAAGGAAGGACAGATGGAAATACGTTATAATTGTTGTCTGACATATCCATGGAGGTCTGGGGAGAGGCATGCTCATCCTTCCAATCTTAACTTTGGGGGCTTTCAGTTGGACAGAAAGGGAAATACATTTAGGTGATAGAGCTCTCTGTAGGTACTCTTAAAAACAACTAAGAATGAATTATTTTACTACAAAATGGAGGCAAATAACTCTTCTCTCTTTGTTATAATAACTCCATCTGTGGCTTTCAMCCCTCAGTATTTTTCCTTAGGTGGCTGTCAACTTTATTAGCAATTATTGCTAATAAATCATTACTATTATTAATGGTAATTATCATTCAAAGACCCTAGTCATAATCACTGTGGAGATTTGTGTAAATATAGAGAAGACCACASCTTTGCCACAGACAGCACATCCAAAGCTCACAGCAGACAGCAAGGGGCGAACACAGGGCTATACTCCAGAGAGCAGTGTATTCACCAGCCTTCATCCCCAGCCTGCCAATGGCAGGATCCCATCCACAGTGTTTGTCCAGTTTGTCAGACAAATGACTGCGCATGGTCAGGAAAAATTTTAGCAACTATTTTTGTTTGTTAAAAAAAACAAAAAACAAAACATAAAACGTTTTTTTTCTTTTTAGTTTTTAGGATTTCTGAGGATTGGTAGAATCACACAATCTCACATCTAGTCCTGAGAAAATCTGGTTGTGTGATATCTCTGATCACATTAAATACTGTATAAGAAAAACAGTCAGATCCAGACACCAAATGGATCATGGATGCACGGAGAACAGTTCGGCCATTACAGATCCTCCACAAGAAGGCAAAAGAWTTTTTGCAACACAACTGGCTTGGTCTGTCTCCCTATTCAATCATGTGGCAGTTTTTTACTTTGATAGACTGCTAGAATGATCAGCAAAGTTCCCTGTAACATGATAATTTCAAAGGTGTGCTCRGAGTGCATAAAGCCTAATTTTTCCATTTTTTAAATTCGTTTTCCAGGYTTTCTATCGAGAAAAAAAATTTGCCCTTCTCTCTTTGCCCCTTCACATTAGCTCTAGAGTCATCAGACAGTCGTCTGTATACCTTGTCCGTCTTGCTTTCCATCTTCAGATTCATAACACAGTTGACAATTTCTGGTCTGGTTTTCCACTAAGATAAGCATAACTGCATTTGTAAGCAGATTTTATAAAGTTCCATTTTTAAATGATGGTCTTTTCTCAACATGACATCTGAATCACAGATCTGTTTTTTATAAATATATGTATTTCCATATTTGTGTGTGTGTACACATACACACACACACACAGTTATTATATATGTTTATCCTTACAAGAACGATCTCATAAAACATGAAAAAAGAACTGTTTATGCCCTAAGAAGCAATATTGCAACTGCAGTTTGGAAAACACAGTGAAAGGTATGAAAGCTTGGATAGTTCTGTTAWAAAGCAAAATATTTCCCAATGTAACATGCTGTAGCTATATTCCTTAGGTATTCTGTTGACCAGGGGGTTTACCACAAGAACTGCCTAAGCACTGCCTTAGCAAAGAAGACCAGAAACACTCTGCACARAAGTACCTTTCTTTTTGCGTTAGACAAGAAATTGCAGGTTATACCCCTACAAGCATGTCCATCAAAATGAAGAAAATATTTTTGTAAAACTAAATTTAAGAACTTTAAAACAATCCAAAAATGAAGAAGGTAGTTATCCGRCGTCTTTATTGCTCTAGCATTGTATCCACTTGATTGCTGGTACAATCCAGCTGCAGCTGAAGTTCAACACGTGAACCCTGATTCTTGGCTATGCCAGACCCCATGTATCAATTTACATGAATTTAACAACATTGCAGGGCTAAAAAACATAAGCATGCAAGGCTGCAAATGTCTAGAAGCTACACAGCACTGGTGTCAAAGATAATACAACAGGTAGAGAACAGCCAGTTAGGGCACCTCTGTTATCTCACGTACAGAATCTTCTCCATCGCCTCATCCCCAAAAACCAGGCAGGCCTGACTGGCCGTATCTATTTGCAAATAAAAGTCTATTCTATAAGTTGTTCTTGTTGAGTAGGTCAAGGAACTTTTAAATTAATCTTACCACTGTTAAGGAAGGTACTTACTAAGGAGGGCATCACAGAGGGTTCTATTAATTTGAACTTTTGCTTTTGGTACACGGTTAATTTTTTTAAAAATAGAATTTTATGAAACAGTTTGGGATATTTTTCCCACACAGTGGAAAGAAAAACAAAAATTCAGTGAAGACATGCTTTGGATCTGAAATTCTGTATGRTAATATTTTGGAAATTTTCAGTTTTGACTCATGAAAATTGTCTTGGTATCATATGCCCCAGTTTCTGTGTCAAATCTCAAGAAATTCTTCCAGATTTTCATGAAGCAAATGAGTTTCCCAAAACTCAAAATGAAATAAAAAAAAAACGCCAAGTTTTGAGATTTAAGCCATAAAGTCATTTTGAAGCTTACCTATTTCCAACAAACAAAGTATATTTAGTGCCCTTGCTCTGGATCAGTCGTTAAAACAGACATAAGACCTGTTCTTTGCCCTCTTGCTGAGACTTTGTCTACCTTAAAAGTTTTGCTGAGTCCTTAAGCATTAAGTTAAGCCATAAAGTCATTTTGAAGCTTACCYATTTCCAATAAACAAAGTATATTTAGTGCCCTTGCTCTGGATCAGTCATTAAAACAGACATAAGACTTGTTCTTTGCCCTCTTGCTGAGACTTTGTCTACCTTAAAAGTTTTGCTGAGTCCTTAAACATTAAGTTAGTCAGAGAGAGTATGACAGACAAGTTGCTATTTCAGGCTTGTAACAGCACCTGGAGGGCCAAGACCTTTCACGGTTTAATAGTGGACAGAGAATCATCGTAGTGATCAGGGTCATGTGGTGGGTGAGGCAATCACGGATACGGGAATATCAGATGTCACTGTGACAGCTGTAATAACCAAGGCTTACTTCCTTCTGCTAGAAAATATCCACAGAACATGGTGATTACAGTATACTGCAGTATCTACCTCTTCTACCTTTGTTTCATGCTATAAACATTTTAACTCCTGAGGCTCACTGTGCAAGAATAGAGCAACCAACCTTCACCCTATGTTTTATATGATAAGGGATGCACGACAGGTGGGGAATTTTCAAATCTTGAGAATTCAGCAGAAAAGTTATTRTTTGCTTATTACTGACAATTCACTCCTCTGAGATAAAATAACTTAGTTACTAAAGGATCCCAAGGAGACAGCTGGCAATGATGAACAGAACAACTCTATCCACAGCAAGTGTACATCATAAAACAGGCACCACTGAATTTTAAAAAAATATAAAATAACCTTAATCTGTTTAGCGTACATRAAGGCAGCCTAGTCAAAACACTTCAACAGTGATTTAAAATCTCAAGTTAGAGGCCAGTTTGAACCTTCAGGGAAGCCCTCTCTATTCATAAGGAGCTTAGCTAATCATAACTTCCCATGACTTATCAGAACTGGATGCAGTGTGTAGCAGCACGATAACTGAGACTGGAAACGTAACAAAAGATGCCTTTTTTATAAAAATAATGGTGAGACTAAAACCAAAATTTTAATCTTTGAACTTTGTAGGGGGAAAACATCCTGTTACTCACAAAGTGTTTCCATTAGGGGATCTTAGCTGGGCAGTGCCCAGGAACTAGCGTGGCTGAGGGATGTGCAGGGAGGTGTGCGTACCRCGGAAAGCTCAGACTCCCACAGCTCAGCCACAAGACGTTGCATTTGGTGCGTCAGGAGGAAACAGAACAGCTGGTGTCAGACCCATGTATTTCTCTAGAGAGCTAACAACAAAAAAGAGTACCGGACTACCTGAAATACAGTATTACTTTTACTTGACTTAATTGCTCAATATTAATGACCTAGTGTTTAAGAAAGCATGCTGTATTAATTTTTTAACATGCTATATACTATAGCTCTATGAAAGCTTCAAAATGAGAGTTAATGGGGCCCAAAAAGGACCAGATTTCTATCTGTATTTTCTTCAGTGTAGTTCCAGATGTGCTGAGACCTCAGCCGAGACCTGCAAGCATTATGTATGGCTTTCTTTTATCTTCCATGAAAAAAAGAAGGGAAAAAAAAAACAGAATAAAAGAATGAAGCACTGCCAAACATTACAAGAAGGGCTTAATAAATAAAGCCCAGGGTCACAATGCTACTCTTATTTGCCCTGAAATATATCACTGAACTTCTGTATATTCATATTTGTTTACATTATCAATGTACTAAATGAGCTAATTATAGTGATCATAATTTACAATTAAAAACAAACAGTTAGAAATTTCAAAGGCTTTCAATATCTTTTTCTTTAATCATTCACCCAGGCTCAAAATATGCATTTTTTAGATTAAAGCATTAAAGTTGCTAATTATATTCTCAGAACTAACAATTATTTCTTTACCCTTTTACTACCTTCTTCTGGCAACAAAAAAATGTCAGCACTGATTTAATTTTTGTTATTACAGGATTAAAAGAAGTTTCTAAAATGCAATTAAATGTGCCCTATAGCTATGGTAACTTTCCTATCAGCATCCAAAACCTCTTCACTAAAACAACAGCATAAAAAAATTATTCAGACTTTCTAGACATACTTTCTTCTCCTTTTATAACACATTCCTTTGGTGATTATCTCCAATGACAACTCAACCATCTTAATGAGACTCTGTGCACATCTAGATCTTGGTGAAAGTAGATTAATAGGAGAAAATGAAAGTTAAAGAGACTGTTAAGATTGCAAAACCCTGCACATGTCAAGCACTGGTTCTTCACCTTTGGGAGCCTGGTTCAAGTTCACCCTGAGGCCCTAAGTGAAAAGTTCAATAGTCTCAACTATGTCCCTACTTGATATATCACAAAATCAATTATTTTATGGTGGTACATTTGGTAACCTATGCTCAGAGAGAATCAAGTTTTTTCCCACTGGGAATTCACCAATTATCTACTCAGTGAATTATTCTCAAATAAAATAGAAATACCTCCTGTCAGCAGGAGTTTCTCATTATACTGCCTATCAGTTTAGTAGCTGATCTGTTTGGGAACACAGTACTGTTGCATTTAACCCATGCACCATTAGCCACTATGTTATCAAGGGACTGCATAGTGACAGTACACCAAAGCATGACTCAGTGCCCAAATYTGTACTGCTTTGGAAAAGAAAAATAGTTTTTGCAAGTAACCAAAATTTTGCCAGAGAAAAATTGTAGCAGAGCATTTTATTATAAATTTTACAGTTCTTCAAGGAGTTAGCTTGTTTCAGGTAACCCAGAATGGTGAGGTCCTGAGTTTAATTTTCATAGCTATGAACACCATTTTCTAACAGCATACTTGGTCTAGGCCACAGAAGCACATGCTATTAGTAGCACTCTCAGATCTACGTTTTGTGTTATTTAATATGATATGCCTGCTGTTGAAATTGATATAYTTATATTAATTACTTGAAACTATCTCTAATTTAAATATAAAGGTTTTCATAAAAGTGAATACCAGTCTGAAAGATAAATTCAAAACACTGGGTGGCTCAGATATGGAATATGCACTCTGTGTTCTGGTGCATGACTGCTTAAATCTAGCCCCATTCATTGCAAAGTACCACTTCATACCCTGCCACGGTCTGTCCAAACTAAGCTCAGCTTGCTTAGCCTAATTCTCAGTGGTCAAAATTTTGTTTCATAAAACCACCATCAATACAGTTAACATTAACTAGCATCCTCTGCCAGATTCTGCTAATGGCCTAGGTATAGGTGTTCATTGTCTGTGAAAGACCCCTCAGTCCTAGGCCCAAGGCATGTGAACTGGATGCCAGCACTAACGCTGTCCATGCTATAGTTATTTTGTGGACTGTGATTTGTTTTGAAGAGACATCTTTCAGGTAGAACTATTCCAGAAGTTTTCTGTAACTGACAATTAAATAAAATTTTGATCTTACTATCTTTAAGACAGAAATTTCTAGCTATTCGTTGTGGAAATGGCAGGGGCGAAAAAGGAAAGCTCAGTGTGGAGCAAGGAAAAAAGACAGAGCTTGCCCAACCAGAAGATGGTATAACAGCTGTAGACCAGATAACAAATGATAGAAAGCCAGACAGTCAAAATTCCTATCTACCCTCACACATAATACAAAAACATGCACTAATAACATGCACTGAATGAACATAAATTTAAAAACAGTGCAAAGATGAGTTTTAGTCATGCTGACATCTTACTGCCACTCAGCCTCAGCTAATTCATGCCTCCCCATCTATAAAATGAGGATAATATTCTTGACTCTCCCCTTGCAGATGAACTCATTGGTGCTCGTGAAGTATTCAGATAAWGCTGTAATGAAGAATACCATTGAAACCACTACAAAGAAATGAATAATTCCAAATGCAGTGCAGGTCTGGATTACATTAACAGGCACTRTGGACAACAAATAAGGCCTACAACTACAGACTAAGCAAAGAAGCTAAAAAAAAGCCATTTAAGACCTTCCTCATTCCGTGAAAATCATTCCCTTTGCACAAAAAAATGAAGCAAAAATAATAAGTGATTGTGCAAATGAAGATGTACCTTATACCTCAGGGTACCTTATGAGGTACCTTATACCCCAGGGAAGCTGACTTAGGATTCTAGGGCCATCCTCTAAATTGAGAGTGCTGGCTTGTGCAACCCGAATGGCTTGCAATATTTTTTAATACATAGTTACAAACAAGTTATCATCTCCACAAAAATAATCTGTTTATTAAATTTATTGTTGGCAAAATAAATGTGAAATGCTTTCACTGTTTCTCTAGAGAGATGCAAAAGATTTCATTCATAGCTTTTGATTCTGTGAGCATTTAGTCAGTTCCTCATAGGAAAAATGCACTGCTAGGAGCATTTCAATGCCACTGTAAATGCTACATTCCTCTAGCGAACTCTATCAACAAGCCCACTCAATGCTTAGTTTACTGTGTCTTGCCCAGCAGACTCTTTCTTCRTCAGGTCCAGGAATGTGCCCATTAAAACAGCAATGAAGAATGATGGGACAATTCAGAATTTCACAAGTGCAGAACCTAATGTACCTGCTCTAATTTAAGAAGGCCTCTGGACAGTCATCAAGCCAAAATCTTGATGGAAGGATTTTGAAGACTGAATAAATCATCTAAAATAAAACAAAGGAGTAAGTGTACCAGAAGTTATAATACATACTTTATTTAATGTGCAGTGCTGAACAAAAGGAACTTAGAGCTGGCTCTAAAAGCTGATCTTTGTTTTAGAATGTAGCAAGCTTTTTCAGTAACAGCCCAGTGGGAATATTTATTGATATGCAGATAGATTTGAAAACATAAAACTCTAAGCTAAAGTTCTGGATGAGATGGATACAGCATAAATTGCCCTTGTCATATCTGACACCAGTGGGCCAAATGAGATGTACTCAGATGTGTTGAAAGGGCCAAAGCAATAGCACTGAGATGCTGCATCTAACAGAAGGGAGCTCAGGTGTCTGCACTTATCCTGATATCCTCTACTGCTATGTTATCCCCAGCCATTGGCATCATTTAGAAACTTAAAGAGAGAAAGTTAATTCTTTTACACTGTGAGTTATTTTGGTAAAGTGATCATCATGAAAAAAGCAAGTGCTGTCACTTCCTAATCTGTAGGTTGCATATTYCCTCCAATCATTCCTTCCAAACATTTCCTAACTTGGAAGTGGCAATAGGCAGTCCCTATTCCTGTTGATGCTATGATCTAGCAGGTGTTTGTGATCAGACAGTGATTTGCCCTAGCAGAAAAATTCATCGCTGTTTGGAAGGGAGGACAGAATTACTTTCTAGAGTTCATCCTGAGGTACCAGTAAAGTTTAGAAGGGAGCTGCTGAGGACAGGATACTCAACTATCCCAAGGTAACAATCCAACTTCCAAGGACAACAAGGAAAATGGGAATGTTACAGAAAAAACAACACATTCCAAGGTTTTGTTTGGAGCAAAAGTCATACACTTTGGAACAAAAGTGAARCACAATTCATTGTTACTTTTGTGTGCTTTCTTTCTTGAATAATTCTTAAAAGTCAATTTAAAGATGGATGTCAGCCCCACACACGACCTTCTTCCAGAGTTGTAGGAATTTGGATCTGAGGCATATTAAAATATGGCTCCAATTGTGATTTCACRTTGGGACCAGATAGGTGAGAACAGAAGAGTAAGAATGGGAAGAAAAGCTCTCCAAGAGGCTCTCTGCAAAGTACATGTTAATGCTCAGGAGAAGTACTGCCCATGGTGAATATGTTTGAAAATAAAAGTGAGAGCCTAAGATCTACAAATTCCATTTGCAGCTTTTTAAGAAAACCCAGTTACATTTTTACATGTCGCTTTAGAAACATGATACCTATGTCTTGAAAACACCTCCCTGGAATCTTGGAATTATCTCTTTAATACAATCAGCCTGTTCAGAATAAGGCTCACTGTGAGCTTTTCCTCCCATCCTACCAGCCAGCCTTTATCTGCCTGAGGCAAACAACTGTTGCAGGTGACATGCAGTTTTGCAGTCTCCCTGGACATTTAGGATTTGGTATCTCCACTGCAGGCAGGAAGGGTGCCATTTGCACTGAAGGCAGGCTGTCCAGCCATGTCCACACTGGGAGCATCTGCAGGTCAGGAATACAAYTCATAGCAGCTATCATTCTCAAAATTCACTGGTAATCCTCCATTCAGGCTGAATTCGGTCACTTAAATGACATCAAACATATCCGCTCTCTGAACAAATGATTCTTAAATCRAAAGGTTTTCAAACTGTACACAAAAAAATTTTCTGCATGATACAGGACATGGACGATGTATCCAGTCACAGTGGGGCTAAGATTTTTGCTTCAGTGGACAGTAAGGAAATTCTGTGCAGGAATTTCCCAGGTCTCCTCTCTACATATCAGTGACTATATCTAGAGTTATAAAGGAAGGGAATCCATTACAGAGCAAATCCACAGCATAATTAGGAAACAATCAACACATTTTCTTATGCTGATTTTTTCTTCACTTTAAACTGCTTCATTGACTTTAATTAAACTCGCCCTAGGCTTATGAATCTAGCATGCTGCTGAAACACTTAAAATTAAATAAAATAAAATCAGCTTTCTTGGCAGAAGGGTTTTCACCAGCTTCCTCACCTGTATCAAACTTCTGATTTAGTGGATTTTTAAATGATTAGAAATGTATGTAATAAGGCAAGGCTTTTTGTTGTTTTTACTCTGAAATTAAAATGACCTCCCATGGCTACAGTAAGAATCACAGAATTAAATTGTTGTGATTCTCTCCACTTCTCTAGTGTGAGTGCAGAATTCCTTTGCTGATCTCTGAGAAAAGGTACAAAGCTGCCTTCCCCAACTTCTATACTTCTATACTCTTGGTTTTGCTGAAGACCAAAGAAAAAGAACGTGTTGTATTTAGAACACTGACAATTTCCATACTAATACCTCAGGCCAAAGTCAGATATACATGACACAGACTTTGGAGGAATAAAACAGACTGGCTGTGTTTTACTCCAACCCAGGCCTGACTCATTGGAGTATAATCAAAAGTTGTACGAATGAGACTGAATGGAGTAACTTACAGAGCATAATCCTCACGAGAAGTAAGGGAAGGTGGGAACAAACTGTTTTGTCTGCTTTATCTATTTGATAAGGGAATATTTACTCTTAAAACTTGCTTCAGTTTTCCAACTCAAATCAATTACTTATTAAGACCATGCCAGAGTGTATCTTTTTATTTACAGATATGCAGTGAGGAGACAGACATACACAAAATGGACGTACAAGCTGGATGTACTTTTCATGCTGCTGTGTTGAAGGAAGTTGCAATATCCCTAGATTAGTTTAGGTAGGGCAGAAATTAGCTGAAGAAAGCCAAAATAACCTTACTTACTAAAAGAATAAGAGATAATTGTTTAAAAATAGTTTTTTTCTTACCTCTACAGTAGATCCCTGCCACAGCACCTTKTGCCTCTACCTTTTTTCTTGATTTCCCTTTCCACTTTAGTCTGTTAGTTCTGTTCCCTAGTCACTTTTATTTGAATGTTTACAAGGTGATTTGTGCATGCCAGGGACAGAAAATACTGTGTGTTACAGGAAAATCTAGGTGGGCAGCARAGAGATGAATTTCCTGACTGTATCAAACATGTTCCAGCCCGGAGTCATCTAGTTGCATTAAATAGTAACCCTTATTTTATTGCGATATTTTATTGTGATACTAAATAAAATCAGTTTTAGTTAGAGATGGGCCTGAGTATCCCCAAAACACTGGAAAAACTGAGGTCTGTCTGAATACTTTACAATTTGGTCTATCGTCGTTTTTTGTGGCTTACTGAGATACACAGTCTCTGTTTTCTCTCAGGAATTTCTTGAGACAAGGGAGAAGAGCTCGAAACCCTTACTTTTATGTCTAGAAATGCTCTTAAAGCAAAATACCTTTTGCAAAAATTCTGAACTTTACTAAGAAATTACAGAGCACCAATTACTTKCATCTATTTTCTTTCCCTGATGTAGCACCATGGAGTGGTTTGGGCATTAATCTGAGGCTCASGAGACTTGAATTCAATTTTTGAACAAATTATTAATTTCTGCTTTTTTTCTGCACACATTCACAAAAGGGAGAGCATACTAAACCCTACTGCTCTTGAAGCTTGGCTGAAACATCTTCACTAAAGTCAGAAAGATTTTTGTCAACTTTTTTGACATTGGAATCAGCCCTATTTATCCCTGAATAGGTTACGTATATAATACGGTAATTGCTATTAGTTGTATCTTGAACATGCACATAATTCATTTAATGCTGATGAAATGCAAAGAGTTTTCCAAACAAACAGTATACATATTACACAGAGCAAACAATTTAAAATAAGATACAGCTTCTACTCATAAACACGCTGTTTAATGCCACAGCAATATTACAMCATAGTTTACGAAGCTCTTCCTTCACCAAAAAATATCTTTGGGAACTTTACATTAACTTCAACAGATGCCAGAACAGGCCCTAAAGCAGGAAATGAAGAAATATACTGTACCCAAATGAAACTGCAGTGGGAATTTAGGTAGGCAGAATGTAATTATTCACATTGGAATCTGGCTAGAGCTCCAGGTTAATATTCCYTTTCCAGCAAAAATATCATGAGATACACAATTACCAAGGGTAGCAGGGCTACTGGCTCACCTCTTACTCAAAAGACAAGACAAAAGGGAGAATGATCTGCTGGGACTTAATAATTTGATATTGAGTAAAAGAAAGGAGTGACATTTACTGCACCTGCAACACTTGCCAAGAAACAAGATATATTAAGTAAATAATCACCTTTTTGGGACCTCCATCTAAAAAATAAGTCATTTCTTGTGAAATAAAGCGGGTTTTTGAAAAATGAGATACTCAGCTCTTTGCTGGTAAAATGCAAGCAAATATTTACCACTTAGACATCCATGCAAATCCAAAATGCAYAGATTTCCTTATTTTGTGGACAGTTCAAGGGGCAGTCTCTGGAAATTAGTACCTCTGCAAAATGCTAGTACTGACCACTTTCATATTCACTGATGCAGAGGAGGATGCCAGGAAGCACTGAATAAAAAAAGTTTCTCTTGCAAACGCACTGAATGGTAGAATAACAAAAACTTTTCAAATCTTGTAATAGAACTGCATTACATTCTAGCAAAGTGGATCCATTTCTGAGGTGGAACATGACAGCTTTTTAACTTAGTACAACAATGTGTGACAGGAGGAACACTATATTCAGTTGATACCGTAGGGCGATTTATGGAGGGGGAATGTAATAATATAAATTGAGTTTCAGAAAAGACACTGTGACTAATCTTACAAAAATGCTATGGGATGTTTAATAATCCTAGTGGGTCAGAAGTTGTTCTTCAAAAAAATTCTTTTAAGACTGATTGCTATTAAAGTATGTACTGCATTTGGTTCATTTTTCATTTAACTATGTAGTCTAAAACTGCTGTCAAGTGCAAATACTTGAGTTGTAACTGGATATCCATACAAATGGAATAGTCACCAACTCTCAACCAAAACTGCAGAATCACAGAATATTTAAGGTAGTAAAAGCCCTTTGAAGAGTCACAAGTCTGGCCGCACCTCTTTAGCTATCCCTAGCACTTCTCACTGCTGTTCACAGTGCTCCACTGATCAAAAACAAACAAACAGGAATCAGAGAGCACCCTAAACCTCTTTTCCTGAACCCACTCTGTAACCTTCCCCCCAAGCTTTGCCACAGCCGTTGCCTCCTTTCAGCATTTAAAGCCACGACATGTAAAGCASTGTTGACCGTTAGCGGGTTTGACCCAAATCTCTTCAGAAATYAGGAGAGAGAGTTTGCTTTGCTTACCTTGCCTTCGGATTGCAGTCCTCGTTAAAAAGCAGAACAGTTCTCCTCAGTATTCACCTCGCGGAAGGCGGCCAGCTGCACCTGTTTGAATTCAGAGCTGAAGTTACGCGATTCCACAGGAGGATGGAGGACGGAGCGGCGGCTGCTCCCGGGCCTCCGCCCCGTCGCCCACCGGGGGCAGCCAGCGCGGCCCGGCACCGGCACCGGCA